>NC_043707.1:9645075-9694650 GCF_006229205.1 Suricata suricatta
AGAAGGTGAATTTCTTAACTTCAGGATGCAGAGTTCTAAATATATCTATCAATTTTATCTGTTCCAATGTGTCGTTCAGGTCCATTGCTTCTTTAGTGATTTTATGTCTACTTGATCTATCCATTGCTGTAAGTGGAGTATTAAAGTCCCCTGCAATTAACACATTCTTATCAATAAGATTGTTTCTGTCTGTAATTAATTGTTTTGTGTATTTGGGCACTCACGAATTTGGCGCATAGATATATTTATAATAGTTAGCTCTTCCTGATGGAGAGACCCTGTAATTATTATATTATGTCCTTCTTCATCTCTTGTTACTGCCTTTACTTTAAATTCCAGTTTGTCTGATATAAGTATGGCTACTCCGGCTTTCTTTTGGCTTTCAGTCGCATGATAGATATTTCTCCATCCCTTTACTTTCAACCTGAAGGTATCTTCAAGTTGAAAATGAGTCTCTTGTAGACAGCATTTGTTTTATTATCCATTCTGCTACCCTATGTCATTTGGTTGGAGCATTCAGTCCATTTACATTCAGTGTTATTATTGAAAAATGTGGGTTTAGAGTCATTGTGTTCTCCCTAGAATTCATGTTTATAGTGGTATCTCTGGCACCTTGTATTCTTTTCAACATTTCCCTCACAGAGTCCCTCTTAGGATTTCTTGTAGGGCTGATTTGGTGGTCATGAATTCTCTCAATTTTTGTTTATTTGGGAACACCTTTATCTCTCCTTCTATTTTGAATGACAGGCTTGCTCAGTAAAGGATTCTTGGCTGCATGTTTTTTCTGTTCATCACATTGAAGATTTCCTGCCATTCCTTCCTGGCCTGCCAAGTTTCATTAGATACGTCTGTGACCACTCTGATAGGTGTCCCTTTATACGTGAGGGCCCTTTTATCCCTAGCTTCTTTCAGAATTCTCTCTTTGTCTTTATATTTTGCCAGTTTCGCTATGATATGTCGTGCTGAAGGTCGATTCAAATTATGTCTTAAGGGGGTTCTTTGTGCCTCTTGAATTTGAATGTCTATTTCTTTTCCCATATTTGGGAAATTCTCAGTTATAATTTGGTCTAGTATCCCTTCAGGACCTTTCTCTCTGTCTTCCTCTTCAGGAATTCCTACGATACGGATGTTGTTCCATTTGATTGTATCACTCAGGTCTCAAATTCTCCTTTCCTGCTCCTGGATCAATTTCTCTCTCTTTTTTTTCAGCTTCTCTTTTGCTATAACTATATCTTCTAATTCACCTATTCTTCTCTCTGCCTCTTCAATCCTTGATGCGGCTGCCTCCATTTTATTATTCACCTTATTTATAGCCTTTTTTAACTCATCACACCTATTTTCAAAGTTCCTAGTCATTGTCTCAGTTGCCTCTTTGATACTTTTTTCAACCCCCGCGATTAATTTTATGACAAGTTTTTTAAATTCTTGATCTGGTATGTTGTCTAGATCTGCCTTGAGCCGTTCTGTGGCTGTGACTTCTTCCTGTAGGTTCTTCAGGGGAGAGTTTTTTTCATTTTGTCATTTTTACTAGTTTTCTGTGTCTTGTCAGCTTTAAAAAGCTCATTGTACACTGTGCACCTGTTACTATTGCTCTGTTAAAGGAGGCTTATTGACTGTCCAGGGCCTGTCATTTCAGGAAATATTCTTTTAATTGTCTCTCAGTTTATCTTGTTGTACCTTTGAATATTTTATTTCCCTACTCAGCAATATTTGGGACTCGCTGTCATGCACACTTTGGCTTATTTTTTGGGGGCAGCCCTAAGAAGGAAAACAGACAGACAAACACAGAGGGAACAGAAGCACACAAATGCAGAGACAAATCAAAGAAATAAACAAATTAAAAGGGGGAAAGGAAAGAAAGAAAATGGAGAGGAAAGAGATGAAAAGAAGAGAAGAAAAGAAATTAAAGGGGGTCAGAGACAACAAAGGACAATGGACAGTCTAAAAGTGTATGACCAGTTGAGGGGAGAGATAAGGATGAAATACTGGAGAATAAATCTGGATTGCAAGAAAGAAAAAAAAAGAGGGAGAAAGGAGAAAGGAAAATAAGGAGTAAAAAATTTTAAAAAGAATTTTAAGTAAAAAAGGTAATAATAATAAAAAATAAGTACAAAAAAAGAAGAAGAAGAAAAGCAGCAGCTCCTCCTTGCAGATAGGTGTGGTTTGGTGTAGTAGGTCTCAGGGGGCTGCTCTCAGACGCTCCGCCTTGGTGGCTGCAGAGAGTAGGATGGCAGCACCCCAAGCTCCCCTGGAACTAAGCGCTGCAGGCCACTGTAATGAGTCTGATCTCCTTGTGCCGCAGCTGAACTGAGGTGTATTTTCCAGGCCCACCTCAGTTCAAAGTCCTAGTCCATGCACTTTTATGCTACCACAGATGAGATGTACTTGCTTTGGCAGCTGGCTTCTTAGCCAGGATCTCGTAGGGGGAGGGAGCAGTTTCTCTAGGTGCTGGCAGGGCTTTATGCTGCTGCTGCTGCTAGAGGCAAGGTGCACGCCTTCACAGACCGTGCTTACTCCTAGCTCCTAGCTAGGATAGTGATCACGTAGGGGGAGGGAGCAGTTTCTCTTGGTGCCAGCTGGGATTAGCGCTGCTGTTGCCCTTGGCGCCGGCGCTGCCAGAAATAAGCTGCAGGCTCCTGCAGTAGAAGCACACGTCCCTGCCTCCACCGCCACCAACTCCCTGCCAGGATCGTGTAGGGGTGGGGTCTATTCTTTTCCTGCTGGCACCCGGGATTCTGGATTCGCACGGCCAATGCTGGAGGCGAGATGCGCCGTGGAAATGAGGTGTGTGCTCCCGCTCCCACAGCCGAGGCTGAAGTTCGTGCCCCTGGGGCAGCCACTGCTATGGCTGCCGACTCCCTGCCGGGATGGCACAGGGCTGGAAGCTGTTTTTTCTCCTGTGCCACCCGGGTTCAGGATTTCGGCTACCCAGCAGTTATATATGGAGTGAGAATTTTTCTCTCTGAACGCAGTTAAACGTTCTTTATCTCTTCCCTAGAGACAGTACTATGAGCATGTTCGGTTTTTCTTTCTCGTCCCTTTGTCTCTCAGGGGCTCCACGTGCTTGCCCTGTGTTGGGCTGGGGCTCTCACCTCCCCTGCCCATCCCGGGCTGGCCCGTTTTCCAGTCTCCCCAGTTTGCACTCACTCACTCAGGCATCTTTGAGGTTGTCTTCCTTCTGGAGTCTGTATTTTCTCCTTCCACTCTTGCAGATGAGAGTAATGTCCTTCTCAGTTTGATATATGGGGCAGACGAAGTTTACAGAGCTCCCTTCCTCTCTGCCTTCTTGGCTCCTCCTGCCACAACCACTCTAAACCCCAGACTTTGCCTTTGCTCCTCGTTGACATGGTGGTCTGACGTTTGTGCTCAGCAAGTGGTTTATACACAGACCACAAGTAGACTCGGAATATCACTGGGCCCAGCTTTGAGGTTTGTCTGTTTTCATTAAAAAACTTGAATTTTTTGAAGTGCATTTGCATCACCTACTCCCTTGCTGACTGGAAATAAAAGCTCTTTTGGTAGAGTGGCTCCTAGGACATACACTGACTCAGCAACTGAGGTGTGTTCAGTGTGATCTTGCAGAAGGAATTCCAGGCTTGTGAATTAGGAGGAATAACCACATGGGGCTTTCAGTTCCTCTTCTGTAAGCCCAGAGATGGGTATCACAGTTTTATTTTAACTCACTTAGGAGGGGGCCAGTGGTGCAATGGATAACACGTCTGACCAGGGTTCAGAAGATTCTATTTTAACTCACTTAGTCTTGGTGTTGGCACCCCCACGGGACCAGCTAGCATGGTTAGATACATGGATTGGGAAGTCACAGGGGCCCGGGTGTGACTCCGGGTTCCCCTTGTTCAAAGGATGTTTGATCTTAGATGAGTTTTTCACCTCCATGCCTCAGCTTCCTCATCTGGAAAATGGATTTAATAATAGTGCCCACCACCCAACGTAGGGTTAAACAAGTAGAAAAACTGTGTAGCACCAAGCCTAACACCAAGTTCGCTCTCGGTAAATGACTGCAATTTTTGCCACCACCATCACCATATCTAGTACTTGAAACAGGTGAAGGAGAGCTGCTTTGTTGAATTAGACCCTCCCCGTATCTCCCAGATGAAGCCCCCACCCAAGACTCTGCTAGGGGACTCTGCATGAACTTCCTCGGAATTTTTTTTTTAAGTAATCTCTATACCAACACAGGGCTTGAGCTCACAACCTTGAGATCAAGAGTTGCACACCCCACCGACTGAGCCAGCCAGGCACCCCTGCAGGGACTTCCTTAGAAAACCCCTGGTCATCATGAGGTCAGAAGTCCGTTTGGTTCCAAGGGACGGGCTCGAGGGGCCCGCCTTCAGTCTTGGCTGCCGGGCAGGTCTGTGCTTTGGTGGCCCCCTTTGCAGTGGGGTTGACCCTGGATGTTGTGGCATTAGCAGATCCTTTGAGGTTGGAGGGGAGCATGTTTTGGGGGAGGTTTGAGGAAGCAGGACGAAGGGGCGGCAAGTCCCCCAGGTCTCTGCAGCATGCCCTGCAGAGAGACAGGAGAGACGTACCATCCCTGAACTAGGACCCCACCAGCCAGAATGTCTGCTTGCCGCCCATTGGCCAGAGCGAGCCTCCTGGCTGCAGGCTCCCTGCACAGCATATGGAGCAGAAGGCCGTGAGCACCGGCTTCCTGTACCCTGGTGTCCCAGCTCCTGGCACGTGCTTGGCACATCACACCGGTGAAATCGATGCATGAGGACAGCTGCCGCTCTCTTACACAGGAAGGAGTGAAGACCTCGAGCTGGGGCTTGATGAGCTAGGCTGACGCCTTGTTTGACTCTGAGTTTGTTCTTACTTCTTACAGCGAACTCCAGGGTCCTCGTCCAGGGTAAATGAAGCTCCTAAGTGAAACTCAAAAATAATCCCTCTATCTCTCCTGCTTTACCTTCTCCATTTGATTTTTTGATGTTGTGATCGAATAAGAAATATATGTGTAGTCATTGTCCCTGGTCCCTGGCACAGAGCCCCTAAAACCCTTGGGATTTCCTCATGGGGTGAGGTGAGCATTTGTGAATACACTGTTGGCCTCAGTCTTGGGTCCTGAGCCAAGACCTTCTAAGACTGCGGGATCTCCTGAAGCTGCTGAGAGGAGTGGTGGCCCTAGAAGGCTTCGGGATGGGGCTGGCCTCCAGAAGGGCCAAGACCTGGTTAGAGGGTCCCCTGACCTCCAAGGAAGGGGAAGGGCTGGAGATTAGGTCAGCCCCCAGCAGCCAGTGATTTAATCAGCCATGCCCCTGCAGTGGAATCTCCCTACACATCCTCAGCTCCGAGGTTCAGAGACCTTCACAGAGGTGAGCACCTCGAGGTTCTAGGTGGCCGTGCACCCAGGGAGGGCACGGACACTCCACACCTCTCCCCGCGCCCCTGTCGGTACCTTGCCTTATGCGGCTCCTCCATTTGGCTGCTGTTGAGCTGAATGCTTTGTAATAAACAAGTGATATCCAGTAGACTGTTTTCCTGAGTTCTATGAGTCATTTTAGCTCATTATTGACCCCAAGGAATGGATCCTGGGAACCCTTGACGTATAGTCAGTTGGTCAGAAGTATGGGAGCCTGGGACTTGGGACTGGCGTCCGAAGTGAAGGCAGACTCAGCAGCAGAGCCCTTAACCAATGTGTCCGATGCGGACTTCGGGCAGGGAAGAGTCAGTGTTAGAAGGGAGTTGAATCATTAGATGACCAGTTAGCATCTGGAAAGCTGGAGAATTGATTGTTGGTGTGGGGGGGGACAAAGAAAACAAAACCCTCCGCGTTTGATATCAGAAGCGTTCTAGAGAAATACAGTAGAAACAAGGGGACAGTGTGGGACAACAGAGTGGTTGGGCCTGGGCGTCGGAAGGACCATTCTAGCGTGAGCATGGACAAGTTAATTCCTCTCTCTGTCTCCGTGGCCTAAAATGCAGACTCCCCCCACCCTGAACCACAGAAGTGTGTTTTGAGGGCTAATTAAATACCCTGTTCTGAACACCTGGTCTCAGATGGGTGTGCTTGCTGGTAAGTCCACAGCAGTCACGGTCCAGAGCCCTGTTACAGCCCCGGCCCTGCTGCGGTGGGTGAGCCAGGCCCCACCCCTTCCCAGGGCGTCCGCAGCCCTTATGAAGAAAGGCGCTCGGCCTGCAGCAGCCCGGAACCGGCCCCTCAGAAGCTTCGCTCTGTGGGCGCTGGTGGGGTGGGGGGCACAGAACCAGTCTTGCAGAGATCTGCTTCTGATGACCCATCGATTTTCTGCTGCTGTTTCTGGATGGGACACAGATATATCTTCTTTGGTCGGCACCATGATCTCCCAGTTGGAGAATTGAGAGATTTCGCCTCCATGAGGCCTCTGGCAGCCCATCCAGCCATCTCAGCCTGTGGCACGGGCAGTTAAGAATTGATAGTCATCACAGAGGCTACAATTAAGGCAGAGATGGTTTCCCATAATGCCGCCGCCGCTGCTGTACAAACCCCTGAGAATCTCTAAACCAGACCCCATGCGATCACACTTGGAGCCACCAGACTGTGAAATGGTCGTGGCGCCATGAGGGGACAGGCCTGTCAGTCACGAGGGAACAGCTGTGTGCATGGCCTCCCCTCTGCCCACGGGTTGCATGGCAGACTGGGGACAGGAGGAGAGTGGGGCCCCGTGGGGACATAGAGTACGAGACAGCACTCCGAATTTCCAGATGGACCATTAGGGTCCAGTCTCTGCCTCTGCAGTCACTGGACTTGGAGCTTCTTCCGGGCAGAGCACATGTGTACCCAAGTCCTGCTTGGGCCTTTGAGTCTGATGGAGGAAGGGCCTGGCCGTAAACAGGTGCAGGCAGGAAGATCCTGCCACTCTCCTTGCCCCGTTTCCTCTTTGGACCCCAGGCACGAAAAAAAGCGAGTGAGTGCTGTCCTTCAGCTCCAGTAACCGGACCCCAGCAGTCGCCTGGTGGCCTCCAGCTCTGTTTCTCCTTTCTCAGCCTGTCTGCCTCCCGTTCTCCCTGCCTGCTGCTGGCAGCTGCTGCAGCGGGTTTGGCTGTAGCTGCAGACATGCCGGTTTCCTTCTAGACTGTGCTGCAGTTGCTGTATTTTTTATTCACCTCGACAGATGTGATGCGCTAGTCTGTTTCTTTACTTGGCGTACTCAGCAGCCCGTTTCCGCTCCATCCACGGGGCTGCGTCTACCCACTTGGCTCCTGTAAGCTGTGGTTGTATTTTCAGGCGAGCGTCCGCCACACCTCACTCACCCAGTCTCCCAGAGATGCGGGCCAGCCAGTGGCTCCTGACTCCAGAACCGGGCGGCAATGAAATCTTGGTGTGTGGGACCCCTGTGGTCCTGCACGAGAGTCCTCTGGGATAGACACTCAGGATAGTCGGTTCGCTGTGTTGTCTGCTGTATTTAATTTGACCCAGTACCGCCAGGTTGCTGACTAGTGGTCGTTTTAGAGGCAGAGGGAACTTGAGTTGTGCTGTGTTCTATAAAAGGAAGTTCATTGTGAGTTGAGTGTCCGCTGGCTACTGAGGGCACCCCAGGGTCTGCTTTACACGCATGACTGTGCTTGGTCACACAGTCTCTGGTCTGGCATTCCCCGTATCTGCATGTGCCACTGGGGTCCAGAGACGGCTAGTGACGTGGCCGCGCTCCCTCAGCTGAGCAGTGGTGGGAGCTGAGCCCGGCTCTGAGTGACTCTGGTGGACACATTATGCTGCTTTCTTGAAGGAGCCCCCGGTCCCGGGGCTGGTGGCCTTGAATCCGAGTGGAGTGTACTCAGTTCAGGAGGGGGCGATGAGGTCATCCGTCCCATGCTGGTGGCTTCGTGTGGCCCGCACTTTGCGTTTTGTTTGCTCCGCCTGCTCTTTAATTTTTTTTACAATTCTTTAACATTTTAAAATCTGAGGTTTCACATAAAAATTTAGGCGATCGGCAAGAGTGGGCCTACTTTTGTGCAAGACGAGTTTCTGGGATTACAGGAGGGGCGTCCCTTCCCAGCTGGCCCTGTCCCGCAACCCCCGCCCTTCCCGTGGCTCGTTGTCACCCACAGTCCTGCCGGAGTTTGTCATGTTGAAAGAGATGTGGACATGTACCCTTCTTTCCTCCGTGCATTCTTCCCATTAAATGCATGAACCAGCCTTCCTCCGTCCACAGCTGCTGGGCCTGCACCATCCCTCGTCCCCAAAGTCAGTAACAGAGAAAAATGGGGTTTCGCGGCAGTGGAGCCTGCTGCTGGCCTGCGAGGAGATTGCGTGACGGGTCCTGGCCCAGCCTGTACCCCGCACCGTGGAGGGGCTAAGAGACTGCTCCCGCGTGACACCGGGTGGGTGGGGGTGGGGAGACAGGCCGCCGTCCCCAACTTGTCTCAAGAGGCAGCAGTGAAGTCTGTGCGTGTAATCGTCCCCGCCATGGGCGGGGGTTCTGTTGATGAGAATTCATCCTCCACAGCCTGTCCGCACTGTGCGGGCACGGGGACAGCGTGTGGAATGATCGTGTCGGGTTCGCTCTGTGCGAGCCCTACGGCTGGTTCCTTCTGAGTCTGTCTGGAGCAGAGCTGCAGGTCCTGCGGCTGTGAGCGCACTGACGCCGCCAGCAGGACGGCATGGGGCCTTGAGTCCCAGCTCTGCTCCCCGCCAGCCCGTCACCGTAGAGAAGGCACTTAATCTCTTACAGGCTTTGTTTCCTCAGCTGCCAAATGGGGGCATGAGCATCCGGTTCCTAAAGCCCTCGCAGGGACATAGAGAGATGATGCAAGGTGACGCTTCACCCGGAGGTTGGCATGGAGTAAGCTCACAGCACACGGTGTCATAATGGCTGCCGCTCCTGTTGTGTGAGGAGCCGCTGGGAGCAAGGTGTAGACGTAGCTCAGGCCTGTGTGTTTTCTGTTGCTTTTCTAAAAGAGAGAATTGCTTCGCTTCCTGAATGTGCAGTCAGGGTCTGGCGTGGGTACCCTTTCGCTGCAGGCGGGGTCGGGGTTTACTTTCTGCTCCGACGTTCAGCGTAATCCACCGATGAATCATGTATGAGTGCGGATCGCCAGCTGCCGCCCTGTACCTGCTCTCTGCCAGCCCTGGGAGCTCATCTGCCCCCTGGTTACAGTCAGGTCTCATCAGCAGTGGGGCTCACCCCAGGCCCCTCAGCAGTGGGCAACAGGAGGAAGGGCTCTGGGGCCAAGGGGGAGGAGCGAGCTTGCATTCGGTGTGGGTGTCAAGCCTGTGGCCTTTGCCATGAAAGAAGTGTGGATAAGATCTGAGTCCGAGAGGCCCTCTTGAGTCTGCCCTGTTCTTTCCAGCACAGGCGATATTTCACCCTGAGACCATAAGAACCCAGCCTTGGGCTGCCGACAGAGTCTTAAATCTGCCTGTGTTATGCGGAAAGTCCTGATTCAGATATGGGGGGATAGTCAGGCTGTCTGCAGCCCTTGGTCTTTGCACGGAGGTGTCAGCACGCCCGCTGTCAATGGGGTCGGAGGACCTGGCTTGCCGTGTGATTCACTGGATCCCGGAGCTTGGGCACACCCCTCCCCCCTGCACCTGATTCCTCGTTTGTGAGATGGGCTCATGGTAGGACCTACCTCAGAAACTCATTTCGAGGAAACCCGGCTTGATAGTTAGGTGCAAAGGACTTGAACCACAGGGTCATGCAGTAAGTCCTCCAGTGTTAGATATTATTACTCTTGCTGTTGCTCTGTGAGCGATGGTGTGCGGGTGTTTTTAGGTCTTGGGGGTCCCTGTCACTCGTCAGACTGGCAGACCTCATGGTTTCCGTTGCCTTTCCCGCACCGGAGCTCTGCATCAAATAGGGGGCGGCGGATGAGGGCAGCTTCACAACTGAGCGCGAACACCAGGGCACAGTTTGGGTCTGAAAGTCCAGATTCTCGGTGCGGCCTTTCATGTTTCCTACGGCTTTGGGAAGGGACATCTCCTCGTGGGTCGTCCGTCACCGCCTGCGCAGGGGCTGTGAGCTCCCAGCCCTAACTGTGCCCCAGCTCCCCGCCTCTGAGACCCGACGCTCTTTCTCCATCCAGATCCCAGTACCGCTGCTTCCCAGTCAGCGCCTTCGGCTGCGGCGAGTAACGTCTCTAGCCTCCGCGTCCGTGTAAGGGGCGGTGATGAGGACCTTCACCGGCCGTGAGGACCGAGCGGGGGCCCGGTACCCCCTGCCCCCAGGAGCTCCATGGCGTCTGCCACCCCGATGACCTGGGGCTCTCTGTTGCTCTCTGTCCACCTTCCACGGGCAGCGGGCAGGCTGACGAGTCTGTGCTTCCGCCTCTCCCGGGGAGGTCCCTGCTATGGAGTACAGAGCGGGGCATATTGGAAGACCCGCAATAATGCAGGATTCCTCAGGTCTGGGCCTGAGCGATTTTCTGGGCCAATTGGCATTTTCCCTTAACACCTGGGCCAAGTCACCTCCGCTTGTGGTCGGGTTTATGTTGTCTGCCCTGCTGTGGAGACCTTACCTGGGGAAGTCAGTGCGTCCTGACTAAACCAAGGGCTCTGTCGTGTCTGCACAGGAAGGGAGCTGCGGGGCCCTGGACCCATCCACTCCCTTCACAAGTAAGGAAACTGAGGCTCAGAAGGAACCTGGCATTCCCAGGGGTGTGCACAACGGGGGGCAGCATGAGACCAAGGACCCAGGTGCCCAGCATGTGACCTCTCACCTGCCCCAAAGCACAGGGAGCCTTGGACAGCTGTGTGAGAAATGGAGCCAAGATAGGTTTTCACCCCAGGCTTGTGGTGACAAAACTGGTCTCTCTGGTGTCCCCAATAATTAGAGAGGTCTTGACACTGGTGTTCCTTGCTGGTGAGCTCAGAGGGCCTGCCACGCGCTCCCCTCTAGAGCTCACGCCGGCTCCGTGCCACAGGAGGACAGTCGGGGTGGGGAGGGGGACAGGCACGGGCAGGAGCAGCCCTGCCCGTTAGCAGGGACTCTGGCGGCCCTGCTTCAGGAACCGAAAGCCCGGCTCAGTGGCTGTGGTGTGGGCTCTGCGCCAGCCGTGACGTAGGCGTGGGCTCCACTTCCAGACCGCTCCCTCACCAGTTCTCTGAGCTCTGGAAAACTCCTTAGTTTCTCTGGCCCTAACTGTGAAGCCGGAGAGGAGCTGAAGGGGCCCTAGAGGGAACAGCAGCTGCCCATAAAATGTTCAGCAGAGTCTGTTTGGTCAGTACACACATATTGAGCACCTGCTGGATGCTGTCACCAGGCACCAGGGCATTATTGTCATCACTGCACAAAAATACAGGGGTGGAGAAGGTGACGGAGTGGATCAGAGGGCCTCTTGTGTGAGCCTAAGGGACTTCAGGCAGAGAGGGGGAGACAGTGGGAGTCATACAGGTGTCTGGATGGAGGGCATCCGGACGGAAGCAGCAAGTGCAAAGGCTCAGAGAAAGAGCAGGCTTGGCGTGTTCTAGGAAGTTCCCCCGGTAATGAGGAGAGTGGGTGGACATGGGACCCAGGAAGATGGGAAGGGCTGGGGCATGGTGGCCTTTCTGCCGCAGTAAGGACATGGGGGTATTCTAGACGGAGGGCGTTGGAGGGAGCAGAAGTACTCTGGCCCCTGGTGAGCAGCTCCGGAGACGCTGGCCGTGACCACTCAGGCATGTCTGCCAAGAACCTGGCCTTGTGCTAGAGACTGCAGTGGAGACAGCAGTGAGCAAATCAGTCCATTTCCTGGAGGAGCTTGTAGCTGACAGCAGAGAGCTCCATGTGGAGTGAGGGTGGCCACCGTGCACTGGGGTCCAGGCTCCCTGGTGGAGAGGCAGCAGCCAGCTCTCCTGGGAGGTTGGAAGAAGCACTTACCTTAGACACCAGAGGTTCCGTGTGGGGGCGACAGCCTCTCCCTGGGGGTGTGGCACCAGAGCCCTGCCCAGGTGAGAGTGGCGACCGACAGGCCCGTGGCAGTTGGGTGACGAAGGGCCTTTGGGGCCATGAGAGGGAACTTGAGGTTGCTCTCGGAGGCCCGGGGGAGCCCAGTCACTGGGACGTTTATCCTGGAGGCCAAGAGGGGTTTAGGATCTGCCCTTGACATTCCATGGCCGGCCCGTTCTCACCCCACAGGACTCACAAGTGGCCTTCTCTGGGGCAGCGTGACCTGGTGGGTGAGGTGAGAGCCCTGTAGCAGCCCACCATCCCGGTTCAAATCCTGGCTCCGCCCTTACTCTCCGTGAGCCTGGCAAGCTGCTGAGTCTCTCCGTGCCCTGTCTCCCCAGCCGTGAAGTGGGGAGGTCCTTCCAGCCCCACAGGAGTGGCCAGGAGTAAGTGATAAATCTACGCAAAGCTCTCCGGGTGGTCCGTGAGCGGCGGCGAGCATCAAACTGTCCCCTGTTTCCTCTTCCCCCACCCCTCGCCTTGAGTTCCCAAGCCCTCGTGTGCACCTGTTCCCTCCTTCACACCTCAGTGCCTTCCGGCCTTAACCTGGGACCCTCCCGACAGCCCAGCTCAGCCTTGCTTCAGTCTCCAGCCCTCTCTTCGTTCTGCTCAGTTCTGCCCCCGTCACCCCTGGGCCTCCCTCCTGCCTCCATCTCTGGAAACCCCACTCACCTCCCCAGACCGAGGCCCAGAGTGCCTCCCGCTTCCCAAACCCTCTCCCTCGCTGGCCAGGCTGGAAGGAAGCACCACCTTCCTCTAGAAGCTCTTTTCCTCTTCCGCCACCAAGTTTTGTTAATGATGCGCCTGCCTGTTGGGCACTGCTAGGCCCGAGAGCCGGCGCTGTGATGTCATCAGTGTCGTGGGCCCCCAGCACAGCGCTGGGCACACCGGCCCCCTGGAAACTGTACAAGGACAGAGGGATTCTAGCCTGCACCTCCAGGCAGCCGTCACGTTGGCCTCTTCTGGCATCTTCTCCCCACAGGCCCCAGTACGGGCATCCTGGGAGTGCGGCCCACGAAGGGAATCTACTCTCTGCCGCCCCCCGGCTGCTTGGATATTTGAATGAAGCACAGAGCACCTCCCATGCCGTGGGCTGTCAGAGAGAGACTGTGACGTCCACAGGGTCATACCTCTCTCTCGGATTGCTGGCTCCTTCCCATTCCATCACGGACTGCTCGCTTGGTAACTGGCGATGGGCTTGAGCTGCTGGGGTGAAGTAATTGCAATCAGCAGGACTTTGCTTCCGTTGCCCTGTCAAAAGGCCAGTGACACTGACTCCTGAGTTTGTGAGTGTCTGTGGAGGCTGAGGGTGTGGAATTCTCCCCAAGGACACCTTGGAGACACATGGCAGCCCTCCTCTCCCTCCCCTGCCCGAACTCTCCAGATAAAGCCTCTCCTCCCCCTCTTTGCTTCACATCTTATACTTTCCAGCTGATGAGCAGCCCAGAGAGGACCTTGTAAAGTGAGACTTGTTTGAACCAGCCCGGCCACTCGTGCAGTTCTTCTGCCCCGGTGTGACCCTCGGGACCACCCCCGCTCCCACTGCCGAGGCCGCTGGAGCCCGTCCTCAGCGTCAAGATGAGAAGCACAGTTTCCTGTTCTAAGTTTGCACCCTTATTGTTTCCCTGGGTGAATCAAGTGAAGATGCTTCGCGCAGCTTCGCTAAAAATACCTTGTCAGAGGCCGATACTGGGGGCTCAGTGGCCTTCAGGAGGCTGTACGGGGGTCCGTCGTGCATGACAATTCACTGCTCTCGGTCGACCGTGGAAGGTGTTGAAAGTGGCAATCGAGTGAATTTTCTCTCCTCACTTCCCAATTAGCGATTGCATAATGGTCTCCCTGGAAACAAGGGCTCGGGCATCACACCCGTAACAGAGCCGAGCTCACCGGTTGGCAGCTCGCGAGTGGTGCCAGCTGCACTGCGGCCTGTCCCCACGTCCCAGGAGGGCAGGCCTGGGCCTGCGGCTTCCTTCAGGGTGTCCGCACCTCCCAGCTGCCCCAATGTGAAAGGCAGAGGGCAGGCGTCCAGTACCCCTGACACAACACCGCGAGAGGGACCGGCCAGCTCGCACAGACTGGAGTCAGCCTTGCTTTTCTGTCTCCCAGAAGGAGTAGCTGATCGTCACTCCACTGCTTAGAAACACCCATGGCCTGGAGGGTGGAGTCCACCTTCTCTCATGTGACCTCCTGGCGTGTCCCTGCTGGCTCCCCCCACCCTGCTCCTGCATCTGGGCTCCATCCCACTGTGACCCTCGGCACCCCCTGGCTGCTCCCGGACTGACACCTTTCTGTCCCTCTGCCTGAGAGTAGACGGGTGCCACCTGGGCCCAGGAAGCAGGCTCAGGATGGTGAGCGCATGGGTGCCCACTTCGCCCTCTGCTGCCACCGCCCTTTTCCCAAGTGTCTGTCCCCATGGGCCTCTGAGAATTCAATGAAATGGTGCAGGCCCGTGCGGAGCACCTGTGGACCAGAGCCTCACAGCGCTTGCCCCCTGCCCGGACATTCACCACCTGCCTGTTATCACCCCATCCACATAGAAGCTTCTGGAGGATCATCATCAACCTCAGACAATGTTGATTAGGCTGTCCTGAATGAGGTGTGCCCATCCTTGCCCCCATTTTATGGATGCAAAGCCTGAGGCCCCCACTGGCTTAGCCAGCTGACAGTAGATGCAATGTGGGTCACCCTTCCTGCCTGAGGGACTGTCATCTGGTGTGACCATCCTGCAGTGTGGTCTCTAGGATGGTTTTCTAGGGCCCCCTGGGGGCCGGGGGACCGGGGGAGTGGGCTGGTAGAGGGTGTGGGTCTGTGCTTGCAGCCAGTGAGGCAGGACTGCTCGGCTCTCACAGGAGGCCAGGAATCTGGATTTTTAGGCAGAAATACCCTGCTGTTAATGTTCTTAGACCGTAGAAGCCACTAGAAGCTTGTGTAAATGACACAACCGTCTTCACCAGTAGGTCAGAACCCAGCTAATCCCCAAGCGCGGGGAGTCTGTTCAGAGCAGTGGTGCTTCCAATCTGCCAACCTACTGAGGAGTCGCCGGCCTCTTTCTGGGGTGGGCTAAAACCTCCTTAAAAAAAAAAGTCTGTGACTTTTAGGGGTGGTCACTGGGCATCATAGGGAAGAGATGAATCACGGGTTCTACCCCTGAAGCCAAGACTACACTGTATGGTAAATAACTTGAATTTAAATGAAAAATTCCAGAGGTAATAGGCATACTTGAAAACTCAAATGTTTAAACCCAGACTACGTATGAAATAACAACCAACAAACCCTTTGTTTTGTTAGAGGTGCTAATGGTAATGGGGGTAAGTGGGAACGTATTCTTTGTATCTTGGGAAATCGTACCAAAGCACATGTGGTGGAACATCATGGTGACTATAATTTACTATAAAACGCCTTCGCCAAAAGGTAGCAACAGTGAGGCAAACATGGAAAAGGGCTAAGACGTTATTACATGAAGGGCTATGGGGATTTGTGGTACCATTTGCTCTGCTTTATGCAATTTCTGGAATTTAAAAAAAAGGGAAAAATGAAAGGACAGTCCGGGGTAAAAGCAGTTTTTTATAACTGTTCTGCCATCTTCCCTGTCCACTGAGCTCTCCCAAGTCGTGGGCAAGGGGAGCGACGACCCAGGCAGAGGTCGAAAGCCGGGCACTGGCGCCAAGGTGACAGGCTTCCTTCCCTTCGCATGGTACGTGGCTTGAGCTAGATCTGACCCCCAGGTGGAATTTCTGTGAACTGAGTTCTGTCTTAGGGGAGCCTGTAGTTTGGAGGACCTGTAGGTTTCTCTTCTATAAATTGAAGAATGTCTTCTGGATCGGGGGTGGCTCTGACCGTGCACGGGTTGAAGACCTGGGACCTTGCTCCTCTGTCTCCTGATTCCGAGCCCTCGGGCATGTACTTGCCCACATGCCAAGTTGAGGTTGCTGCCATGTTGGGTTTTCTCAGGGGCCAGCTGGCGTTCCAGGGACCCGAGCTCTGGAGCAATGGGTACTTGGAAGGATTAGGGCTTCCTCCAGGGTGTTCATCTTTCCTCCTCGTCACTGCTGCCCCTGGGACCTTAGAAGAGGCACTGAGACCAGGAGAAATGGGCATTTTTGACCCCTGGTAGCTTCCCCCTACATTCATTTTGAGCATCCTGGCCTCCCTGGGATCCTGTTGCACAGCCCTGCTCCAGAGTGGAGAGCCTTCTCCTGTCTCCCCTTGTTGCTTTAGAGGGTGGTGAGTATCCCTGGTGTAAAAACAGAGAGACCTCTGGGGCTGATAAGCCCCTTGGTGGTCCTTCTGCAGCCTCTCAGGCAGGCCTGTGGGCTCCTTGCGCCGCTTAGAACTCAGGCCCGCTGAGCTCCGTTTGGCACTAATCGGCCACGTGAACCCCCTTCCCCAGGAGGAGCGTCTAACTGGTTTGAAACTCAGTGGCCATAGAGCAGCATGTGGCCGTCAGAGCAGGAATGCAGCACAAGTGGCTGCAGCTCACGCCCAGGGCCAGCTGCCGCTCTCCAGCCCGGTGCGCCTCCTGCCAGGCTGCGCTGGCCCTGGACTTGGAGCGGCCTTGGCACCCTTCAGTGCTGGCTGGGACCTGGGGGGCTTGCCGGCAGCAGAAGCTCCGAGTCCCCTCCTCCCACCTGCTGCGCCCCGGGAGGGCTGCCAGATGAAACACAGGCTGCTCGGTGAGATGGGAATTTCAGATAAACAATGAATAATTTCTTAGTTCAAGTGCGTCCCAGGAATAGCATGGGAAGGTTTTATTGTGTGGCACATAGTCGAATACTGAGGAATTATTGGATCATGAATTATTGAAGATTGAGTTATGAATACTGAAAAATTATGCATTGTTTATCTGAAACTCAGATTCACCGGCCACCCTGTGTTTTTGTTTGCTAAATCAGGCAGCACTAAAACAATCGCCCTGCTGTGCTCAGGTCCTTGGCAGGGCCTTGTGGGGACTCCTCTCTGGAGATCCGGGAGAGAGTGGGATCGGGTGCCTCTGAGCACCCCCTCATTCAGCGGACTCTTGGCCGAGCCCCTCTGCGGTTACCTCTCTGCTGCCCCAGGGCAGGGGGCGGGGACGGGTGCCCTGCTCCATCCATGGGACTTCAGGCGCGATCCACCCGCACCCTCTCCAGGCCGCCGCTTCCTCGTTTGTCATGTGCGATTAGTCACATCTCTTCTCATGTTCTTGTGAGGATGGATGACCTCATTCCTCCCCCGCCCCCCTCTCTACTCTTCCCTTACTCACCTCACATGGTTCTTCAGTCTAGAAAAAGCATCACTTTCACAGAGAAAGAGTCTCTGGCCCCCCCAACACCGGCCATGATAAGCCAGGACCCCCCAGTGCAGATATGTATGAGCAGGACGGGCCCTACAATCTCCAAGGCCCCGTGTTTCAACATCGTTAAGGATTTCAACCCTGGGACGGCAGATTGTCACCCAGCTCTAGTTCTGGTTCTTGGCAGGCAGCCCTGGGCAGCCATCCCTGCCACCAAGGGCCAAGCAGACATGAGGGTGGAGGGAGGGTCAGAAGACGGAGCCCCAGAGCACCGAGGGGTGGAGACTGCATGGACCTAGGGCCCTGCGCCTGCCTCCCGAGCCATGCTGCACAGCCTCCGCCTGGCGTGGCCCCATAGCCTGATTTTTCAAGAGATGATGGAATTTGTTTATCAATACAATTTTTTTTTTTTTTGGTGCTTATTTGAGAGAGCAGAATGTGCAGGTGCCAGCAGGGGAGGGGCAGAGAGAGAGAGGGAGAGAAAATCCTAAGCAGGCATGTGTCAGCCCAGAGCCTGATGTGGGGCTTGATCTCAGAAACCATGAGATCATGACCTGAGCCGAAATCAAGAATCAGACGATTAACCTGCTGAGCCACCCAAGTACCCCGTCAGTAAAATGTTTCTTAAATGGTGGTCACTGATTCATATTTTAGAAAATTCCTGTGATGATAAAGCAAACATGTCTCTGGAAAGCAGCTTGGACCTGTGTGGTGTCTGGATTGACTCACATGTCCTACACTGGCCTGTGGCCTCCACCAGCAACACGACAGTGACCGTGTCCCCTGGCCCCACCACCACCCTTGGTGCATTGTATGTCCTCTATAAATCACAGGCACAGTTGCTAAGACTTCATTTGTTCATGGGAACACACTGTGGGTGGTCTCGTGGACCTGCTGTCCCCCTCTCAGTAATGACATCATGAGCACCTTCCCTGCTGATTCAGCGTGATCACACATGGAAAGCCTCCGCTACCCCATTTGCACTCACTCAAGTAGACCTGAGCTGTCTGGGTGGTGGTGCTCCATCGCTGTATCTTCTATGGGTTGTTTTCGGAAGGGAAGGAGTGTGCCCCTGAGCAGCCCCATGTGTCTATTTTCCCAGGATGCCAAGTTTGTGGAGGAGCGGAGGAAGCAGCTTCAGAGCTACCTGCGCAGCGTCATGAACAAGGTCATCCAGGTGGTCCCCGAGTTTGCCGCCAGCCCCAAGAAGGAGACTCTGGTGCAGCTGATGCCCTTCTTTGTGTAAGTGCTGGTCCCCTGGGTGCTGCGCCCTGCACATCCTCCTCCCGCGCCTCAGATGTTGGCGGGCAAAGGGAGCGTTCTTGGTCCACACGCTGGAGCCCAGGTGTTCCAGGACTGGAGCCGAGGCGCCGCCCACTCTCCGCTCGTGGCTCCGCCCACTTCCAAAAAGGCTTCCTGACAGCGGGTCAGCCCATGAGCATGGTTGAGCTGAGGTTTGCTAGTACATGCAGGCCTGCGTGGCTTTATACTTTGCGCCCTTTGATCAAAGGAGAGAGTAATTTTCTCTGCAGCTCACCGAACGTTCTAGAACCAAATCAGCCTGCCACCGTTGCTTCAGTAGATAATGGATGTAAGGGAAAATACTCAGACTCCCACTGCTACTGACTTAAGTTATACTAAAATGAAAGTAACTTTTAAGTGTGAACTAACCTAAATTCAGGCATAAAGTTCTCTCATAAAAGTGAACAGGAATTGAGAGACGTTTGTTGACACGTCAAGCGGTTATACAGTCCTTACAGTTTTAAATTGTCAACACAATGGATGTTGATGTTCTGAAACTGCAGCTTCACTTGCATTGGTGTGGGGCATGTGCTTTCCATGGCCACGTGCCGCGCCAGCGTGTCTGGTGCTGACTCCATGCCCCCCACTCTTCCCTGGCAAGTGGCCGTCCCTTGGTGTCACTACTTGACTGAGGGTCTGCTATACCACAGAATTGGGTTGGAGATGATGGAGGAGTAGCTGATTTTTTATAGAGCCTTCAGATGCTATAGAAAGAAATTGTATCGTTTCTAGAACGTTAGCATCAAATGGAAACTCAAGATGTAAAACCCCATGTGGCAAACCTGTGGATCCCCCAAAATGGGACTGGGACCCGTTAGTGGGGTGCTCTGGTTGGGGCTGTGTGACGTGCTGGGGTAAAATAAGCGTTTATTTTCAGCGTAGCTCTCGAGAACAGTGCGCTGAGGGTCTGGGGGTCTGTCCCCATTCCCAGTGACACTCTAACCTCAGACGGGTTTATTCTGCTTGTGTCTGGGCTGGGGCGGGCGAGGGGGCCTCCTTGGGTCGCATTTCCCGGCCTTTCCAGCTTGAACTTCTGACCAGACCGACACTGGCCAGGCTGCCCCTCTCATGTGCTTGCAGCTAGCTCATATTCTCCTACGTTTTTCAGGGCTTTTGTTGTAAGAAGACAAAATTTGCATTCTACCTTTTATTTTTTTAAGTGTATATTTTTGAGAGCGAGTGCAAGTGGGTAGGAGGGGAAGAGAGAAGGGAACAGGGGATCCAAAGCAGGCTCCACACTGACAGCAGAGAGCCTGAGATGTGGGTCTCGACCTCCCACACCACAAGATCATGACCTGAGCCAAAGCCGGACACTCAACCGACGGAGCCACCCTGGTGCCCCACAAGGGACCTTTCTTTCCGACCGTACGCTACGGAAAACCACATTTTGCGTTCGTTCCCTGGCGGTGCCGGAGCTTAGCCTCGCTGTTCTGAAAGCGCCATGGTAGATCGTGAGGGGAGTTCCCGGTCTATTCCAGGCAGCCCCCTGGCCGGTGATATGTGTCGGAAATTAACCTGTCCCCGAGTCCTGTGAGTTTGGTCTAAGTTCCTTGGTGAAAACCGAGGTAGAGAGTCAGTCCTAAGACCCTGATGCCAAGCCAGGCAGCCTGCCCCAGTCTGGGGAGAAGAGACTGCTGGGCTGGCTCGCAGGCTGGCATCCTTCCTGCCTGCCACAGGCCGCCCGGCATCTCTGATTGGCCGTTTACCAAACATCCACCTGCGGGAGTCTGGAAATTGTGTGTCCTTTGAGAAGCTCGGGGTGCTGGGGGAGCTCAGCCATGCGCTGCCGTTCATCGGAGCTGAGGGAGAAACCTTTTGTGCCTAATGAGCACAGAGAGCATACGGTTCAGCGTCCTGGGCTCTGAAAAATACAAAGAATTTCAGGACAACCTGTGGCAGGTGACACAGTATTGACACCAGACTTGGAAGTAAGCACTAGCCTAGACCCCTGTTGGAAGTAAACCACGTCCTCCCATTGGCTTCCCCAGAGTCCAGATGACGCTGCCCGGCCCATCTCTCTTCTGTGAGTGAGGTAGGGGCCCCGGGCTGGAGCCTGCAGACTGGTTCATTCTGGGGACGTGGAAGGTTTGTCCACGCTGGTAAACCTTGGTGCCATGCTCTCCCGCGCGTGTGCCTGCAGAAGACAGCGTGCCTGGCGTTCAGCTCCAATCTCACCCTAAGGAATTTCTGATTAAAAAAAAAACAAACCTCTCTTGGTTAAGGAAATAAACCCTACAAAGCATAATTATTCTTATAACTCTTGACAGATTTCCTCGGTTCTTTCAAATGCTGACTCAGGATTCTAAAAGCCCCTTTTAGCTACTGAACAAAAGTAGACCTGTGTGCTAAGGACCCTTCGATCTGCTGAGCACAGACTGCAGGCCCTGGCTCAGGGGCTCCCCTCCTTGACCTCCTCTTCCCAGTCTTCCCGAGAACCTAGCAGGTGGGACCCTATCGACCTGCCGATAAAATGGCCCTTTCCCCAGGTTCCAGTCAGAACTGCTGAGGAAAGTGAGGCCCAGAGAGGTTACCTGCTGACCCCAGGTTACCCAGCCAGCGCACAGGGAGCCCTGGGTGTTTGGTGCCGTATCCCACGTTTCGGGACAAACCCGCAGCCTGTGCTTTGAGCCTGTCCCCCACTTCCTGCACGTCCCCCGATCTGTTTTCTTTGACCAGTCCAGTGGAGCTTTGTTTTTTGTTTAACTGAAGTGCTGCCAATCTCAAAATCGCAGTGTCAAATCAGGCATTAAGCTTCTCTGGAAAAATGAGAATCGGTCCTCTCCTGTTACCGACTGACATTTGTGTCCTCCCCAAACTCGCGTGTGGAAGCCCTCACCCTACCGTGGTGGAATCGGGAAGTGGGGCTCTGGGGAGGTCATGAGGTTGGCAGGAAGTCATAAGGACGACACGATGGGATTCGTGCCCTTATGAGAAGAGGAAGAGGCCTGGAGTTGGCTGGCTCGCTCTGCCGCGTGAGGGCCCCGTCAGAGGCGGCCAGGAAGAGAGCCTTCCCCTCGAACTGAGTCTGCCAGCCCTTTGGCTCTTGGCCTCCAGAACCGCGAAAAGTCAGCATCTGTTGCCCGAGTACAGCCACGCAGTCTGTGTGGCGTGTTTTGTCCCCACACGGGGCACACGTGTATGACCCCGTTGCCACCTGGCCACCCTTGGGTGTAGTGGAGCAGTGCTGCCTGCCCTCCCAGACCCCCGCTCTGGGGTCGCCTGCACCCTGAGCCCAGCCTGCCCCGCCCTTCGCTTAGTGGTCGTGGCTTCTCTCCTGCGCTCGCTCCCCGTACCTGTCCGGCCCCCAGCAGACGCCCAAGTTCACGGTCCTGCCTCCCACAAGACAGGCCGGATGGAACCTGACCCTGCGTTACCCACAACACATTTGGCCGCACTCTGCTCCTGCACGTGTTCTGTGAGCTGCTCCCCGCCCAACTTCCTAAAGGTGGTCCCGCTCCGGTTTCGGGTGGGGGTGAGGCGGAGGGCAGGGGACTCAAAGCTGGTGGGTAGAATTTGCTCGTTACTCTTCATAAATCTTCCTTAACACCTCTAGGCTTGCGGGCCCTGGAGTCCAGTATCCAACAGGACCCACTTTTGCACACACGTTTCCACTCTGTTTTTTCTCTCTCGGGTGTCCATATCTCACTGTATTCCGCCAGGGCACCCCGACTTCTGAGTAATCTGCTATCTGCCCAGATCTGGGGGTTGAAGAATCAGCCGGTCGGATCCGTTCTCCAGATCCCCCCCGCCTCCCGCCGCCGACCTCGCCAGTGCCAGCAGCAGGGCGGGAGGAAGCAGACCGTTTCTTTTCCATTTTGAACCTGAGCATCAGATGGGGACCAGAGTCTGCTCTCCACCCCCCACCCCACCCCCACCCCAGGACGGTGAGCAGGTGAAGGGCCGCCCCCTACGAGCCTCCTCCTTGGGAGCCCCGTGTTTGCGCCCTCCCAGCATCTCAGGGCAAGGTGGGCACCGAGACGTGAAACGTGGCAGACATTAGCAGACCCTGCGGGCACGTCAGGTGCTCTTCTGAAGGTGCATTAACGAGGGAGGCTTGGTTCCCAAGAATTCATTCTGTGGAACTGGACGGCAAACTGGGGAAAGCTCACGTGATTGGTTGTGTTGTCATTTAGCACGTTATTAAAATGTTTTCTGCCGAGTAATTCATCCTTGGGAGATGCATCACGGTCTGCTGTTCGGGAAGGGGAGGGGCAAGGTTACCGGGCGGCGGCTGGAGTAATGTAGGTCACAGCGCAAATTCCCGACTGAATTTTCAGCAGAAAGCGTGGCCGACGTTTTCCCCCTCACCGCCCCCATCTGCTGCTGCACTTCCTCGGACGCTTGTGGAATGTGTTTTTTTGCTGAAATAGGAGCCACCACTTCTCCCGGTGAACAGGGCTTTGGCCTGGGGCTGAGCTGCCTCAGGCTGTGCACCACGAAGGGATCACCTGAACCCCAAACCGAGACCTTTCGTTCTGCAAGTTGCCGCTAATAGCAATTCCTTAGCTCCTTCCTAGGGACTTGTGACTCCACTGCTTCCGTGGACTAGCCCGAGCCTTCCAGGCTCCAAGTGGCCCAGGTGCCACAGAGGAGTGCCCACCCGATGCGAGAAATCCCAAAGGTGTGGCCAGACGTGGGAGACGGGTTCGGTGTGGACAGTGTTTAAAGTAAAATATGAAGGTGAGTGACTTTGGATGGGACAGTGATGCCCAAATTGGCACCTTTGCAACCACCCCACCTTGCCTCATTGATTTACGTCCGCTGCCGGGCTCTCAGAAACAGGAGTTTGAGGCCCCTGGTGGCCAAACAGAAGGGGTAGGGAGTCTGGAGGCTGTGAGGTCCCCCAGCTCCACCACTAAGGTGGAAGGTGACCTCGGGCAAGGGTTTGGCCTCTGTGTCTTGGGTCGTAAAGTGTGAGACAGGGAGAACAGGGCCAGGACCACCCATCTGTTGGGGCGTTAAGTGAGTGCACGTGAAAGCGCCCCGCATCTTCTCTGAGATGGCGGCTCCTGAGAAGCAGGAGGGAAGAATCCTTACAAAAACCCCAAGGATGTTTCTGTATGTCTCTTCAGCCGTACATCTATCCATCCCTATCAGCAAAAAATGGGAGGCCTAGAAAACGTAAACAGTTTGCCCAAGATCATTCTGAATTATTCCTCCTCCCTCTACCAGGGATCCCCCGCTCCGGACTGTGACTCGGGGCCGGCCCTTGGGAAAGCGGCTGCATTAGCTGAGCTCTGGCTTTTCCGGGGGCCCCAGAGGCCGGCCTGGGCCCAGGGGTGGTGTTCTGCCCACAGGAAAGTGCCCCATTCCTTGGGAGCTCACTACCAGAGGCTCCTCCCCCGGGGGCCCGTGCCCTGCTGCCTGGAGAGATGAAGTGTTAAATGCCGCCTAATCACCGCCAGCCAAGCCCCGCTATTTCTTCTTCTTTTCTTTTCTTTTTTTTTTTTTTTTTAAGTTTACTTATTTTGAAGGGGAGGAAGGAAGAGAGAGAGGGGAAGAGAGAGAATCCTGACACAGGGCTCAGTCCTACAACCATAAGGTTATGATCTGAATGGAAATCAAGTCAGAGTCTCAACCAACAAAGGCCCCCAGGTGCCCCCAGCCAGGCTCTTTCTGGTGGCCCTCCGGGTCTGAGGGCTCCAGGCCGAGGAGATGGGAGCCAGCCCCTCTGTTTGCCAGTGACAAGGACAGTAGCTACTCTTCTCAAACATTCAGAAAGCCTCCATGTCCCCAGGCTTCCTGCCACTTAGTAGTTAGGGTCTGCCTCTGCCATCCCTTCCTGTTTGGGAAATGGGGAGAGGTCAGGTCCACAGAGGAGGGACGAGAGGGAGGAGGAGGGGACGGTGCAGCTCTAACGAGTGCTGGAAAACATGGGCGCCTCTGGAACCCGTCCAGGACAGACACTGCTGAGTGGACACTCAGAAAGCCCCCCTCAGAGGAGCCTGCATTCAGCAAACATCTTTTCCATCTGATCACTATTTAGGGAACATCTACTGAGTCCTCAGCGAGCTCTTGGTTTATGGTAGGGAGCAAAACCAAAGATTAAAAAAAACATCCTCTGCTTTGATGGTATAGGAAAGTGGAAAAATAGACAAACATGTACGCTGCCAAATAATAAGGCCTTTGAAGAAAGTTCACACAGAGTCAGAGGCTAGAGAGTCACCCAGTGGTGTTTTCCATCAGATGGTCAGGAAAGATCTTGGGCAAATTTCTGGGGGAAGGGTGTGCAGTTAGAGGGAACAGTAAGTACAGAGGCCCTGGGGCAGGAGTGAGTCCAGTGGGTCAGCTTAAGGCCAGGGTGGCCAGAACACGGATTGCATGGGGCCTTGAAATCCATAACGATGACTTTGGCTTTTATCCTCAGTGAGTTGGGAGGCCCCGGAAGCATATAGAGCAAGGCTGTGATAATGACCTGGTTTGAATGGTTAGAAGTTCGCTCTGGCTGTGGGGTAGAGAATGAAACTGGAGAAGGGCGGGCGGGAAGGCTTTTGTCGGGCATGTGCCCCAGGAGTTGGCATCCTGGCCGAGGCGATGAGAAGGGCAGGTGAGCAGTGACTGGACCCCGTTGTGTTTGAGGCCCGGCTGTCCGGGTGTAAGAGAGATTGCCGACACATCCCGCATCCTTCCAGGCCAGGCGGAGGCAGAGGTGCCCCACGGCCACTCACCGGAGACCACCTTGGTATCCAGGTCAACAGCCATGACTGAGTGCCCACTGTGTCCATGCCCCTGTTGGCAGGGGTCTCATACCGATGGCTGAGACGCAGACTTGGCCTCGGGGGCCAACGTCTGTGCAGGGCTTGATGTTGTAAGGTCGCGTGTCACTCATTCATTCGTGACGTGTCATGCCACCCGGCTTGTTCCCCAGCTCTGCTCTGGACGGGCTGTGTGGCCTTGAGTACGTCAGGGACGCTCTCCCTAGCCTCCGTGTGTTCATCTGTACCGTGGAGGCTGTCGTGGCCTCCACCTCATGGGGGGCCGTGCGGGTTCCGTGAGCGCTTGGATGTCAGGCTCCTCCAACAGCCCTTTGCACGTAGTAAGCACGCATGTGTGTCACTATTTTTACCAGCAGAAAGGAAGCACGGGGGAAGGAGAGTCTGGGGAACAGACGTTTTGGAGGAAGTGATAAACGTAAGGTATTAAAAAAAAAAATGAAACACTACAGAACGAGAGGAGATTAAGAAGTAAACACTCCGCTGAGTGCTGTGCCCCCGCCCCAGCGACCACCACGAGATGCTTATGTAACGCTGTCGGAATCGTTGGCGCTTACGTAAGTCGAAGCCAGATCCTACACAGCGTTCTGTAGTTGGCCTTTTTAATGTAATAAAGCTGCCTCGCTCCTTGTGAAAGCTACACAGTACCCAGCACAGCGGCTGTTGGGTCATTTATATCTCCATTGCTCGACTGGAGCATTTAAGAGATTTTCAGACTTTTCTCTGTCAGACAGCATTGCCAGGAATGTTGCAGTAGGTTCACATTTCGGCAGATAGATCTGGACGACTGGTCTTTAGAAGCCAGACTGGCTCAGAGGGAAGGTGCATTTAAAAATGTTGACTGATGTCACTAAACAGCAC
This sequence comes from Suricata suricatta, assembly GCF_006229205.1. Taxonomy (NCBI): domain Eukaryota; kingdom Metazoa; phylum Chordata; class Mammalia; order Carnivora; family Herpestidae; genus Suricata; species Suricata suricatta. The sequence goes on from NC_043707.1 coordinate 9,671,085, forward strand.
CCTCTCGTGCCAATTTGATATGCAGAATTTTGATAGGCATCAAAGGGGGAGATGGGAAGCTTGGGACCTAAAAGCGTGCAGGTCTTGAGGGAGTTTCTATCCCGGTTTCCGGAAGGGTTGCCTGTGCACGCCTTTGGGCACAGGTCTGTGTTTCAGGAGGATCCTTCCAGCAGCTGGGAGAGAGGGGAGTGGTGGGGGGTGGTGGGTGTTCACCGTAACCCAGAGAAACGGTGGGAATAGACCTGAACCGGATGGGGCCAAGTGTTTGAGGCTGGGCAGTTGGCGGTCAAGGGAACAGAAGAGAAGCTGGTGTGGGAGCAGACAAGGGGAAGGCAAGGCACTGAGTTTAGAAACCGGTCTCTGGGGTCCTAAATGTGAATTGGGAGCCAGGGGAAAAGGGATGAGTGTCTCCAAGGATTGCATGTTCTGAGCTTCACAGCAGCCGGAAGTGCCTTCCTGTGGTTCTCAGGACATATACCTATTCATATCTCAAGAAAAGCCCATCAACGGGGCACCTGGGTGGCTCAGTTGGTTAAGCGTCCAGCTTTGGCTCAGGTCATGATCTTGTGGTTCGTGGGTTTGAGCCCCGCATCGGCCTCTGTGCTGACAGCTCAGAGCCTGGAGCCTGCTTCGGATTCTGTGTCTCCCTCTCTCTCTCTGCCCCTCCCCTGCTTGTGCTCTCTCTGTCTCTCAAAAATAAGTAAAAAACATTAAAAAAAAAAAAGCCCATCAAGAAATAGGGGGAAAATATTGCATTTCGCATGGAAATTGAAGGGCAGCAATCAACATTCATGGTATGAAGGCATCCATGCCAGGGAAGCAGAAGGGGAAGCAGGAAGCCCCAACACACGGAGGTGGTGAAGGGTGACCTTTCCAGGAACCAGGGCAGGAACTCGGGAGAGAAACGGCCACCATCTAATCAGGCAGGCTCGCTTTAGCTGCCACCGAGTCTGAAGCGTGTGTTCATGGTTCTGTCTACTGCAAACAATGACTCATTCTTGCAAATAAGATAAGTCCTAATCAGCTTATGTACATAGTATACTTGATGTGAATGGTGTTCCCAGAAATAAGTTTCAGAAGCGCACTTCAGTCTTTACACTGGTGATTTTGCCCCACAATTCCGTGCGATGCTGCCAACCTTGGAGGAGGGTCGTGCACCCCACGGTTATGGGAACAGTCCCCTGTCGTGCGTGCTGGTGTCATCGGTGTTCGGGGGCTGGCACCGGGCTGCAGTTCTTTGCAAATACCGGCAAACTTCCTGTTTTCCATATAAGAAGTAAATCTTTATAGATCTCTACAGTAATAAACGGTGCAGAGAATGTGGGGAGTGTTTGAAGAGTAAGTTCTGATTTGGGGACTTGCCAAGAACGTCCAGGAGCCCTGCTTCCTGGCTCTTGAACCCCAGAGAGTCCGGTCTTGCAGGAATTGGGAATCACTCCTTGCTTGGGACGCAGAGTCCTGTAGCCACAGAGGTGGGGAAAGAGAAAAGGAGGGGAGAGGAGGTGCGGGCTGAGGAAGGAAGTGGGCCAGGGCAGGGCAGGCAATCAGGAGAGCAGCAGGGGCAGGGCAGGAACGCTGGAGAAAGCCTGGTCAGGGTCCCCAGGGCAGGGTGTCTCCCAAACCAGCTTTCCCCTACAGCGAGAGCTGCAAAATCAGCGCTGCGTCCCGAGCAGTCAGAATAGCAAGCCGGCCGCGCCTCCGCTACCAAGTTGGCTGAGGCCCCACAGAGCAGGTGGCGCAGCACAACTGTGGTGGCATCCCTGTCACCCTCGCCGGGGAGAGCACTGTGAACGAGGCATCCGGGGCAGCGACGCCTTCGCACAGCCCCGCCAGCCTGATTCGGCTTTGCCAGGCAGGCCTCTCCGCGGGAGCTGGATTCTGGACCCAGCAGTGTCTGAGGCTGGGGAGGACTGTCGGCCGAGGTTTTGCACAAGGGGGCAGCGAATTCTGATGCAGGGTGCTTGCCACAGTTCGTAGCGTCCACCCAGAGGTTCAGTGACTGCGGCCCCCTCCTTAGAACCCTTTCGTCCTGGAGTAGCTTTGAGGCCATTGGGGCTTGCGGGATCTTTGGCCTGCTTCCTGATGTGCTGGGGCTCTGTTTGGACACACCAGGGGTCAGCACTAATGTGCCCCGATCCCCCCCCCTCCCCCCCGACCTCCTTGACCAGGCTGGTACGGAGGAGAAGCTCTTACCCCTGGCAGCCATTGTCCGTATTTCTTAGCCTCTGTAAGTTACCAGGTCGTTATTAGCCAGGTGTTATTTGTAGGAGATGGTGGGCCCCTAGGACTGACACCCTTCCTTGGGACATAACTGCCCCAGGGGGAGGTCCCCTCCTGACTTGTTTCCGTGATCACTCAGCACCTCGCTTACCGATGCCTCGCACCTTCCCCACATCCCGGAGCAAGAGAGCAAATATCCCGAGTCTGCCCCCTGTCGACCGGGGCATGGTGGCAAATACAGGTCCTGTGAGCAAGGCCATTGAGATGGGACCTCAGGTAGGGGTGTGGGTCCTGTGTGAGGGGGTCAGCCACTGCTCTCCCCAGTCCGTTTGTGGTAGGTGGATCTGCAGGGGGCCAGACTTCCTGTCTCTCCAGATGGCAGAAACCTGTATCTTGATATAAAATCTGATTTTAAAATTGGGTGTCCGCTAATTTGTATGTGGCCTACATGTGGCCCGTTGTATATCAAAGGGTTTGCAAGACAAACGGGATATGCAGTAGGTGAATCTGCTCCCGTGAGGAAATGCAGGGTAGGGTGGAAGGGGGCGGTGACCCGCTCAATCCCAGGGGACGAAGACAACCAGATATTGACTGGGTAACTCTGACACCCAGCCCTCATGACCCAGCAGTGCCCGCTGACCGAGGCCCCCCCCCGGCACTGGGCCCGACAAGCTGTGGGTCCTCGGAACAGCCCACAGGCACATGTCTGCTTGGCCTCCGGGTGCAGCCCATCGCCCCTGTGTGGCAGGGTCTGGATCCCCAGAGAGGGCTTGGGGCCCAGACAAATGTTCATCTCCTGTGGGCAGAACCCCTGCCCGAGCTCCCTGCTTCTTCTCTGTGGCGGTTCTCGTCCCCAGTCGTGTTCGGGTGACTCCCGGCAGCACTGCTTACCTACGAAAAGGAACAGCCAGCCATGATGTGGTTTTCCTTCTAGAAGCACCATGGGTCCATGGAGGGCAGTTGTCTCCATCCCAGCGAAACTGGTCACCGGTTACTAGGGTTGAAAAGGAAGTCTGGTATTTTCACCTGTCAAGTTCAAGAAACCAGTCTCCTTCACGAGTAAAACCTGCCTCAAGGGGTTTCGCCCAGAGCAGCCATGGTGGGCCCTGCCTTCAGTCAGTGTTGCTATGCTCTTGCTCCTCATGCCCTGCCCTATGAGCCCTGTTGGGTTTCCCTGTGCCCCTGACCCCAAGGTTCCCAACTGGGGGCTCTGTCGCCTTCCTCCCAGCCCCAGGGACAGCTGGCCATGAATGAGGACATTTTTCATGGTCACAACGATGGGAGGGGGCCACGCTACTAGAATCTAGTGGGGTAGAGGCCAGGGACACTGGTGAATGTCCTCCAGTGCATGGGACAGCCTGTCACAACAGAGAGTTTTTTGATCCATGGTGCCAGGAGTCCCAGTAACTGAGAACCCCGATCCGACCTGGCCGTGGACTCACAGCTGGGCTGGGGTGGGGTAGGCAGGCTGAGGATAGATGACTCTGCAGCCTCTCTATCACCACTGTGTCGAAATGAAGCCTGTAACAGAGTGTGCCTAAATATCTTCTTCGTGATCGGTCATGTCCAATCTCCCGGTGGTAGGTCCTAGCATCCCTGGGAAGGGAAGCCTGGACTCTGTGGCACCTGCCTGTGGCCAAGCCGCCTCTCCACTGAAGGGTGTCCACTGTGGAGCTCGCGTCCCTGACTTCAAACCTGGCCCACCACTGCTTCTCAGTGCACCCATCGCGTTAGGACAGGGCCACTTGTTGGGGCTGCCCAAAGTCTTACACATCTCCCCCTACTCCCAAAGTAGATGTTGCAGAGAGGCCTGGAGTCAGGTCGAGACAGGCTGGAAGACTAAGGAAGGACTCTGGTCCAGGCAAGAGAAGTAGCTATAGCCACCTGCCCGGGCACGCCTCCTGCCGTCTCCTTCCTCCCTGTCTGCTCATGCGCCATGGCCCCTTCACGGCCTTCGTGAGTCTCATGCACCCCGATGTTTTCCTGGGGCTGGAAAGGAGAGCTACATCCATCTTCTGCTCCAGGAACCCCATCCTGTAAGCACACAATCAGCTGGTGTGGCCAGCGTCACTCAGAGGGTAAAGCAGGTCATGGACTGCTGAGTGAAAACACATTCTTTGTTTTTATTTCTCTCTTTGTCACAGGCTGTGACAGAGCTGTGATGTTCTCTTCCCCATCTTGTTCTGGGAAGGCAGGCTGAGAAATTATTCCTGCACCAGGAGACAAGCCGTTCTGTCAGGGTTTGGGATGCGGCTCATTTTGTGACTTGGACGTTGAAGGGATGAGCAGAGTGGCATCGCCGTTAGGAGAAAGGCCCACAAGTCCCACAGGCCTGGGTTTCAAGGCCAGGCTACTTACCAGCTCGGTGATCTTTAATTAGACCTTTAACAGACTCTGTGCCTCAATTTCCCCATCTGTAAAAGGGGGCTGGTAATAGGCCCTCCTCCCTCAGAAGGCTGATTCAGAGACATAACAAGACCCTGCCCCAGTACCAAACACCCGGTGCGTAGCAGGCCCTGTGCTGTGGCCGCCAGAGTTAACAGTCCCTGCTTCGGCCGTTGACACGTACACATGTTCACGGAGGATTTGGGGGAGACCCCACCACTCTTACCCCCTTTCTTTCCAAATATCAGCCCAGTTGATCTGAGAAGCTGAGGCTCTGTGATCTCGTCCACATGACGATGGTCTCGCTGTGGCCAAGCCCTCAAATGCTGACACCAGGCTGCAAAGTCAAGGTCGGATTTCCTCGTAACGGATACGCCGCGGCTCCGCTGCGAATTTCTCATGGGTGTGCAGCAGCAGTGTGGTGCCTGAGAGAGCAGGGCCTGGGAAGGGTCAGACGTGGGTTCACATGTCACCTGTACTAGTGGGCTTGTGGCATGACCTCTCTGTGCCTCAGTGTCCCCTTCTGTAAAATGGGGCCAGTAGCACAGGCCTCGCGGATTTGGCAAGAAGATTAAATGCGGTGTCACCCAGTAGGAAATTCTCCAAGGGAACTTTCTTCCGCTGTGGCCCCATTTCATGCGATCCTTGGTTTAGACCCTGTCTCCAGTCTCAGAGCCATTTGAGTTGGCAGCTTGGGTAGTATTAGAGTTGCTTGCCCTACTTCCTGTCTTTTATTTTTAAGCATCGGAGCATCTGAAAATGCAGTCTGGAGCGAGGGAAGCAGATGAGGTTATTTCGGGCACAATAACCCCCGTCCTATTTTGGGCTGAGTAAAGAAATGACAGTAATAAAAGTTCTCCGATACCGAGGAGGTGAAGCCGCAGCGCACAGGAAGTTGGTGGCTCCCTGCCAGCCAAGTGGCCCTGTCCCCCACAGTGCGGTGGATCTGCCGTCACTTTCTGCTCGGTGGCACCTCCGCCCAGGAGGCCAGCCAGCCGTGGCCTCGTCTGCCCCCAGGTCTGGGGATCGGCTGGCTGGCTGCGGGTCCCCGATGGCCTCGGCTGGGAATAATGAGGCCGCGGGCCCCTGGGGCTGGCGCGGCAGAGGGGGCAGAGAGAGAGCGGGAGAAGCCCAGCCCCTGTGGCACTTTCCAGGCCCTGCGATGCGGTTGCTAACTTTCCCCTTGGCGTCGGCGTTCCCCGGTGCGGACCCGAGTCAGGGCGGGAGGGCCCTGCAGAGGCGCCGGGCAAAGGACGAGCAGGGAGTGGTGCAAAACTCGGGGCAGTTGTGCAAGCAGCACAGACACGTCGCTTGTTTTAGGAAGGAGATGGGGTGGAGGGCACACAAGTGTGAGACTCTAGAGTGAGCGAGCTTTCATTGAGGGAGAAGGTAGAGGGAGGCCAGCAATTACCTCCCCAGCAGTGGGGCTCACCCCACTGCGGTCTAGAAAGTGCCATGTGAGGGCCTTTAATATATAGACCAGAGTCCTGCTTGCCTTGACTTGGCCAAAAAAAAAAATTTTTTTTTAATTATCTCTGGAGGACGGGAGACCAGCCCACGTACCCCCAGTCGAACGGTCCCTGAGTAGGTGGTTGGTGTCTGTGAACTATCTATAGGAAAGAAGGAAGACAGGCAACGTGAATGGTGGTAAAGCCACACTTTACTAAGAAAGTCAGTGTCTTTTATGCCATAGGGGTTTACCCGTTTTTTTTTTCTCTTTAATGATTACAAAGCTTATGGTCCTTGAGAGAGTAAAAACATGCCCTGGGAAGGATCATTTTTTTTTTTTTTTATCACAGAAGAGAGAATAGCCATGAGAACAGAAGTAAAAAAACAGGAATGAGGGAGTCTGTCTCTCAAAGAATCTTCTTTTCTTCAAGGCCCTTTAGCAGTTATGTCTGGGCAAGACGCTTATCATTCAAGGGGTTAATTTTAGACAGAGGATTGTGTTTGCCCCAACAGCAGGCAATGAGCTGGGAACAGAAATCATGTAAGGGAAAGCAGGTGCCACTAACTGACCCAAGTTGATTCAAAACTTAAAGCTATATGCCTTCATTGCTCTTGCAAAGCAACGAGAAAAATCATAGACAGGTTAAATAGAAGCCACACATGCAGCCCAGGAGGCCAGATGTCGCTTCACAGTCTTTCGACTTGTTCCACAACTTCCCAAATTTTTCTCCTGCGCCCGGAGGCCTAGCCATCAAAGGTCGCTCTGCGGGAGGTTTTCTGGCCTGCTGGGCCCCAAGAATGATCACACAGCACAGGGAGCTTTTTTGTCTGGAGTTGAGGTCTGCAAATTTGAATGCATGTGCACTCAATCGAGCATCCACACCGGCACGCTCAGGACACAGGACCGTTGTGTCCCGCCCCCACCCCCCAACACTTCCAACACTTCCTTGTGCTGTCCCTTTACGGTCCACACTCTCCCCAGCCCTCAGCCCTGGCAGCCGCCGATCTGTTCTCCATCCCTGTGCTTTTGTCCCCAGAGGACCTCCTCTCCACAGTCGTCGCCGTTCCGTTGAGAGGCACGCGAGCTGGGGGTCTTGGGGGCTCGGTGCTGAGGGCTAGTTCCTCGTCTGCAGGGACCACAGCTGAGCTGTTCACAAGGCGCCTGTGTTATTTCAGTTGTTAACAGTCTTGAGCTGATAGAAACATCCGTGTTTTGTGGACTAAAATTCTCATCTCTTTAGGGCAAATAGCTAAGTGTGGGATGGCTGGGTCATGTCAGAGTGCGAAGACGGCCAGCCCGGGTTCCCGAGTGGCTGAGGGTGTCGGGTGCCCCGCCCCGGCACTGGCTCCGGTCACCGTGTTATTGTAGCCGTTCTAACTGGTGTGGAGATGTTACCAAGTCCCTAATGGTTAATGATATTGAGCATCTTTTCATGTGCTAATTCTTCTTCAGGATCTTTTCTTTGGGAAAGGTGTATTCAAGTCTTGTCCTCATTTTTAATGTTTATTTTTGAGAGAAAAAGATAGACAGACTGTGAGTGGGGGAGGGGCAGAGAGAGAGAGGGAGACACAGAATCAGAAGCAGGCTCCAGGCTCTGAGCTGTCAGCACAGAGCCTGATGTGGGGCTCGAACTCCCAAGCTGTGAGATCATGACCTGAGCCAAAGTTGCACATGTAACCGACTGAGCCCCCCAGGCACCCCCCAGTCTTGTCCCTATTTTTAAGGCTTAGATGAGGTTTTTTTCCTCTTATGTTTTGATGGTTCTTATATATTCTCCATGTAAATACTTTGTCAAATAAGTTATTTGCACGTTTTTCCCAATTGGTAGCTTTTCTTTTCTTCTTCCTTAGCAATGTCGTCTTTGTGACAAGACTTCCTTGTTTTGATGAAATCCAGACCTCAGTTCTTTCAACTATGCTTTTGGTGTCACATCTGAGCTCTCTTTGCCTAGACCAGGGTCACAAAGATTCTTCTCGGGTTTCCTTCTAAAAGTTTTATGCTCTGATGCTTAGATCTGTGATTGCTTTTCAGTTCACTTCTGTGTAAGAGGTGAGGATGTGGTCAGGCTGATGTACTCTCCGTGACCACGCCTGTGCCCAGAGCCAGGCAGTGGGGACCAGAGAGGGAAAGAACCTTAGCCTTTTTTTAAATGTTTATTTTTGTGAGAAAGAGACACACACTCTCTCCCGTGATGAGAGAGCACGAGTGGAGGGGCAGAGAGAAGGGGAGACACAGAATCTGAAGCAGGCTCTCAGCACAGACCCCAATGCGGGGCTTGATCCCACAAAACCAGAAGACTGTGATCTGAGCTAAAGTCAGATGCTCAACTGGCAGAGCCACCCAGGTGCCCCCGGACCACAGCTCTTCTGACGCAAGAGGAAGGGTCCCCCGCGCACGTTTCCTGTAGCCACTGAAACTGATCATCGCAAACTAACCAATTTATTCTCTTAGAGTCCTGGAGGTCTGAAGTCCACGGTCAGTGTAAAGTCAAGGTGTCAGCAGGGCTGGCTCCTCCCCGGGGCTCCAGGACAGAATCTGTTTCCTCACCCCTTCCAGCTTCTAGAACCACCACACTGTGTCCTCCTTGGGTCCCGATGATGACCACTCCTGGTGGCTGCTCTGAGATGTTTATACAGACCTTTGTGACCAACTTGGGCCCACCCAGAAAGTCTGGGATCATCTCTTCATCTCCAGTCCTTAAATTAATCACATCTGCAAAGTCCCTCTTCTATGAACAGTAGCAATTAGGACATGGCGACCTGGCACCTCCGGGGAGCCGTTGGTCTGCCACACCCTGAGTTCTGGGCGCTTGAGGACCGTGTATAGGAGCGAGACACGGGCTCTCCTTGCCCACCACACCCGGCAGTCAGGGGCCACTCTCCTGCCTTTTGAGCCAGAGAGCTCACCCAGAGCCCCGTGGGTCCCCACGCCACCATTCCCAGATGTCAGGCTGACTGGAGTCCAGGCTCGAGGGTCCTTGAGGGGAACGGTGGTACCTTCGCTGCAGCTCTGATGCTCCAGCAGATTGCGATGGTCTTTCCCCCAATCCACCTGCCATCATTTCCTTCCCAGGGCCCACCAGGGGCTGCCTCATGCATTCTGTACATTTCCGTAGCTACATGTGGTGGCATTTACTCCATCTTACCCATATCTGGAATCCCCTCTTCAGTGTTTTCTACACCAAAATATAGAATAGTTGTGTCTGCGGAGAAGCGATATGCTTTGTGAACATGTATTATGTCAGGAGGGAACACTCAGTAACAACAATAGTGCTATTTTGATGGTCAGCATTTATTGAGCACTTCCTCTCTGCCAGAATTATTTTTATAATATTCCCAAGCAGAGCAATTACCATGTTTTGGCCCATTTTACAGATTCAAAAACTGAGGCTGAGAGAGGGTAACGAACTTGGCCAAGGATCCCTACTGACTGTGTGATGGTGCCTGTATCTTAGACCCAGATGGGTGTGACTTGGGGTGGGGGGCAGGCCGTAACCACTCTGTCTTGCAATTTTAAACTGCTCTTCTGAGTTCCACACCTTGTCCATGCCTCTGGGGTCACTCAGCATCCTTGGGCTGTCCTAATACCCCGTTACCACCGCCATCAGGCGGGAGTCTGAGCCCCACGTCAGGCTCTGTGCTGACAACGCTGAGCCTGCTTGGGAGTCTCTCTCTCTGCCCCTCCCCAGCTTCCTTGCTCTCTCGCTCCCTCAAAATAAATTAAAAATAAGTTATTAGCTAAGTGGTAAAATGGGACAAAAGCATCTAGTAAGGTGTCTCAAGATGTTAACTGTGTGCATCTCTAAAGATCCCAGAAGCATGGTACGTGTCACGAAGGACCCTGGTTTGCAATATTTCTGAAACCCACTTTGAATTAGCCTAAGCTGAGACGGAGGATTTATCGGGTCCTGTAGCTGTAAGGCCCAGGGACAGTGTAGAGTCAGTGGCTGGATCTGGGGGTTCTTGTCAACAGCACTCTGTGCTGGCTTCGTTTGTCAAGCAGAACTAGGCCCCCCCAGAGCCTGTAGATGTGGGGCCTGAGGAGGCCCATTCCCTCGCTGACGCCGGCCGGAGCCTCGGCAGGACTTACTCATCCCGTGCTTCCCAGTGGCTCCACAGAGATTCTACGGGGGATGCTGATGGGCCCGCCTTTGTGTCGTCGGCTCAAGCCTGAGCCCATGTCCGACTGTGGCCTGCAGGACGGAATCCCACTAGCCAAATCTGGGCTGACAGTGTGGGGTCTTCAGCCACATCAATTCATGGACTAAACGTGGTTTCGGTGGGGGACCGTGTCCTGAAAGGAGAGAATGGGAGGGGACACACACATCCATTCTGGGGGTCTGTCCTCCCGCTGCGGGTAAAGCCACAGCCAGCTACCCTGGCAAGTATTTGTGTACGAAACCTTTGACACCTCTGGCCCAGACTTCCCTGCCCACTGAGCCACCAGGTCTTGCTTCTGGGCTGGAATCTTCCGCACATCTCCAGCTCATCACTCCTAATGGAGCAGGAAGTGTGCCTTAGCACTCCCCAACAGGGGTCTTCTGACAAGGTGGTCGGGCTGTATTCACCAGGATGAATTGATGAACTTGGGGGTTGCAGGGGGTGACTAGGGTTGTAGGTTCCCCAGGTGCATCTGCTGCTGCAGACAGTTTTCCCAGCCCGTGGGCTGGGGGCTGGGGAGACTCTGCATGGGCAAGAGCTGTCCAGGACGAAGGTCCTCTTACCCCTGCCAGGGGCGCTCACATCCCTGCAGCTAGAGCCGGGGGTCTCGAGTTAGGGGTGAGGAGCAGATGCATGGGCAGGGGGAGGGGCTAAGCCCCGGGCACACCCTGAGTTCAGAGCAGAGGCCTTGGACTCTAGGCCCAGCTGACTTGTTCCATCCCAAAGCCACAGGAATTGCTCGCCTCAGCAAGGGGCAGTTCCGTTAAGGGATTCATTTGTTCCACAGGAATTTTTTTTTCTTAATATTTACTTATTTTGAGAGTGAGAGAGCACAAGGGGGGAGGAACAGAGAAAAGTGAGGACAGAGAATACCAAGCAGGCTCTGTGCTATCAGCGTGGAGACCAGTGCAGGGCTCGAGCCCGTGAACTGTGAGATCATGACCTGAGCCGAAATCTAGAGTCGCACGCTTAACCAGCTGAGCCACCCAGGCGCCCCCGGCAGGAATTTTTAATCAGTTGTCATCCCTTATACTTCACTGACCCTGGGGTCCCTGGTTCATGGGAGATCCTATCAATAGCTCTTAAGAGGACTCTTGCTATAATGATCATCACTTACCACCCTTCCAGTGAAAATTAAGCCCAGAGACGTGTAGTGACCTGCTCTAGGCCACACAGGGGTGAATGGCAGTCATTTGACCACCCCAGGGCCTCCTGCAGGGCATTCAGCAAGCCCTCCTGGAGAGGTGCCCCCAGCTTCCAAGGGGAGGGTGGTGGTGAACTCCTCTGCATTCCTGTCGCAGAATTTCAGAGCTGCACACGTCCCAAAGATTAGACCGAGCAAAGGGTGTCGATCAGGCTCAGAACTCCAGAATCTGAGCAAGGTCACGACAGATCGTTCCTCCAAGAATGATCCTGGCATCAACGAGATGTCACACAGCTTGTGTTGACAGTCCCAGGCGCACGAGTCACCAGCCCTTAGACACCATCGCTGCCATCCTCTGTGGGTAGTACTTACAGACGAGACAGAGTCCGTGAAGTTGAGCACCTTGCCTGAGCTCGCACAGCTTGGAGGCACCAGCACTGGCTTTCACTGTCCAGGTGTGTGAGGCTCTGAGGCCCGGGCACGCTCTTCCCTCCTTCCTCCAAGAGTTACTAAGTGGCCTTCAGAGAAATAAAACTGATAAGGAAGAGAGGCGGGAGGTGGGGAGGGATGACAAGGAGGTAGTCCCTGCTCTCAAGTAGCTTCATAGAGTTCCCTTGAGTCACTGCTTACTAAGTGGATCCCTTTAAGCACAGAGGACCTGCAGTCCCCTAAGGGGGCGGGGGAGACACGGATTCCTGCTGCGCACAGGTGGCAGTGACTCCCCCCCCCCCCCCGTTCCACATCAGGTGCAGAGTCATCTTCCCAGCCACCCTGCCAGAGTTCATGGACTGACTGCAACCTTGAGCCAGCCCTTGCCCTCCTGTCGACTGCGTGTTTTGAGAGAGCAGTGCTCCGCTCCCAGTTGGAGCAGGTGACGAGGGCTCTGCCAGCACGCAGTTTTTTGGAGAAGCTCGTTTCCAACAGACCGAGAAGCCCCCTTTGTCTAGAACATGCACATAAAGCAAAGATCAGGCTGTTTTCTTCTGTTCTCTGAGCCCAGACTGGCCGTCACCCGGCCCGTAGCCTCCACATAAAGGAGATTGGATGGTTCAAAACTGGCTGCATTAGGGGTGCCTGGGTGGCTCAGTTGGTTAAATGTCTGACTTCGGCTCAGGGCACGATCTCACAGTTCGTGGGTTCGAGCCCCCCATCAGGCTCTGGGCTGACAGCTCAGAGCCTGGAGCCTGCTTCAGATTCTGTGTCTCCCTCTCTCAGCCCCTCCCCTGCTCATACTCTGTCTCACACTGTCTCTCAAAAATAAACATTAAAAAAAATTTTTTTAAACATTTAAATAAAACAGACCACATTATTGTCTAAGCTCTGGGTCACAGATGACAGCCGGGGGCCAGATCTGGCTTGTTACTTATTTAAAAAAAGGTTCATGGGAAACAGTCATGCCCATGCATTACAGAATGTCTGTGGCCACTCTTAACATTGCATTGGCAGAGCTGAGCAGCAGAGCCTGGTGTGGCTCTTACAGCCTAAACTACGGTCTGGTCCTCTGGAGAAAAAGCTTGCCAACTTCTGCGCTGAACAGTTGGCAGCAATGTCCTCCAGCGTGATCTGCGCACGGAAGGACGGCTTAATAATTCAGACGTGTAAGTTAACGAGGGAACTTGGATCCCACCTTGGCAGACAGCATAGGACAGTGACCGAGGGCCCGGCGACTCCGGCCCTAGAACGAGTTCCTTCACCTCTTCGGGTCTCAGACTCCTTGTCTGTACAGTGCAGTTAGCAGCAGCCCACGGCTGGGGGTGCCAGAGTGAGGACGGACCCTGGACCAGCGCCCAGCCCACTGTGACGTGGGCGCCCTCCTGCTGTTTTGGCCGCTGCTCCCGTGGTGACTGCTGTCCGCGGCACGGGCATGGCTTCCCAGCGTGCTCTAAGTTCTGTTGCTTAACAGGGCTGTGAATGTAGGGGAGTCACTGGACCTTACTGGGTCTCAGTTACCTGCTCTATAGCATGGGCACAACTCTAGATCCCCCCCGTGGGGGCTGCTGGGCGATTATGTGGGACACGCACTTTAAGCTGCTTACCTCACGGCCAGGCACTGGGCTGTCTCCCGGGGAGCCGGGGTGTTTTTCCTGCAGACACGTCGAATTCCGTCAAATCCTCCTGCAGCTCTTGAGAGGATCGCTTTCTCGCCCTTCATTCTGATCATGGGGTGTGTCACATTGGGTGAACTAGCCTTGCAATCCACGAATAAATCCTACTTGGTCATCGTGTATAATCCTTTCAAAACGCCCCTGAGTTTGGGTTGCCAGTTTTTGAAGAAGTTGGCATCTGTGTTCATCAGGGATATTGGTCCATGGTTTTCTTGTAGTGTCTTTGGCTTGTTAGCAGGGTACTCCCGGTGTCATTCAAGGAGTTGGGAAGTGATCCCTCCTCTTTCATGTTTGGGGAAAGTTCGAGAGGGATTGTCATTAGTCCTTTAAGTGTCTGGCAGAATTCAGCAGTGAAGCCATTGGTTCCAGGCCTGGCCTGTGTCAGACTCAGGATCCTTTTTGTTGCTGCAGAATCAGTGATGATGTCCCCATTTTCATTTCGGGTTTTGGTAATTTGAGCCTTCCCTGCCCACCCGGCCAGGGTCCATCTAGCTAAAAGTTTGTCAGTTTTGTTGATCTCCTCAAAGAACCAACCTTTTTGGTTTTGTTAATCTTCTCTGTTTCTTTTCGGTTCTCTATTTTGTCTCTCTCTGCATTCAGCTTTATCACTTGCTTCCTCCTGCGAACTCTGGGTTCAGTTTGTTCTTTTGCTGCTTCCTTATGGTGTAAAGTTACATTGTTGATTTTAGATCTTTTTTAAGTCAAGTGTTCATAGCTATAACCTTCCGCCTTAGCCCTGGTTTCACTGGATCACAGAGGTTTTGGTACGTGTTGTCTTCATTCTCATTCAGCTCGAAGCAGTTTCTGATTGCCCTTGGGATTTCTTCTTTGATCCATTAGGTGGTTTAAGGGCGTGTGAATTTCCGCAAACCAGTGAATTTTCCAGTTTACTTCTTTCATGATTTCTAACTTCATCCTGTTGTGGTCGGAGAAGATATTTCTTAAATCGGTTGAGATCTGATCTGTGGGCTCCCATATGGTTTACCCTGCACAACACCTCTCGTGCACTTGAGCCTCATGTGTCCATGGCCGGGTGGTGTCCTGTGAGTGTCTGTTAGGTGGCTGTTCTATGCATGACTGAGAGTGGCTATTGAAGTCTTCAGCTCTCATTTTAGATCTGTTGTTCCTTTGACTTTGGTTCATTTTTGCATCATATATTCCGAGGGACCATTACTGATGGGTAAATGTCTATAATTATTACATCTCTTTGCTATATTGAACCTTTTTTTGATCTGTAAGGTCCTTCCTTATCTCTTACCTTTTTTGATCTGTGTCTTCAGTCAGTACAGCCATTCCAAGGATCCAAATGAGACCTGCAGCCCCTCTGCTTTGAGATCCATTCCTTCATTTAAAACTACTTCATGCACCTCCTTCCCGGTCCAGCCCAGGCACCGTGCTAGGCTCTCACAAGACCAAACCTGCCATCTCTGGCCTCGGGGGGCATGCAGGAGCGGGCAGTGGAGGGGTCTGCCTGCCTCTGGCTGAAACACAGTGGGGGGGTCGCTCCCCGACGCAGCCACGCACCCCTCACCCAGGCAGGGTGAACCCTCTCTCTTGTTCATTTGGCATATGGGGACTTTGGGGCTGGTTTCCTCATCAGACACACCCCACCCGGACCCCCCGGTGCAGGGCTGCGGCTGGGAGGGGATGCTAGGAAAGCCCTGCAGGTGCTGGGCTGGGTCCTCTGCTAGGACCTGGCTGCCTCTTCCACCCTCAGCAGGACACAGGAGTTCTCTGGTCCAGCTTGTCACCAGGGGGCCGAGGTGGGAGGTGTGTGACCACCTTACGGTGCAAGTCACTTCTGACTGAAGAAACATCAGGAAGTGGTGGGTCCTTGGGGGAATTTGACTGGTAAAGGCGGAACCTATGCTTCGGTGGGCCGGAAGTGTGTTATGTTGATGCCAGCCGTTCAGTCTCCGTGTGCACGGGGGACAGCGCAGCAGCTGCCCAGTGTGTCTCTGAGCTCCATGACCCGGCACAGTGTTCTCCTCTCTGCACTTCCCATTTCTCCATCCACAGAAAGGAGCTAATCACGCAGACCCCACAACACGCCGGGGCGGGGGGTACTGATGCAGGGAACACAGAGCCACCCAGCACGCAGTTGGCGCTGAGCTCCGAAGGGGAATATGAAGTCCCCTTTACCATCCTTGGTTCAAGCCAAGCAGCAGAATGCCAGTAGCCTAGAGGCCAGAGATGGGGACAGAGCCCTGCTGATCCACTTTGTCGAAGTTGGGCCCTGAGAGGGAGCAGCACAGGACAGAGGAGGAAGAGCGAGAGTTCCAAGATGATTCCCAGCCCAGACGCCCCAGGAGAGGGTGCACCAGGCAGGAGGGCGGCTGCAAGGAGATCCGGGCGCCCTTGATGGGAGCATCCTCTGACCTTTGTCCTGGGGGCAGCGACGTGTAGAAGGGATCATGTCAGGGAAGCAGGCAGCCCTTTCCTGTGCTGGGGGGGCCCGGGCAGTTCCTTGCCCTCTGAGAGCCTCTTCTGTCAGAGGATGCAGACCCCCCTCTCAAGGGGGACTCTGGCACCGCTTGCCCACGGCATGGTGCTGCCACAGGCCATCCACTGCCTGGGGAAGGGCCTTGGGCTTGAGTCCAGGCGGCAGCAGGACAGTGGCCCACGGGGCATTGAGAGGGGCTGGACCTTAGCGGGAGAGAGACTTCCCCGGTCCCGCTCTGGGCCTCAATCCCTCAGCTGCTTTACCTTGGGGGAGGCGGCCTCCTCTCCCTGGCACAGGCCAGCAGTGCAGGACGCTTGTCACATGCGGCTCCTTCTTTCCTACTGTCGCTGGCAGCGCCCCAGTCTGGTCAGCCGAGGGGACAGCCACTCCCTTTCTGGGCAGCCATGCTGTGGGAGCAGGAGTGGGGCTGGAGATGGACCGGCTTCATGGCTGTTAGAAATAATCACAGCAGTGACCATGGTCATCGGCTAGATCCCTTATCCAGACCCTGCTGCCCCTCCCCACCGCCCGGCCCCTTGTCCTCCGGTCCTCCGCCCTGCAAGGGAGCTCCCGTTGTTGCCGGCTCACAGAGAAGCAAGTCGTGGGTCCGTGGGTGGAGGGGCTTGCCTGACGTCCCAAACCTGAGCCCTAACCCCAGCGTCCAGGCTTTCCTGTCCCTGCTGCCACTCCTCTTCATGCCCCACCCCCGCCGCGAAGGAGGAGAGGTGGCAGGGGCTCCCCCTTCATGCCTGACCGAGAACCGCCCTGGTGCAGGGCTCCAGCGCACCGAGCATGGAGCAGCACCTGGCATGGCTGGCACGCACTGCGCATGGGCGGGGGGCCGGGCCCGCTGCCCTGCCTGCTCCCAGTGCCTCAGTGTAACCACTCCCCACGGGGCTCTGCTGTTTCAGACCCATTTAAGAAAGGAGAGACCTGACCCTCCGTTGTGGGAGCCCCTTCCCCATGGTCCCTCAGCAGGGAGTCAGGTCTAGGATTTGAACCCAGGCTGGCAGCCACTCTTCCCTGAGCTGTGTGGGGCCAGCTCCATGGACTCGGCGCATCCAGAACGGTCAGCACAGGGGAGACCCTGGGGAGCGCAGGCGCCGTGCCCAGGTGGGCCTGGGTGTGATTCAGCTCTGCTGCTCCTCACTGTGGGTCCTCTGTGACCCTCAGCGTCCTCATCTGTAAACGGACCTATTAAAGGTAGGAGTGGTGACACCTCTCTCAAACCTCCGTGGGTCAGAGCCTGCTCCCAGACGTCATGTGTGTGAACACGTCTGCCCCTCACTCCTTGGGAACCGTCGCTCCTCGATCCTCAGCTGATGGGTGAAGGCACAAGGGGCTGGGGAACGTGGCTCAGGTCTCTCCGTCTGTAAGTGGAGAAGCTCGCCATTTGCTGTCTATCCACATTCTCCATCGAACACAATCTAAGGCCGGGCACGTTGCCAGCCACACCTGAGCAGGGGCTCAGGACTCCGCCCCTCTTCAGCGAGGGCTCCGCGGCCGTGTGCCCGGCTGGCCCGCTCCCGGCGCCTCCTCACGCTGCAGGTACGTGTCTTGACCCTCCTGGCCCATCTGGCTCCGATGCGAGTGTGGGGACAGGAGGTTACAGTTCCTCTCGCCTCTGACCTGTGTGCCTGGAGGGGGAGCCGTCTGGGAGTTACTTCCGTCTGGTGCCCGTTAGTTCTCCAAGGTGGTTGACTGGAAGTGCCCCACGTGGTCCCATGACCTTACCAGGAGCAGTGGGCTTAGCCCAGGGCCCTGCTGGGGAGAGGTGCCTTCCGGGACTCCAGTGCCCTGTGCTGAACCTTGCTCTCAGCTCAGCCCAGGGGGCCCAGAGTGGGCCTGGGGCTGTCCGGCTCTTCCTGGTCTCCAGCCATGGCCCAGTGTGTTCTGCCAGAAGGTGCCAGCTCTCCTTGGGGCAGCGGTGTCTGCCAGCAGGGGGACCGGGGAAGCCCTGCTCTCGTGGGCCTGTCATTTGCTTGGGGGCAGAAACTCGAACAGATGATTCTGACTACAGGCGAAGGGTCAGGGCGAACTTCTCAGCAGGGAGAAGTGGGCCCCATACGGGCCTCTGGGCAAGCATCCGGAGTGGACAGAGGACAGGGCAAGGAGAGGTGGGCCCAGGCAGATCATGTAAGGTCTTGGACTTTATGTCCACAACTGCACCTGGCTATTAATCATAGCATTCGGCTTTACATCAAATGAGGGTTTCTTGGGGACGTAGGACAATCCTCGTGTACGACTTTGACCTTAAGTTTTGTCATCATCTGTGCCATTTAAGTGTCTGGGGTGTCAGGCCCCCTCAAGCTTTCGAGTCCCACATAGCTGGCAAGGGGTTGGAGCAGGGCTTAGCCTCTGGCCCCGGGACCCCAGCCCTGAGGCCAGTGGGTCTGCAACCCCCTCCCTGCTGCAGCTTCCGAGCCCTCGACCTCCACAGCCATCTCTAACCAGAAAACCTAGCTGCTTACATCAGCGTGAGATGATCCCAGGGCCCCGTTGGGGTCCTGGGTGCTGCTCAGGGGGCCCAGGAGAGTCACCAGCATTGAGCCGGAGATGTGGGGGCGATAAACACATTTCCATTGCAGTCATGTCCTCGCAGAGAGCCCATTCCTGGTCCCTGTGCTGTGGGCCAGCAAGCGACGTGGCCACGGCCGGATCCCACCCACTGCCCGTGTGTGTAAATTGTGCTGGAACTCAGCCTCACGCGGTTATTCGCTGACTAGCTCTGCCTTCACGCTAGAAGGGCTGCGTGGTTGTGACAGGAGTGGCCCACAGAAGCCAGAAAGGTTGACTTGATTCAGAAGTTTGCTGATCCCGAGACTCTAACCCTGACCTGCGTGTGGTGGTGTGGACCCTCCCCAGTGCCTCTCTGAGGACAAGGGCAGCACAGTGCATCGATTCCCACTTGATGTGCACACACCCGCACCTGTGTTGATGTGTGTGCTCTGTACACGATGGTTTGTTCCAGAAACATATGCTGGAAAATAACCGTGGTTGCCTGGAGGAGGGGGGTGGGAAGACTCACTTCCTACATTTCTCTCTGCGTGCTCTTTTATTTGGCACCACTTTCTGTGTTTCTTATTCAAGAAAATAATTTAGTCCCAGAGTATGGTGAGCTGAGGAGTGGAGGGAAGGAAGATGGAGAAGGGAGGATCTTTTGCCTTAGAGCGAGCGGCTGTCCTCGTATCCATGGGCTTGTGTTTTGTTTTTTTTAAGTAGCTTAATACCAAGTTGGTTTCCATGTAACACCCAGTGCTCTTCCCCACAAGTGCCCCCTCCATGCCCACCACCCCCTCCCTCTTCAGCCCTCGGTTTGTTTTTAGTATTCCAGAATCTCTCATGATGTGCCTCCCTCCCTCTCCCTAACTCTTCCCCCCCTCTTTTCCCCTTCCCATGGTCCCCTGTTAGGTTTCTCCTGTTAGACCTATGAGTAAAAACATATGGTATCTGTCCTTCTCTGCCTGACGCTTAGCAGGACTCCCTCTAGGTCCATCCACGTTGCTATGAATGGCCAGATTTCATTTTTTCTCATTGCCATGGAGTATTCCATTGTTTATATAAACTACATCTTCTTGATTCATTCGTCAGCTGATGGACATTTAGGCTCTTTCCATGATTTGGCTATTGTTGACAGTGCCGCTATGAACATTGGGGTACATGTGCCCCTCTGCATCAGCACTCCTGTGTCCCTTGGGTAGATCCCCAGCAGTGCTATAGCTGGGTCATAGGGGAGTTCTATTGATAGTGTGGAGGTTCCTCAAAAAACTTTTCCCGAGCAGCTGTGCCAGTTTGCATTCCCACCAACAGTGCAGGAGGGTGCCCGTCTCTCCACACCCTTGCCAGCATCTATAGTCAGAAGAATGAAACTAGACCACTTTCTTACACCATACACAAAAATAAACTCAAAATGGCTGAAGGACCTGAATGTGAGATAGGAAACCACAAAAACCCTAGAGGAGAAAGCAGGAAATAGCCTCCTTGACCTCAAGCGCAGCAATTTCCTACTCGACACATCCCCAAAGGCAAGGGCATCAAGAACAAAAATGAACTACTGGGACCTCATCAAGATTAAAAGCTTCTGCACTGCAAAGGAAACAATGAAAAAAACTAATAGGTAACCGACAGATTGGGAAAAGATAGTGGCAAATGACATATCGGATAAAGGACTGGTATCCAAAATCTATAAGGAACTCACCAAACTCTACACCCAAAAAACAAATAACCCAGTAAAGAAATGGCCAGAAGACATGAATAGACACTTCTCCAAAGAGGACATCCAGATGGCCAACAGGCAGATAAAACAATGCTCAGTGTCACTCATCATCGGGAAAAAAATCAAAACCACACTGAGATACCACCTCACACTGGTCAGAGTGGCTAAAATGAACAAATCAAGGGGCTTGTCTTATTTGAATGGTATTTTCCTAAGAATTACTTGGGAGAAAGCTGCAAGAGAAACTCGGAGTGGCTGGTGATACTGAAATGGAAATA
The DNA here is from genome assembly GCF_006229205.1 of Suricata suricatta. Lineage (NCBI taxonomy): Eukaryota > Metazoa > Chordata > Mammalia > Carnivora > Herpestidae > Suricata > Suricata suricatta. Next base: position 9,691,486 of record NC_043707.1, read on the forward strand.
AGCTTTCAGTTGAACCCTAGAGATACAAAGGCTTTGGGCACCATAGAGAATGATTTAAGCCTCATCTTGAGCTGAGTGTGCCATCCTTGGAAGCAAAGTGCCATTCTGGTGAGGGGACAGAGCCTTTTCATCTTCTGACGCTCTTGTTCCTTGGATGAATCCTGATCTTGAGTGGTGAGACCAGGGCACACACTGGCCAGGAAAACGCTAGAAAATCTTTACCACCATCCATGTAGATCTCATACCTGCCAACCTTCATGGACGGTGCTCACATCTGCCCTCTTCCAAGGAGAGTTTATACCTGGACCTTCTGGAGAAACCATTTTAATCAACCATTCAACCAGTTTGCCAACCCACCGAAACACCTGCCTCTGACCTCAAGGATCAGTGCAACAATTCTCCTTGTAGCTGGTCTTCCATTTGCAGAAATTGCCCCCACGTGACATGGTTCCTTTAAATCTGGGGCTCTGACCCCTGGCGTGAACAGTGGATCCACTTGGTAGGAGTCTGTGTAAAACAGAGGTCAAGCCCTGCCCAGTGCAATACAGCTTCTTATTTCTAAGTCCCACTGGTGATTCTCAAGTGTAGCCAGGGTGGGGAACCCCAGTTTTAGAAAGGTGTTGGAGGAGACTGTGGAGTCAGAAGACCCTCTGCTCCCCTCATCCCCTGAGTAGAACTAGGTAACACATCAGCATAAATAATCCACAGACTCTACAAGTAGAGGCAGAGAAGAGATGCATGAACCAGGACACCCAAGGATGGAGACGTGGTAGAGAATGGATGGACCCCTCACCCTCCACAGCCAGGAGGGGGCAGCGGCCACGGACAAGGGCAAGAAATGGGCCATCATATCAGGGAGCCTGAAGGAGGACACGACAGGCCTGTAACCTTTGGCTTTGAAAGTGGTAGGGGCCAAATTTTGTGAGTTGTTAAAACCAGAGGGACTTACAGCCTGGAATTTTAAAATCACCAGCCTCTGAGTGGTAGGAAACAGAGTCTCCACCCCTAAAGAGATGGCACAACAAACAGCCCCATGGAAATAGAGTGCAGAAGCAGCAGCAGTTTGAAAAGTGCCGGGAGCAAATGGGGCCTGGGGCAGGTGGGGAGGGGGACAGTTATTTTATTCATCTCCCATCACGTCCCAGGGAGAATCCGCCAGGAACAAGGAGCTGGCAGCTGCCATCTCTCTCCCCCACCCCAACGCAGGGCCACCATCCACAACCTAACTTGTGTACACCAAGCCTCCCCCCCTGCACTTCAGCAGAGGTGCCCTTTCCAGTCACATTTGCCTCAGTCCCCATGGGTGCATGCAACACATGTAGGAAACACCCCTCAAAGCGCCAGGTTCTGGGGAACAGGGGACCCTGCACTGCAGGGCCAAACGACGTCTTTTTCCTAAGACCATTACTTCCGAGAGCAGGGGATGTAGCCGACTTTCCTAACATGCAGAAACAAAGGGTTAGACAAAAGGAGACAGAAGATTATGCCCCAGATGAAAAGACAGGATAAAATCACAGCCAGAGACCTAGACGAAATGGATACAGGTAATATGTCTGTAGAGAATTTAAGGATCCTAAAGATGCTCACTAGACTTGAAAAAACTGGAGGATATCAGTGAGGCTGTTAATGAGATTAAAAAAAAAAAACCAATGACAGATAAGGAATTTAAGAAGTGAAATTAAAAATATACCAGATGCAATCAGTGGGAGGCGGAGGAAGCAGACGAATAAATGAGTGACCTGGAGGACAGAATAAGGGAAGGCAATCAAGCTGAGCAGGTGAGAAAAGAAATTATGCAGAATTAAAAGACTCAGGTAATTCCACCAAATGTAATAACATTTGTATTATAGAGATCCGAGAAGGACAGAAAATTTATTATTTAAAGAAATAATAGCTGAGGGGCAGTTTGAGCATCTGACTCTTGATTTTAACCCAGGTCATGATCTCACAGTTGTGAGTTCAAGCCCCGCCTTGGGCTTTGCACTGACATTGTGAAGCCTGCTTGGGAGTCTCTCCATGCCCCCACCCCCCAACTCATGCTTCCTCTGCCTCTCAAAATAAATAAACTTCCCCATAGTGGGGAAGGAAACAGCTAAATCCAGAAGGCACAGAGATCCCCCAACAAAATCAGCCCAACGAGGTCCACAGCAAGACACATAGTAATTAAAATGGGGGGGGGGAGTAGTGACAATTCTTTTTCTTTAGGAAATTTAAAAAGCAAAAGATGACATTACATACAAAGGAAGCCCCATAAGGCTATTAGCTGGTTTTTTCAACAGAAATTTTTAAGCCAGAAGGGAGTGGCAGGACATATTCAGGGGGCTGAAAGGAAAAAGTCTGCAGCCAAGAATACTCTATTCAGCAAGGCTCTCATTCACAGTAGAAGGAGAGAGAAAGACTTTCTCAAACAAAAGCTAAAGGAGTTCATAGCCACTAAATCAGCACTACAAGAAATGTTAAAAGGGACTCTGAGTGGAAAGGAAAGACCATAAGTAAAATTATGCAAAGTAGGAAACACAAAAGGAGTAAAAATAAGTCTACCTGTAAAAATCACTTCCGGGATTCACAAAATGTAAGGTTGTAAAATATGACACCATATACCTAAAATGTTGGAGGGGAGAATAAATAACAGGTCAAGCCTAAGCAACCATCAACTTACTATATACAGAAGGTGTTAAAGACCAACCTAATGGTAACTACAAATCAAAAACCGGTAGTAGGCAAAGGTGGAATCCAAGCATATCACTAAAGAAAGCCAGCAAACCCTGAAAGAAAAAGGATCAGAGAAACAAGTATAATGAAATGGCTATAGATGAATGGACTACACATCCCAATCTAAGACATAAGGTGACAGAATGGAGGAAAAAAAGAGACCCCCCACCTACCAGAGACTCATTTTATTTTTTTTTAAATAGTTTATTGTCAAATTGGTTTCCATATAATACCCAGTGCTTCTCCCCACAAGTACCCCCCTCCATGACCATCACCCCCTCTCCCCTTCCCCCTCCCCCTTCAGTCCATGGTTTGTTTTCAGTATTCAGTAGTCAGAGACTCATTTAAGACCTGCAGATTGAAAGTGAGGAAATGTGGAGAAACATTTATCATGCAGATGGAGGTCTAAAGAAAGCTGGGGTTGGACCAAATAAAACAAAGGCTTTACCCAAT
>NC_043707.1:9694750-9738222 GCF_006229205.1 Suricata suricatta
TATACTATATGTGATAACATATACTATATGCAATACATATGTAAGGCATATAAATATATTTACATATATTAGCCATCCTAATTGGTACAGAACTAGTAAAACTTTTGCAAATGACATGATACTGTATATAGAAAACCTTAAAGAATCTACCAGAAAACCCATTTTATGGATAGTACCATAAAAGACCCTGAGTAGCCCAAAGAGTTTTGAAAAAGCAAAAACGAACTGGAGCTAACAATTCCAGGCTTCAAGTTATACTGCGAAGCTGTAGTAATCAGAACAGCATCACACTTGGACAAAAATAGACACAGATCAACAAATAGAAAACCCACAAATAAAGGCACAATTCTCTGGTCAGTCAAGCTTCCACAAAGCAGTAAAGAATATGCAATGGCAAAAAGTCCCTTAAACAAATAATGTTGTGAAAACTGGACAGTAACATGCCAAAAACTGAAACTGGACCCCTTTCTTGCACCATGCACAGAAGTAAACTCAAAGTGGATTAATGAGTTAAATTTAAGACCTGAAACCATCAAAACCCCAGAAGAGAACACAGGCAGGAACTTCTTGGACATTGACCATAGCAACTTTTTTCTAGAGAAGTCGCCTGAGGCAAGAGAAACAAACTCTTGGGACTTGATTGAAATAAAAACCTTCTGCACGGTGAAGGAAACCCAACAAAACTGAAGATGACCCACTAAATTAGAGAAGCTATTTGCAAATATTTGCATATCTGATAAAGGGTTAGTATCCAAAATACATAATGAACTTTGACAACACCAAAAAAAAAAAAAAAACCCACCTACATAGGCCAATTTAAAAATAGGAAGACATGAATAGACATTTCTCCAAGGACGACCTCATCCAGATGGCCCACAGACACATGAAAAGATGCTCAACATCACTCATCATCAGGGAAATGCACCTCAAAACCACAACGAGATACCACTTCAGAATGGCTAGCATAGAAAACATCCAAAACAGGTGTTGGTGAGGATGTGAGGAGAAAAGGAACCCTCACACACTGCTGGTAGGAACGCAAACTGGTGCAGCCACTGTGCACAACCATATGGAGGCTCCTCAAAGACAGAATCACCATATGATCCAGGAATCGCACTACTGTATTTAATGAGAGATCATGAAAACATTCGAAGCGATACGTGCACCCCATGTTCATAGCAGCATTATTTACAATAGCCAAGTTACGGAAGCAGCTCATGTATCCATCAGCAGAGAAAGGGATAAAGAAGAGGCGGTGTGTGTGCGCACATACATGTAATAGAATATTACTCAACCGTTAAAAGAGAGTTGAATCTTCCTATTCTCAAGATGGATGAATCCAGAGAGTATAGTGCTAAACAAAATAAGCCAGAGAAATACCATATGATTTCAGACAGATGTAGAATTTAGAAAACAAATGAACAAATGAGACGAAAAAAGGGCAAAACAAATGACTGACTGTAGAGAACAAGCCGACGGTTACCAGACGGAGGTGGCTGGGGGATGGGTGAAGTAGGTGGTGGGAATGAAGAGCACACTCACGGTGATGAGCACCGAGTAACGTACGGAACCGTTCAATCGCCGTATTGTGGCCCTGAAACTAATGTAATACTAAAATTAAAAAATTAAGCTGTGGGACTCAGACCTGAGTCTGTAGGGGAACGTCAGCGCCGCCCCGTACAGCATGACTTGAGCCTCCGTCTCCACTCCTGTGTGACAGGAGGGCCCGTCCCCTGCCCGGCCACTGCTTTACAAAAGCCGAGTGAGCGGACTGTTCAAGGGAGCAGCCACCTCCGTCATGCTCTCTCACCACTTCTCACCCTTCACCGGCGACCCCATGTTCTGGGTACATGGTGGGGGAGCACACAGATTTTTCGAGTCCCATTTCAGGCTCCTCATCCCAGCTGGGCCACGCCGAAGCCACTTGACTTTACTGCATGGCTTTTCACTTGAAAGGCGGGATCATTGTACCCAGTAGCACAGAGACCTGGTGAGGATCCAGCGCCCGGGACTAGGAGGGTGACTAGCGCCCGGGAATGGCAGTTCCTGCTGTGTCAGCCTTGTCTCCTGAGCGAGGTCCGTGGGGGTACCAAGGGCTGGGAGGCACAGATGAGAGAGGGAATCCTTCTAGCTTTGCACTCAGGCCACTCACCCTGCAGTACTCAGCCCCATGAGCCACAGGGAGATGAACAGACAGTGCTGTGTCCAATCACTTTCTTGGTTTGTTTTTACAAAACCACGCAGACCCCGTGGTTGGCCAGCCCCTGCTGCGTGATACTCCAGGAATTTTGCTCGTTTCTTGAGCTTCAGCCCTTGCAAGCCCAGGTGGGAACGTTCTTAACAAGTTTTAGAGAAAGGGAAATAACCCCAGGATTAAGAGTACAGTGCATTGGGAGGAAGAGAGGGTAGCCTGGGATTCAAACACCTAGGAATCTGCCACCTGGGTGCTCTTAATCCTGGGCAAGTTAACCTCTCTGTGCCTCAGTTTCCTCACGTGAAAAGGAGGGTGCATCGGGCCTCCCTTGCTGGCCTCTGTGGGTTTCTTGAATGCATGCAGAGCTGTGAGAACAGCGCCTGGTACAGAGCAAGTGCCGCCTAAAGGTCAGCAGTTAGGATTCAAGTGGAGAAGTGAGACCCCTCCGTCCAGCTGGTCACACACTGTTGTGTCCCAGGTGTCTTGCTCAAGGATGACTAGTTGAGCAGCTGTTCATTCCTCAGCGATCTACCAGGCACCTCCGTACGCAGGGCAGCCCTCGGGGAGCATGCAGTCTCGTGGCGGGAGACTGGAAAAGGAAACCCAAATATCAAATGAATCAAATTATTGCACCATGAAGGATATTTTCAAGCAAGGGACCATGTCCAGTGGGGCAACTTGCACGGAGAAGGGTGGAGGCATGGATGTGGCGACCTGGAGTCTCCGTGGTGGATGGAGCGTGGCCTGGTGCCCAGGTTGGCAGGAAGGGGAGACTGATCCAGGGGAATGTGCTAGCGTCTGCTTTGTGTTTTCAGAAGCGCTGTAAACTTAAAGGAGAAAATCTGACACCATTAATGCTTTGGGTGGGGAAGGTGGTGGCTGAAGGTTGGGGCACCTTGGACACGTGGCTCACAGCTCCGCAGTCCTCCGGGACGTTTTCAGTCCACAGTCAACACTCAAGTGTGGTTCCTCCCTGAGGCGAGGCTAGAGGATGCAGCCTCGGGAGTATGGAGAGGACTCTCCAAGACCCCGGCTGGGGAGGAGGAAGTCAGGAGAGCAGGCAGACGGCTGGCAGTCTCAGTGATGAGGCGGCCCCGGTGCCTGAGCTGCCTCCGAACAAGGGGAGAAGGTGGTCCACTGAGCCAGTTCTAAGCAGGTTCAGTGGCTGGACGCAGAGGAGACCAGCTCCAGCCCCCTGGGCCTGCGGCAGGTGCATGCAGACCCGCCCCAGGTGGCTTCCCCTGGGCCAGCTGGTGCAGGCTTGCTGTCGTGGTGCAACAGAGAGGGACCCAGGGAAGCTGCTCCTTAGGGACCTCGAAGCAGCGGCCAAGCGGCCCTTTGATACATTATTTCTTACGAAATGAGCAATGTGTGAATAAGTCCTAGTCGCAGAAATGTCATCGTGTAAATCTGTAGAATGTTTTGTCCTGTTTCCAGGTCTTTGCACTTACATGCACGTGCATATTCTGTCGTTGGAGGTTTCGATTTTCGTCAAATTAGGGTCTGACGTGGTCTTGTTCCGTAACCTGTGGTTTTCACCTAATTGTGTTTTGAGGATGTGTCGGTGCAGGCTGCTGAGTCACCGTGGCAGCTGGCACGGGTGCTGCTTACAGATGTACCAGCGTGTAGTCAGTGAGCGTCCAAACCTGCAGCCGGGGCATGGATTCCAAGCTTCCACATTGGAACCCATACTGCACGAGTGTCTGTGCATACACGTCTTGGTGCACACGCTCCCGTACTTGTGTAGAAAGGACACGTTGAAGGGAAGCCCTGGCTCAGGATTTGCATAGGTGTGTGCACACCCCCTGCTCCTCAGTTTTCCCACAAGGCCTTCCCAGTTTGTAGGTCTACCAGCCACACATGACCGTCACTGCTCAGTGTTCCAGGACCCTGTGCTTGGCAACAGCGTCTTTTGCCCTCCTGCATCGTCCTGCTGATGGAAGAGAAGGGTGTGCGGCTGTGCTCTCTACCCCGGGGACTCATTCATTCCACATGTCTCCATGGGGTGCCTGTCCTGTCACCGGCACTCTCCGGGCTGGCTTTCTGGCTGTAAATCGGCCGACAGCAGGAGAACGTGATGAATGATGGTGCAGTTGAGGCCGTGGGGGCCAGGAAGGTTGTGCCGAGATAGGAACCCGAGGCAAGACCAGGAGCAGCAAAGGGGAGAACTCCTGGCCCGATAGGCTTTCTCTCCGTGGGGACCGGTACCCGCAGAGGCACCAGGGCAAAAGTGGGCACCCACTGAGGAGGCTTAAGGCTGGAGCAGAGGGAGGGTAGGAGGAGAGGAGGCAGGATCACATCAGGGACAGATTCTGTGGAATCCTAGAAGGATTTTACCTGGGGAAAAGGGAAGGTCAGCGGGTCTGGAGCCAGAGAGCACTGTCTGGCTTGTGTTACTTACTCGGATCCCTCTAGCCGTGACTCCCTTTCCTACGTTCCCACAAATATTGGCAGAAATGGTCAAAGATCATTCCCCGCCCACCCCGATGAAGGGCCTATAGTATCGCTTCCCTGTGCGCTCACTCCTGGTTTGTAGCAGCCCTTTCGTACTGTCTGGACCTTCCCTCATCGCCTCCCCCCTCCCTTTGGAGAGACTCCCCTCCCCTCTGTTATGCTTTTCTACGTTTCTGCACATGATTTTGCATTTGTCACTTGACCTTCCACCTTGACCTATTTCTTGGCTTTTTGGTCCCTGTAACCTCATGGTTATAACCCCTGAGCTTTCATCTGATGGAACAAGTCTGGGTGATGCTTTCAAGGGGCACCTTCATTATTAATAATCTCAAAAGTACTATGATCACTACTTTCTAGGAGAGAAGTGAATATGGGTGATTCTCTCAAAGGGAACCTCCAAGGCCCACGATCTGGCATGACACACGGCCACGTCCGCTCAGCTGGGCACGTCCAGGGTAGCCTCCCACCAGAGGGCAAGGTGCAGTGCAGATGAGCTCCCCGTTTTTTTGCAGGCCTCCGAGGCTTTCCCTGAATGATCAGGTGTCTGGGATGAAATTCTAGGTACTGGGCACACAGTGGTGAAGATGACAGAGAGGGGCTGTTGTTACAAAGAAACTGAGAAACGGGGACTTGGTGACAGATGATTGGAGATGGCTTTCGAGCAAGACCTGCAGCTCGTGGACGGCTGGGCACAGCTCAGTGACGCAGGGGCTGGGCCCACGTGCAGCAGGAAGCCGGGGAGAGGGGACAGGGTAGGGCAACCGGAGGCATTGCTGAGGAATCCGTGAACGAGGGGAGACCGCTTGGACATCTGTGGAGCATCCAGGCCATGGAGGGAGAGCCCAGTGGGCCCTGTGGTGCATGAGGCGTGGAATGCGAAGGGAAGAGAGACCACAAGGAGACGTCAGGGTTTGGGAAAGAGGCAAAGCGTCATGCCATTCGGGAAAGCGAAGAAGACCGGAGCGGAGTCAAAGGTGTGATGGGGAAACTCAGGATTTCTGTGCTGGAAGTTCAAGATAGGGAGGCCTGTGACTCACTGGGGACGTGGACTGTGGAGCCCCAGGCCAGGTATGGAGATTTTGATCTACGAGGGTAGATCCCAGATGGGGACTGCAGGCAGATAAAGAAACTGAGAGAACCCAGCCCTGGGACCCACCCCACCCCCAAGATGTAGGTTGAGTTGCCAGAGGATGGAGGTGTCATCCATGTCGGATGCTGCGGAATGGGCCAGGTAACCCTTGGCTCTGAGGAGTAGCCAGAGGGCACTGAGGCCAAGGGAGGGCTTCCAGCTGAGAAACACCAGGACACAGTCCCCTGGGAGGTCACCAGGCCAGAGAGGGGCGGGACAGGTGCAGAGCAGAAGCCTTGAGAAAGTCCTAGAGGGAACAGCCCCTGGGCTTAATAGAGGGGTTCGCCTGAAGGAGGGACGGGACATGTCATCTAGTGTCAGAAGATGGACTGCCCACCGGTGATCTGGCCAGAGTGGGACGGACACTGCCGCCAAGTTCTCAGTGAGCCAGACACTTGTCACTCCCACACAAGGAGGAGCTGCCGGGAAATGGAATAGGAACCTTGGGGCCCAGAGACTTTGAGATGAACCAGCAATGCAGCCACCCTGCCCTGGGCCATCACCCCGTGTATGCAGGGTTGGCGGGGGAGGGGGCACAATGGGTGGGCACCCCACAAGGGAGCAGGCAGTGGTGACCCTGGTGACCACAGTCATACCCATTACTAGGAAAGAGGGGACACAAGATTGAGTGGCAGGACCCAGAGACAGGGGTCTCCACGAGGAGCTGGCCATGAGCAGGGGGTTAACGAGAGGGGGTGAAGACACCCCCAGGGGGAGGTCCCACCCTGGTGGAGGGCGTTCAGGGCTTCTGCCGTGTGGGCCTCAGTGCTCAGGAGCCCATGGGACACCCAGAGACCAGAGTCAAGGAGGCTCGCGGCCGGGTGCCCAGTGCCCCCCCGTCAGCATCAGGGCATCTGTAACCATCAGAAGTGCGTCGTGCCTGGCTCGTAGCCATGACCTAACGCAGGCTGACAGCTCTGGGCGCGGCGGCGGGCGGTGCAGGGTCTCCGCGGACGCACACCCCCTGCTGGGCGGAACCAGGCCACTGCAGCTTTACTTCTTGCATCACATGACTTACCCCAGGGACCCACTTACATGTCTTCACTGTTGGTGCCCCCATGTGCCCGTCACCCTCCATCCCTTCCCCTCCTGCTCAGCTGTCCGGTCTCCAAACAGAAACGGACCCCATTTCCACTTCCTTCTCTGAGCGGCTCCTGGGGCCAGGGAGGCTTCTCCCCACCACCCTCATGCTGTCACCCTCACCCCTGCTTGCTTCCTGCTGCCCCATTGTCCTCCTGACCTCGGCATCCTCCTCCTGGGGCCACAGCAGCCCCTCAGGTGCCCTGGTTCTGGGGCTGCTCTCTGTCACTCACTCTCCACTGGTAAGCATTAGAGGCCCAAAGGGGGTCATGCTAAGGGGGCTCCCCGAGATCCTCAGGGGGGCTCACATGGCACAATAAGGTCCAGCCCCCCTTCGAGGCTCAGAGCCCTCCCCCCACACCATACAGTCTTCCCAGAACCCTGAGGCCCTTGTTTCTGCAAATGTCTCCCCGTCGTCTGCCACTTGGCCCAAAGGATGACAGGAACTAGTTCTAGTCTGACAGCCCCAGGCTTGTGCCCTGTTGTCTCGTGGGACATACGTGACCTTGCACCAGTCCCTGCACCCACATGTGCCCCAGTCGATGCTGTCTTCTAGAGTTCACGCGTGTGGCACAGAGCCCCCACCGCCCGGGACCGCGGGACGGAGAAACATCAGCCCTGAGCCTGTCCCCACTGCGGCTCTCCTGGCCACATGGCTGACAGAACACCCCAAGCCAGACGAACGACACGTTTCCAAGCATCTTTATCGAACAGGGAACCATTTTCTCTGTGAGAGGTTCACTCCCCCACGCCCAGAAAGCCACTGCAGAAAACTGTGCACACTGCGTGAAGGGCAGGCTTACGGCCGTTCATGTCACCTTTACCCTTTACAGACCGGCGTCATTGCCAGCAGACCTGTCTCCCTCGTCTTTAAGTTCTTCTTGAACGAGGAGAGGGTCCCCTCTCCGTTCCTGCCACCCCCCGCCTCTCCCACCATTTCACTCGGGCTGATGGAACAGGCCCCACGTGGCCAGAGCATGGAACAGAGGAGCTTAGAGCTGGAACGTCACAGCCCTACCAGCAGCCGCTACGCCCGGGTGCTAGGAAAAGCACGCTGCAGGGGCCACGACAAAGTACTGCCGGCTTTACTGAGGGGGACTTGCGTCCAGCGGGTGTGACACGCAGCCTTGGCAGCTCGAACTGCGGGGCATCTGGTTGAAGGCATCCCACTCCCCGCGCCTCAGTCTCTTCCGGGTGTTCCTCATGCTCACGCCCACCACGTGCTGCCCCAGCCCCGGCTCAGGCCCTTTACGGTTCCTTGGTCGAGACCCTGCTCAGGCGCCTGCCTCTCTGCACTCCCAGAGGTCGGTTGGTCATCTGTCCCTCTCGCGGCAGCGCATGCCAGCAGCCTGGGGCCCCTCCCCGCCACCATGTCGTCTGGTTGTGGGCCGCGGTCCGACTGCACCCCTGCCCTGAGACCCTGGACAAGCCACTTCTCTCTGTCTGCACCCAGGTTGGTACTCATAGCAGCTGCTTCCCAAGGCCGGCGGGTAACGGTGCTAGGAAACCATGTCGTGTTCAGCCCCAGACTTAACAAGGCAGAGCCTTCTTTATTCTATCCCAAATCATTAAGTCACCTGAGACCCTTTGGGGTCAGGAACCGCAGGAATCCCAAGAACCACCTGGCACCTTACCGTCAGCATCATTCCCGGGTCACCAATGACAGCACCACTCTTGGTTCTGATCCAATGCAGGAGCAGGAAACCGAAGGAGTTTGTGGAGGCCACCTTGTACAAATCCAGGGACGTGATGCCCGGAGAGGAGCCTTAAGGACCGTATTGGGGAGATGTGGAGGGGAGGACATAGGTACAGCACGGCACTTTGTTTCCCTGTTGTAGGTCCTGGTGCACCTGAGCCCACATGGCTGCTTGCCACTCACCGTGGGGGTGGGGCAAGGCCTCCCCTCCCCCATCCCACGGACCCCCCCCCCCCCAAAAGGCAGAATGCAGTTCTCCTAGCTCCTGGTCACACAGAGGTCCCCAAGGAGCCAGGTGGCAGAGGCCAGGGGCCACAGCTTCAGTAGCAAACAGCTCCATTCCATAAATGTTCCAGGGTCCAGCGTGGCAGCAGCCGTCGGCCATGCAAAGCCGCCCCGCAGCTACGGCAGGCAGCTCCCAGCAAATGGAATATTGACCGGGTCTCTACACTTGGTTTATAAGCAAAGTGAAAAGCAAATCTCTCTCGGTGGCCATTTTTCACTGATGAGTGGCTCAGACCATCAGATTGATTTCACCCATGTGCTGGGGACCGGGACGCCACTCGGAGCACCCCAGAGGTTTATTAAAAAGAACAGTCAATGCTATGCAGGTATGGTTTCCTTTGGCACCTCAGCAGTAGTCAGCAGGGCAGAGGAGGGAGTCTGAAAGCGTTGCCAGGCTGACACGTCAGGACCAGAAGACCCAGCAGGTCAAGGAGAAGGCCCATGGGGGACATCTGGGCTGTGTCCTGGGTGACCAGCAGTGCTCCCTTCCAGCTGAGTAACAGGTGCACCGTGCCCGTCACTGGGACATGATGTCCTTAAAGACCTCACTGTCATCATGACGGTGAGTTCCTAGAGCCCGGGAAGTCCACGTTTTGCGGGCAAGGGAAGGAAGCGTCTGCACCATTTTCTCCCTGGTCTCATGCCCAGTGTTGGATCCATCGCTGTGCGTCCACCAAGACCAGAAGGAAGGGGCTCCACGTTGACCTGGGAGCCATCTTCTCGGAGGTATGAGCCCTGCTGGAGGTGCCCAAAGCCCACTTCAGCAGCAGCGGAGGGCGCGTTCCGTCTCACGGGCCTGCCAGAGTCGAGCTCGTGCCCCTGTTTGAGACAGCCTTATGGAGCTACCATCCGTGTTCCATGCAATTCAACTACGTAAAGTGTGCACAGGTTAGATTATCACGTCAGGACGGAACCCAGATCTCCCTGGCTCCAGGCCACCGCACCCTTTCTCTCCAAATCGCGATATTCTGGGCGAATGGAGTCACAGGGTATGCGGACTTGTGTGCCTGGGATCCATCGCCAAGTGTTTGCAAGGTTTGGCCCTGCCGCGCCCCATGGGGAGCTGGCCCCATTCTCCTCTTCCCGTGAGAGATTTTGCCTGGCCTGAGAGGTGGGTTAGCATGTGCCCACTGTGCAGGGCACAGCACAGATTCATAGGTATTCTGTGACCCTGTGGCGTCAGGCAGTAAAGACCCCACAGGGGCAAGACCTACATGCTCTCCCGTTAGGCGGAAGAGGGACCTGTGTCATGTGGCCACACGAAAGGAAGCGAAGAATTATTTTAACAAGATCCTTTTGTACAGAACCCTCTGGGCCTCAGCTTCTCCTCTGTGCTCAGACTGACTGTACTTTCTCGTAGAGACAAGATGTCGTTCACGTGGGAGTTTTACTTTCTGCCTTTAAGGAAAAGGAAGATCAGAGTCCTTTCCTTGCATTTGCTTCTCTTCAGACCTGTGGCCGAGTTCTCATTCCTTCCGCCCGGGTAGCCACAGGTGGTGGTGTGGCCAAGGCCACGTTCTCCATTCTGTGGATGCTCGGGCTGCTCACACAGGCCATCAGGATTCATCCTCCACTCCCAGCTTTCCTTCATGTCTCTTCGGTGGGCATCCAGGGCTGCGAGGGGCTACGGTCAGTGTGTTAATCGTTTGAGGAACTGCCGGACGGTCTTCCAAAGCAGCCACCACACGTAGCACTCCCTCCGATGGGTAGGAGGGTCCTGCCATCTCCATAGCGTCCCCAACATTCGTGCGGTTTCACTGCAGCCATCCCGCGGCCGCAAGGGGGTACTTTGTTAGGGTTTCTGTGTGCGTTTTCCCAGAGCTAATGATGCTGAGCGTCTTTTCATGTGCTTCTTGGTTATTTGCATATTGTCCTTGGAGAAATGTCTATTCAGACTCTTTGCTCCTTTTTTCGTTCAGTTGTGTGAATGGCAGTTTTTACCAGGATCCAGCTTATAGGGGTGGCGGGGAGGGGAGGGAGACTCAGAATTCCAGGGGGCGGCAGTGAGGTGTCCAGGTAGTCCCACTGGTAAATGGTACAGTCCAAGATTTTTGTCCCCATGTGCCCTGCTCTTTCTACCCAGGTGAGGGGACAAGGGTGTGGTTTCCTTGGAGACGCAGTACAGAGCAGAGATGCCCCTTCATGCTGAAGTAGATCTAAAAAGGTTACCTGGGGGCACCTGGGTGGTCTGTCGGTTAAGCATCTGGCTGTTGACTTCCCAGGTCAAGATCTCATGGCGCGTGAATTCCAGCCCTGCATCAGGCTCCTCTCTCCCTGCTCTCCCCCTGCACATGTCCTCTGTGTCCCTCTCAAAAATAAACTCAGAACAATAGCACCAGCAGTCATGTCCCTTATCTTGGGCGGTCTCCATCAGCGTGAGGCTTCCTCCCTCCCCAGACCGGCCTGTGCACATGACCTTGGCCCCAGCGCTCTCTAGGGGAAGGACCCAGAGGGCGGGCGGCTCAGCCATGCGCCCAACACCCGCCCCCTCCTCCGGGTTGACACAGACCCGCAGTCTCCTGCCTTCCCATGCTGTTCGGTCGCCAGTATTAGACATCAGCCTAATTGTACGGTGGTAAGAACACGTGATCTGCCCTGTTCCTTTTTAAGTGCACCGTGCATTCTTGGGGGCCCCAGGACCATGTGGTAGGGCAGGGCTCAAGTGAGGATCCAGAAGGAGTTCCGCCCAAAGCCCCCCCGTTTTTGCTACACCCTCCCTTGGCTTCAAATGCAATGTTCTCCAACGCATTTTCTTTTCTCTCCTCTCCCAGCCAGGGCGCCCTTCAGTGACAACGGGGCAACAAAGCTACCGCCAGCCCGTTCTGTCCGAGCTGTCAAATACGGTCCAGAGCTGGCCGCCCCCAGAGCTGGCTCAGCTAACACCTGGGTGCTTTGGAAGACAGAAAACTCGCGTAATCCGGGTTTTCCATTTCCTCTGTTGGTTCACCAGAGCTGGGTGGCGGCTGTCCCCCGAGGCCCCTCCTGCCATCCTCCCACCCCACTGCTGCTGGTCGGCCACCGCTGCTGGAGCTGTTTGCATTCGCAAGTCCTGACTTAATCAGATTCTCCCCTGCTCTGTCTTACAGCGACATTGCCCCTCCTGGAGAACCGCTGACCAAGAACAGCCGACCCAAAGCGGCCTCCCGCTTCCCCAAGCTGTCCCGAGGTCCCCCCAGAGAGACCCGCAACGTGGAACCCCAGAGCGGCGACCTCTGACCTCAGCAGCATCCCCGACTCGGGCCCTAGGTGTTGTGCCAGCTGCCTCTACCCAGCCACTCTGCGTGTGACCTGGCCGCAGCGGCTGGCCCCTCAGTCCCTGGAGGGACAGCCACATGCACCTGGTGACCCCCGAGAGCACCCCCACGCCCCCCATCCCAGGCCCCTGATTAAACTGCTCTGTCTCCGAGGCAAGGAGGCTCCTCGCGGGCCAGACACAGCCCCACGCACTCCGCTCCAGGGGCCAGCGGGAGGGCGGGCACCAGGTCGGGCCCCGGGCCCCCTGCGTGACGTGCACGAGTCCAAGGTTTCGTTGCGTCAGAAACGATCTCTAGACTCCTTCCCACATGGGAATTAGACGGACTGTTACCTTTTCTTTTTACTGTCACTGCCTGCTGTAACCTACGGACACGTAGGGTTCCGAGGGGAAGGGGGTCTCCTGTGGTCGTCCAACAGCCTGCCTGTGGTCACTGTGACCTCCTTGCAAAGGACCGCTCGGCGATGCTGAACTGGGGTACGTGGGGCACTCGCCCTGCCTTCCCGGGGCGGATTCTCACAGTGCCAGCCCACGCAGGAAGCCGGAGGCCGCCGCGGGCCCTGTGCACCTCACTGGGCTTGGCGGGACCTTGGGCGTCGGGGCCGGCCCTCAGCACCAACCCAGGGACCCCAGGCTGGCCAGAAAGCCAGGGCCTCGGCCTCACGAGCTAGGAGGCCTCGAGGTCACAAGAGACATTCCATTCTGCAAACCATTGTGGACAATTACCCGGCCCCTGGGCCTTCAGACCTGGCACTGGGGCCCCGCGGTGCTCAGCGTGGCTCCCCATGAACTTGGACCGTGTCCCCCCCACCCCCGGGCAAATCATGGTCCTTCCCTCCAGGTGTGTTCGTGCCGGACCCTCCACCCCTCACCGTGCGCCCCCAGCCCAGAGCAGACCCCGCTGGCTGGGGTGGAGGGGGGAATGGGCTGAAGGTGAGGCGCTCTGCGCGGCAGATCGCCACATAGAACTAGAGCCCTTGGGCCAGTTTTAACATCCAGAACCACAGAACGGTCATGCCTAACAGGAGAAACTCCCGAGTTCGGGGAGAAATGCAGACACACCCGCCCCGATGTCATGAACCAAGGAAGCAGACCGACCAGCAGAAGACGGGGTTGGAGGCATCCGAGCACAGTGGTCAGGGGCAGACTGACGACATCAGCTTTCCGGGGCCCTGTGAGTCAGCCCAACACTCAGCTAAGCCACGTGGGTAAGCCTCAAACGTCTATTAGACGGAGGGGAACTCGGCAAGCAGCCCCGGGAGGGTCAGGGTGCACAGCTCTGTTCCCCGGGACAAGGCAGAGGTCACGGACGCCCAGCCCTGCAGGGCAGCAGTTGGGCCTTCCACACCTGTGAGGGAATGTTCGGCCCGGAGGCCCGGGCCCAGGCCCGGAACCAATGCCCTGTTCACAGTGGCCGGAAGCCAGAGGGGCCCGGCCATCAGCTCGCGGGAGCTCAGAGGCCCAGAGAGGCCGTGTGTCCCAGGAGAGCGCCACGGCCTGGCGTTTGCCGTGGCCCCCACCGCACGTGCACCCGCTGTGAACTCCGGCCCCCACGGCGCCAGCCCGGCTGCATCTCTTACCATGTACTCACAGGCCTCGCGTACTAAAGCGGGGGTGGCCTGCAAGCTTGAGCTGCCCCAGGCCTGCCTGCAGCTCGGTCACTTGAAAGTAGGTGTGTGGTGCCCGGCGGGACACCGTCCTGCACTGTCCCATCTGCGTTCAGTACGCAGTGGAGCCACCTGGGGCTGACATGCTTCTCCAGCTCCGTGCAGTCGCCACCCGCCCAGCCTGGTGGGTACCTGACCTGAAACCAGGCTGCGGGTCAACCTGACCTCGCCTTCTCTAACCCCTGCCCGGAACTGGCGTGGACTCCCTGCAGAGACACCGACATGGCCAGCACTGTAACGGGCAGACGCTAGGCCGGGGTCAGCCGGTCCACAGTCAGCCTGTAAAAGGAGAAATCCTATTTTTTCAAGCTTCACATTTCATGGAACATGGGCCCAGCTCTCCTGAAATCCAGACAAACAGGTTCCTAGGACCACGCGAGAACCATCCAGGCCGCCTGCCATGTGCACCCCATTTTTGTGATCCACGGCCACCCTGGAACCCTTGTCAGCCCGCAGACACGCCCGTGCCTGGTGACAGCAGCTCCTCCACACCATAACCCTGGACTCACCCTGTGGTTCCATCTGTCCCGCTGCTCAGGCCACTGCTGCTCTCTCTGATTATGTGGGACAGACAGAGAAGTGGCAGAATCCTGGTTCCCGGAAAGAACCAGAGCCCCGGGTCCACCCGATGCATGTGGAAGCTGGATGCTCCAGCCCCCCTCAGCCCCGTGCCCCCATGAGAGGGCAAGAACCAGAAGTTGCCGTCTCCCGGATCCAGGCAGATCCTTTGGTGCCTCCAAAGTTGGCATCTGAGGAAGGGGCAGCAGAGTCCCCTCGGGAGAGGACATTCTGTCCCGTGGCTGTCAGCTTTAGGACCATTAAGGCACTGAGGGGGGCTTCTGGGTACAGAGGGAACCTGACTGAGGTACAAAGACGGAAACTATTGTATTCAGGGACCTGGCAAGAGACGGGAGCAGAGGGAGGGGCACGGGCAGGGGTGCGTGGACAAGGCGTCACCACACACGCACCCCCGCAGAGTTCCGGGAGAATGGCTCCGAGCTGCCACTGCTGGCAGCCACGGGTCGTGCCTGTGAAAACGAGAGCCCGTGGAACCTGTGGATGGGGGCAGGCTGGATGCCACGGCAGCTGCCCACGCTAAGGACCGACAGGCCCCATAACTGATCCACTTTGGGGCCCAGCGTCAGGGACCAGGCGCCAAGAGCCACCAGCCCAGCCAGCTGCCCAGAAAAGGCCGTGTCGACTGCCCAGCTCCCAGAACCCGGGTGTCCATGGCCGGGCACGCTTAGTGTCCCCTTCTTCTCTCGGCTCCACAGGGGACAGTTTGTCTAGGCCTTGACACACCCTTCATGTGGGCACCAGCCAGCTCCTCACACTGAGGCCCGGCCTTGTCCTCCGGGATCCCACCAGTCTCTTCCAGAATCCTTTATGCCTCCGCTGCCTCAGCACCAGCACCAGAGCCCGTCCCCGCGAAGAGCTCCAGCCCCTGGGGCCATCTCACCGCGCAGGGGGCGGGGGGGGGGGGATGACTGCAAAGACCAGGCATGACTCTCAGCCCCGAGCCACCAAAGACCCTGTGAGGGCCCCGCCTGCCCAGGAGGCGTCCTGAAAGGGTTGCCCCCCACGCTCCCGCTCAGCCCACAAGGTGGTAACGGTCCTGACCTTGCCGGGGTGTTTCACTGGGACCCGCCTCCACGATGGACCCTGGAGGGCACCGCCGGTGGGCAGGCCTGTGCTCACCAACCAGGTCGCCCACGGCCATCACTTTACAAAATATTTTGCTTTGTTTCATTAAAGCAAACGTTAAATATTTGCTGTTCGGTTTGGCTTCTCTGCTAATTCTGCACCATTGTAGCACTGTATATTTTATCTAACATTTCTGTGCCAGAAAGTTCATTTCCATGTTTCTGTAACACGTGGTCTTGATAAGGGTTCTAAAATAAAACTTCAGCTGCGGGCTCAGGAGAGGAAGGGGGGGAGGGGACACTGGCACCCTCCCCCCTCAGAGCAGACCAGCTACAGGCTCACCCCCCACCCCACTTCCCACCCCCGCTGCCCCGGATTCCAATCCTTCCCATCAGCCATGAGCCATTGCTGGGGTCAAGCTGGAGTTTTGAGAGCTGGAAGTTAGGCCCAGGGGTCTTTACCTCCGTGTCTCAGCCCTAACCACCATCCTGGATGGGCTTTCTTACCTACCAAAGCAGTTTCCTTGGAGGAAAAAAAATAGTCTGCTTTCTTTACTAAAAGACAGATGAGCAGCCCACTGGTAGAATAGGCTGAATTACTTAGCATCCTGGGGTCCAGGGGGTCAGTGCTTAGGGCCACATGCAGGCTTCCTTGTAACCGGAAAACCGCTAGCCGCCCCCACCCAGGTACCACCTGCCCCTGGGAACCTGCGTGGGTCTGCTTCCTGCCTTGATGAGCTGCAAGCCACAAGGCCAGTCCTTCACCTTGGAAGATTCTTTTTCACCATCGAGAGACCGTGCAGGGGAGGCCCCTGCAAAAATCAGGATGGAGGCCGTGGAGGGATACAAAATGGGAGATTGCACGGTTACACCCAGAGGTGCTGAAATCAGCCCGCAGAGAAGGCGTCTCCAGGAGCGAGGGGGGTGTGGAGCTCCGGGAGGGGTTTCACGAGCGAGGATTCAGCCTAGGAAGGACGGCTTTACCCCACAGCCTTGGCTGAGCCACCCCTGGTGTGATCATTATACAACGCCTTCATGACCTCAGCAGATACGGATATCTTGGAGGGAGACCTTGGAATGCTGGGGCATCCTGGGGAAAAGACCCCCCAATGTCTGGCTGGGTCCCTGTGAGCCCTCCACTGGGGGGGTGGGTAAGACGGCAACATCTTGGGCACCATCTGGACCTAAGTGGTGCCCAGCGGGCCGCAGGTTGGCTCTGAAACGTGCAGTATCTTAACTACCCTCTTATGTTAAAGTTTACACAATAGAATTTTTAAACAAATGTGTTTAATTTTTCTAAACTCTCTTATATTAAAATTTTCTTTTGGAATAAGTTGTGGTAATTTTGTTACAATCTGGTTGAGATACACCTCTTTACAACCACAATAAAAACGGTCACATTTTCTAAATGAGACGGCCCACATATGGTTTGTCTGCGTTCTTTTTCGGCAGCCGGGGATTAAGTGACTTTCGATATACACATCATGAAAAGGCCCAGAAAGGTCATCCCCCCATTGCACAGGACAGCCTGGAACCAGAATCTGCTCACACCAACCTCACCCAGATTTGAGCCGAAATGGAACAGAGTCGGACTTTGAGTTGTTTGCTCTATAGAATCAAAATGCCATCCCGAAAACCCCCTCATCACGGGTTCCTGTTCACCTAGATCGTTCTTGGGCACCCACGGTATACCAAGCATGGGCACAGAGCAGGGGACGTGACAGGGGCCCATGTGCCACCTTGCACTCGAGTTGATAGCCGGGAGTTACAAACTGAGGGTTGATGGTGGGGGACGGGGGGAGACAGGAAATGGGGGATGGGTGTTGAGAGCACTTGGTGGGATGAGCACCGGGTATTGGATGGAAGCCTTGAATCACGGGAATCTACCCCCAAGACCAAGAGCACACTGTATGGTAGCCAGTCTGACACATCATATTAAAAATACTTGGAGACCAATGAAAACACAAAATACTGAAACTTCTGGGATCCAGCAAAGCCAGCGCTACGGGGGAAATTCATAGCTCTATGCACACATTAACAAGTAAGATCTAAAATCAACCTAGCTTTACACCTTAAGGAACTAGAAGAAGGACAAACTGAACCCAAAGCTGGTGGGGAGGGGAGGACTTTGCTAAAATGAGAAGTGACAAGGGGGATGTTATTACGGATTCCTCAGAAATCGAAAGGATAATGAGAGTTCTTAGAAACACAAAACCTGAATCACTGAATTCTACCCCTAAAACTCATGCTGCAGTGGATGTTACCTGGAATTTAAATAAAAACGTGGAAGAAAAAAAAAACCTACCAAGACTGACCCCCCCCAACAGAAAACCTGAAGAGACGTGTAACTAGTAAGGGACTGAATCAGTGACCAGAAGTCTCCTGACACTGGAAAGGCCTGGACCTAATGGCTTCACTGGTGAATTCTGGTGAAATTTCAAGGGACTAATGCCAAACCTCTGCTTTTTCCCCAAAAATTAGAGGGGAGGGAAACTTCCTAATTCATTCTATGAGGCCAGCATTGCCTTGAAACCAAGACAAAGACACTACAAAAAAACTACAGACACCAGCTCTGGTGAACATTTATGTAAAATTCCTCAAAAAAATACCAGCACACATTATACCCTGACCTTGAATGCAGGAATGGCTCTACATATAAAAATAGATCACTGTAATGTGCTACATCAACAGAATGAAGGAAAAAAACCACTGGATCATTTCAATAGGTGGAGAAAAAATGTTTGACAAAATTCCACACACCTTTCTTGTTCTCAGCACTCAATCAGGGCCCCCAGGTGGCTCATTTGGGTGAGCGTCAGGCTTCGCCTCAGGTCATGATCTCAGTGTGTGAGTTCCAGCCCCGCATCAGGCTCACTGTTGTCAGCCCAGAGCCCACTTTGGATCCTCCATCCCCGTCTCTCTCTGCCCCTCTCCCATTTGCCCTTTCCCCAAAATAAACATAAAAACACTCAATAAACTAGAAATCAAGGAAGCTACCTCCACATAATATAAGCCATATATGAAAAATCCACAGTAAGCCTCATATTTACTTAATGGTGAAAGACCAGCTTTCCCTCTAAGATCAGAAACAAGAAAAAGGTGCCCAATTCCACCACTTGGATTCAATAAGGTACTCCAAGTGCTACCCAGAGCTACTAGGCAAGAACAAAAAAAAAAAAAAAAAAAAAAAAAAAAGAGGCATCCAAATTAGAAAGAAGTCAACTTATTCCTGTTCACAGAAGATGGGCTATTCTATGTACAAAGTCTTAAGCATTCCCCACAAAAACACAATAGTAAGAGCTCATGAGCATCAGCAAAGTACAGGCTGCATCTCTGCCCCCAATGGACCCGCCTGAAAGGGAAATTGTGACACTGATCCCACATCCAAAAGCGTCAAAAAGAATAAAATGCTTAGGAATTAACCCACCCTAAGAGGTAAAAACTTTAGAGATGATATACATAAATGGAAATGCCATGTTCATGGGTTATAAGACATTGTGACAAGGTCAATACCACTGTTAAAAAAAACTCACAGATCCAAGATGGATCATGTCGATGGAATTCCCAAACTGATGCTTAAAACACAATCTGATTGGAGGTTCAACCTCCCCCAGAAATCAGTCATGAATTTTTTAATCCGTGACTGAATCTGCCGTGTGGGCCTTCTCCATCCCCCCAAAGAAAAAGGCAGTAATGTGCAGGCACCCTGCTCTTCTCCCTAAGAGGTGGCCTCACTTGGAACAGTCCTCTTCCTTTACTAGTAACCTTCTTGCCCCCACCCTCTCCTTCTATAAAAACCTTCCATTGGAAGTTTCCTTGGAATGCCTCACAACTTGCTACATAAGTTGCTGCCTGATTCATCAATCACGTAATCTAGTTATATCTTCACATTGACCAGAACTTTGTTATTTAGCATGATGCAAAGAAATCCACCAATTCGGGGCCATCCCTATTAAAATCCCAATGACCTTTATGCAGAAATAGAAACATCTCAAGTTCATGTGCATTCTCAGGGGAAGGTGAGTAGCTAAAGCCATGTTTGAAAAGAACAGAGCTGGAGAACTCACACTTCCTGATTTCAAAGCTTCCTGTAAAGCTAACCTTCGTCCAATCATTGTACTGGGACATCAAGACAGACATACGGACAAGTGGAATAGAATGGAGAAACTAGAAATCCACTCCCACATACGTCTATGATCAAAGAATTCTGACAAGAGTGTGAAAGCCCATTCCATGGGGAAAGGGGTGGCCTTTTCAACAAACAGTGCTGGGGAAACTGGACATCCACATGCCAGAGACTGAAGCTCAACCCTTAACCTCACACCATATACAAAAACTAACTCAAAGTTGATCAGAGATCTAAACAGAAGGCCTAAAACTGTAAAACCTTTAAAAAGATAACAGGACCAAGCTTTTTTTATGACACTGATCTCAACAGTGATTTCTTGGCTTTGACTCCAAATGCACAAGCAACAAAAGCAAAAGTTGATCAGTTGGACTAATTGTCGTTAGCTCAATTAAATTAAAAAAAATGTTAACCAAAAAATAGATTCACCAGAGTAAAAAAAAAAAAAATCAACCCACAGAGAAGATATTTGCATCTGATAATAGGTTAGTATCCAGAATATATACAGAACTCCTAAAACTTAACCAAAAACCAAGTAATTAGATTCAAAAATGGGCCAAAGACTTGAATAGACATTTCTTCCAAGAGGATATACAAAGGGCTGAAAGACCAGAGGAGGCTCGACACGACTCATCATTAAGGAAATACACGTCAAAGCTACAGTAACATAACTGCCTTGTGTCCCTTAGGACACCTGTCATCAAAAACAAAAACCCAGAACGCAAGGGCTGGCGAGGATGCAGAGAAATCGGCGCAGTGTACTCGGTTGGGGAGAATGCCGATCAGTGGTACAGCCACTAAGGAAGGCGGTAGGTGGTTCCTCAGAAAATTAAACCCAGAATTACCGTCTGACCCAGCAGGTGCCCTTCTGGGAACTTTGGAGAACTGAAAGCCGGGTCTTGCAAAGGTCTTCGTATGCCCATGTTCGAAGGAGCATCACTCACAATAGCTAATGCCTAGAAGCGGCCCCAGGGCGCACTGAAGGATGAGCCGATGAGCACACTCGGCCCATCCCTACAAGGGCACGTCACAGAGCATTCCAGAAGGAAGTCCTGACCTGCGACAGCCTGGATGGAACCGGAAGCCCTTACATTAAGTGCAACAAGCCAAACACAGAAAAACAAGTACTGTATCACTGTACCTACATGGAACATCAGAATCAAAAATCAGAGACACGTACCAGGGTTTCCCAGGGCGGGGGGAGGGGGATGGGAGTCGTCCTCTAACGTTTCTCGTGCAGGGTGAGGAGGAGGGATAGTGGGACAGTTGTACATAACAGGCGTATCTAATACGACTGTACAGTATGTTTTAACGTGGCGATGGGGCGCCTGGGAGGCTCAGTCGGTTAAGCGTCAGACTTCGGCTCAGAACATGATCTTGTGGTTCATGAGTTCAAGCTCCGCCCCCCCCCCCCCACACACACACAGGGTCTCACACCTTCAGTCCCGGGCAGCGGGCCCTCAGCTTCCTGTCCCCTCTCAGTCATGCACAAAAAACCCAGCACCCCAGTCTCGGGGCTCTAGGAGCATCACCAGCACTCAGACGGCCGGGCTGGCCCCAGCACCCTGAGCCCGGCTGGCTCATCAAGCCTGACAGCGTGCATCTCCGACCAGCTCCGACAGCCCTCCTCCAGACCTGGGCCCACGCTGGAGACCGCGGACAGCAGAGACCCCGGCCGCGGGGGCCGCGGGAGCAGCTTTGGGTAGCAACATCCACTGCACACCCGTGAGATGCTGGCTGGGCTCTGAGCCCCTGTGTAAACCATCTACTGCCCCCCCACGCCCCAGCAAGATGGCGCCATCACTGCCCCTGTCTCACTGATGGGCAAACTGAGGCACAGGGAGATTAAGTCCATGGTAAAGCAGCATTGGTGCAGAGTCTAAGAATATGTGCATTGGGGAGTTTAGACTTTCCAAACCAGCAGCGACTGAGGCTCCTGGGTGGAGGGCACCCAAGACTCTTTCTCCCCCAGAGGCACCTGCTCCCAGGCCGCAAGAGCCAGTTTCCCCAAAGCTCCTTGTGTATTTTGGTTCCTTATTCACATGCTCTTCCGGCTCAGGGACTGGTAGGTTGCAAGAGCTCTGAGGCCCTGCAGGGGTAGTGGGGGTTACAGGAAGGAGGTGCTACTTGGTCTGGAACCTGACCAACTCCATCCAAGCCCCATTTACGTGAGCTTGGCTTGGGGTGGGGTGGGGGTGATGCCCGCAGGCCATGCTCCTTGGCTGGACCGCCCCCAGGAGCTGGGGGCTGCAGAGCTGGGACAGGAAGCAGGCTTCCTGCACGGTGGGGGGTCTGAACCCGCACACTTCTCCCCAGGCGCACACTTGCTTTGCATTCATGTGACATGGGGAGGACTTAAGCCAGGATGCAGAGAGACTTCAGTGGCAATATTTAAGTTGAGACCCAAAAGGGAAGCGGGAGTCAATCTTGTACAACTCAGGTTTAGGGTACTCAGGCCAAGGATGCACAACGAGAGGCAGAAAACTCAGCAAGGACCAAGCCTGCTTGCAGATTTGAAATGATCCTTCTTTGCCCTCCCAGCCCCGAGGTCTTCTGGGATTCAAAAATTCTTGCTTTTTCGTCTAGCTACTCTAGTCACTGTACTAGGTGGGGGTGCCGTGTGCCAGACCCCGTTCTTCAGATTGCATACGGACGATTTCATTTAACCCTGCAGCCAATAGCTGAGGTGGTCAAATTAATCCCACTTTACAGACGAACAAGTGAGGCTCAGCTGGTTTGAGCACTCGGCCCAAGGTCACAGCCAGCGAGTGGTCACCTGGGATTCCAGCCCTCGTCTCCCCGTCTGCAGAGATCCCTGTACCCCAGCTGTAACCTGCCCGTCTCCAGCCCAGGCACCTGCTCTGAGCAAAGGCTTTCTCTTCATCTTCCCATGTAATGCCCTTAGCAGCCCCGTGTGGTGCGGCGCGGCATCCTCTGCCTCAAAGCTGAATCAAGCCCAGGAGAAAGCAGACATGAGCCATGGGGCTCGACCCTGATCCCCAGGATCCCACAGGCCCCTGTGTAGGTTCAGGGACCCCCAGCATAGCCTCGGATCATTGCAAGGCTCTGGATTAAAGACTTCTTCCACAGGTGGTCACAGGGGATGCCTCAGCTCTCCACCCCACACCCACTTGTACAGAGGGGAGAGGGCCTGAGGGCAGCATGGGGGCAGCCAGTGGGAGGAGCCTGCAGGTGAGCAGGTGCCCAAGGCAGCTGGAACCTCGCCAAGTTCAGTAGGCCGGTCGCCTAGAGAGAGCAGATGTCTAGTAGATACTCTGGAGGTTTGAGAAGGAGGGAGGGAGGATGGGGCAGGGGCAGGGGCTGCATGGGGCTAGGCTGCGACAGCAACACCAAGGTCAGAGCCTGAAGAGCTCGGACTGGGAGGAGAGATGGTCATCACCTGGATTTTGGGGGTTCTGAGGCACGTGATGGAGCGGCTGGGCTCAGAAGCCAATGAACCCCGGATTTCAGTGCCTGGGTGAACGGCCCCCTCTGCCCTTGCCCCTTCCTTTCAGAGGGGACTCAGCCACGCCCCATGTGACAAGGACAGAGCAATCTCTGTGCCAGGCACATGCTGTGCACCTCCCATTCGTCTCCAAATCCCCCCACAGCCCTCCCCAGGCAGGATTCCTGTGATCAGACATGTGAGGGGCTTGCCCAGGGCCACCCAGACGGCAAGGGCTGAGGCCAGGACTGAAACCTGGGCCTGGAAACTCTAGAGCCGGGGCTGGCATCCTGGGGGCCCTCTGAACCTGTGATCACTGTTCTTACGAATCCTCCCCGGAGCACGCACCCCTTCAGTGCTGTGTTCGTACTGTGGCCCAAGCCTCACTCTCTCAACACAGTTGTGCCTTTTTCTCTTCTTAAGACTCAATTATGGCAAGCTCTCACCTACCCCAGTCCCTTTTGCCCATATCAGTCCCAGCGCCTGGATTGTTCTTCCTGCCTGGCTCCTTCACCCTCTGAATCCATCTTCAACATCACTTTCCCAGAGAAGCCTTCCCCCACTTCCTGCCCCCCCTCTGTCCTTGGCTTATCAACCTGGTAGCATGTATGTACTTTGATATTAGTAAGTTAGCTTACTCGTAATGGCAGCTGCTGCCCCTCTAGAAGAATAGGAATGTGCTGGGTTATGCACCCTTGCATCCCCGTTGCTACAACAACACAGTTGACCTTGAAGTACTGGTGAAGTAAATGACTAAATGAATGGCCACGCGCCCCTTCTGACTCCCTCTCTCTGTCTCTCTCTCTCCTAGTTAAAAGCCACAATTACCTTTTTCCAGGAGACTGGTCTGAAGACCTGGCCGGGAAGATGCCCACAGGACCAACCTCTGTCCTAAGCTGTAATAACCCCGGGGAGTAAAGGCTTGGACTCGGAGCTGACTTACTGCTGTGTCTCAGCTCACGCCGGACACTCTGTGAATGGGGGGACATGCAGTTTTCTTAGGCTCCCCTGCTTTTAAACACCCAGCCCGGGTGGTTACAAATGGACTCGGGGGATGGGGTGCATCTGGGCCCCACACGCATCATCGAGACCCAGAGCCCTCACTCCCCTTCATGCCCAGAGCCCTGCAGACGGCTCCCTGCATTCTGTTCCTTGTGTGAAACACAACTTCTGGGAAGTGATGGGGTGACTGCTGATCCCGGACAAGGAACGCGACACCTCCATCAACCTGACGCTGGAAATGTTCTGATGCTAACGGAACAGCTTTTCCGTTCTTGGAAATACACAAGTGTTTCCTGGCCCCACTTGAAATGAATTAGATGAATTTAAGCAGGTTGATTGGTCACGGTACATGAACGCATGGACCGTGATTCTGATTTACCTCCTCAGCGCAACTGCAAGCTCTTCCCTGCACCGTTTTTTATGGTTACTCTATCTTGCGTTTCTGTTTCTAGACATTTGAAGGCCCACAAATCCTGCTGGTCCTTCTCCCTCCTTCCCTCCTGGTGTTAGAGACCAAGGCCAGAGGTCGCCTCTTCCCCAGGGGATCTGATCCAGTGCTTGGGACACGGTCTATTCCCTCACGACCCCCCAGTTGTCCCAGAGTCTCCCATGGGAAGGTCTCGGAGCCGTCTCGAACTCAAGGTGCCCCAAACAGAACCCTGAGGGCCACCCCATCCCCGGCCTCGCTTCTCCTCCAGTCGCCCCCTGCTGTGGTGAAAGGTGTCTTCCCCCAGCTGTTCAAGCTAGAATTTGAGGCACACTTGACCTCTCTTCTATTGCACTTGAAGCAGTAGCAAGCCCCCTCAGCTCTAGCCCCCTAATATCTAGGCATACTGGTTGATCAGCATCCTCCTAAAACCCAGATCCATCCAAGGCTCAGGATTTAGAAATGGGGTCTTCACGGGTGTCATTAATATGAGGTCCTACTGGAGTGGGGGGTTTTAAATCCAATGGGTTTGTGTCCTATTAAGAGAAGAGGACCCCCAGAGAAGGCACTGGAAAAAGGAGGCAGGGGTCCAAGTGAAGCAACCACATGTCCGGTAGCCCCAGAGATGACCAGAAGCCACTGGAAGCTCAAGAGGAGCCAGGAAGGATTCTTTCCCTGATGCTCAGAGGGAGCACGGGGCCCCTGGAGATCCCGCAGTTCAGGACCTCCAGCTTCCAGAAGTGTTGGAGAAGGAATTTGTTACTTTAAGCCATCAAGTCTGTGGTGGCTACAGCAGCCCTAAGACAAAGAGGGGCACGATCCAGACCCGTCCACTTCTGCCAGCGTTCTCTTCCGACTTCCCGTCAGCCTGGTACGGATCACCCCCCAGGAGCCTGCCAGCTGGTCTCCATGCTTTCTCCTCACAGTGGCCCAGATCGTCACATCTGTCCTTTCTACACATCAGGTACAGAGGGGTTTAAGAGTGCACGTTGGTGTGACGTGCCATTCCATCCTCGCCCCTGGGACATACACACTCAGAGGTGTGTTACACAAACAAAGCAACAAGGGAACCAATGAAACACACCCTGATTCCTGCCAACCGCCCTGACCCCAATCACCTAGAAGGACCTGCACCTGCCTTCCTGCTCCTGGCCCTGGGGCCTCCTTCCCCTGGCCCTGCTCACCCCAGCCCAAACTCCCTGCCCTTAACCCTTCTCCTCCTCCTCCTCTGTCAAGTCCTAGACCATCACCCCCAAGAGGCCTTTCTTGGCCAGCCCATCTACCAGAGCACGGCCCCCACCCACACACTTCCATGTTCGACTTTATTCTCCATCAGCTTCTGGGGTGCTTGCACATGACTGGTCCGCACCCTCTCACGTGAGCCCAGGGAGGGGACTCAACCGTGCCCAGCTCTGCAGTCTCAGCCCTGAGGCCAACACCACAGCACAGCCATATGGCCTCCACAGAACGGGACGCACGGACACAGGCGTCTGCAAAGACGCCTTGTGTTTGTTTCTTGTGTGACCTATCAGTGCCGTTCCACCGCACCTGACCTGAGGCACAGCCACGTGACGTGCTTTGGCCACTGAGCTTTCGAATGGTGCATCCTTCGCCTCCTCTTCCTTCTGCTGGGTGATCGTGCAAGCTAATGTTGCAAGAGACCTTCTTCCAGCCGGGCCTCGGGACTGACTCCAGTGACCAGAGCCTTCTTGCTGACCTATCTTCAACATATATCAGGAACAAGACATATGGGAACAAGACATAAATGTCGTGTGTGGGGACAGTGACATCTGGGGGATGTTGGTCACCAGGACAGAACCTGCCTGATGCTGGCTAACATAATGTTCTTCTCAGAGGTCATCTTCAGATTCCTTTCCTCCCATTCACTCTTGAACCTCCGGATCTGGCACCTGCTGAGACACTGGCCTGAAAACATGCTCTGTGAAGCCCAGTGTCAGAGGCGTGGCCCCCA
Source organism: Suricata suricatta (assembly GCF_006229205.1). Classification (NCBI taxonomy): domain Eukaryota; kingdom Metazoa; phylum Chordata; class Mammalia; order Carnivora; family Herpestidae; genus Suricata; species Suricata suricatta. The sequence goes on from NC_043707.1 coordinate 9,721,124, forward strand.
CGTGACTGGATCATTGGCTGCCCACCCTCTTCTCCTTGCAAACTTGGGTTCCAGGACACCACGCCCTCCTGGCTTCCTCCCTGCTCCCCTGCATACCCCCATCCGGTCTCCCCGACTCCGTAAATAAGTGCAGAGGCACCCAGGGCTGGGTCCCAGACTGCTCCTCTCTCCTAGTGGCTCCCTCAGTCTCCTGGCCATCAGGAGCAGCCACGTGCTGACGGCGCCCAGTTTTTGTGCATGACCCGTCCTGCTCCCCTGAATGCCAGGCTTGTGTTTTCTTTGCCCTCATGTTTCAGAAAGATGTATCAGGAGTCAGGGAGGGGCATAAAGAAGGGGACTGAGGATCCAAAGAGGGTTCCACTCTGACATCGGGGAGCCTGACCTGGGGCTTGAACTCACGAACCGTGAGATCATAACCTGAGCCAAAGTTGGATGCTCAACCGACTGAGCCATGTGGGTGGCCCCAAGCTTGTGATTTCATCCGCTCGTGTGACAACTCTACTTGGTGGCCCCTTGACATAGAGAACTTAACACGTCCAATCAGAGCTCCTGATCTTTCCCTCAGGTGTGTTTCACCCCTGTCCCCACTCGCTGTCCCTGGGTGATCAAGATGAGCAGAGGTCAGAGACCCTGGAATCACCGTTCACTCCTTCCTTTCCTTCCTGCCTCTCACATCCCACGTGGCAGCAGTCCTGTCAAGGTACATCCGGGAGCCCACCGCGTCTCCCCATCTCCTTGGTTACCTGCTTGCTCCAAGCCACCTGCACTCCTAACCAGATTAGTGGTTTTGCCTCCTAACTGGCCCTGCTTCCACACTTTCCCCATAATGCTCCTTCTCAACCCAGCAGCCTAAAAACGCCATCAGAAAACGCCACTGTTTAGCTCCTTCCATTCCTCTCAGAGTAAGATCCAAAATTCTTAAGTACGGTGCGTAAGGCAGGAAACATCTAGCCTGAGGGCCCCCTGGGTCTGGTCCCCCAGGACCCTTCATGCATTCCTGCAGTCACGCTCTCTTTCTGGGGTGGCTGAGGGTCACATTTGCACCCCAGGGCCTTTGCAGTTGCTGTATCTTCTGCTAAGGTTGCTTTGACCCCAATGTGACCAGTCTCAGTAATGTGGTGGGCAGAATGCTCCAACCCCAGGGACCTTCTAGAGAAGGTAGAGCCTAGGAAATGATGGGCTGTCACTCCTGCATTACATGAAGCCAAAAGGGGATTTTCTGATATAGTTCAGGTTCCTACTTAGTTGACTTTGAGTTAATTAAAAATGGAGATTATCTGGTGGGTCTGGCCTCATCAGATAAGCCTTTTAAATCTGGCTCTAGAGGTAGGGGACAGAGGAAGCCAGAAATTTGAACATGAGCAGGGTTTGATGTACCATCCACTGGCTTTGCAGGTGGAGGGAGCTGTGTGGGAGGGGTACAGAGTCACTCCCTAATCACAGCCAGTGAGGAAATGGGTACCCCAGTCCTACAGCCAACAGGGGACCGAGTTATGCCAGTGGCAAGGAGGAGCTTGGAAAGAGATTCTTGCCCCATGCCATCTTCCAGAGGAGAATTCAACCCACGGGATAGCATGATTTGGCTTTGGGATCCTCTAGGCAGATACCCCGGTGCTAGACTCCTGATCTACAAGTGAGCCGCCACAGGTGTGCGGGTTTAGGCCGCCATAGTTCGGGGTAATGCTCTGTGCAGCAAAGGAAAACACATACAGATGATCTTTGAAACTCTGGAACGGAAGAAGGTATTTTCAGTTCACAGATTCTAGAAGCTCAGACCCAGAATATAAAGAAATCCTACCAAAAAAAAAAAGTAAAGAAAAATACTAGCAACCACATTGAAAAATGAGCAACACACCTGAGTAGACACTTAACCCAAGGAGCTAATAAACATCAGGAAAAGATTAAAACTGAAATGAGCTAGGACTCTATTCCCACCAAAACCCACAAATGAGAAAGCCCAGAAATACCAAGCATTGGCCAGAATGTGGCCAAGCTAGGATCCTCCAATATGGCTGAAGGAGATCAGCTTGGCAAACATACTTTCCAGATGGAATGATCTACTGAACTTGAACCCATGGGTATATATATGTTTGTGTGTGTGTATGTATGTATATATATATGTATACACACACACACACCAGACAGGACTACACAATTCAGTGTGACACACGCACATCATTCATAGTGACATACAATGACCTGGCCGTCCAAGGTCTCTCTGGTCACCACCCTTCTCTCAGCTTCACCCTGGCTGACTTCCTGGCTGTTTCTTGAACGTAACAGAAACCCTCCTCCCTCACGCCCTTGCACCTGCTCTGCCCTCCACATGGCAGTCTCCGACCCCAGATCACTTCTCAACCGTGGTATGACCTGACCCGCTAGCGGACAATTTGGGAAGCTCAGGGGGAAAGCTCTGATTTCCACACTTGGGGATCTGCTGCTGTCATCTTGCGAGCAGGGACCATGGATGCTGTGTCTACACATCCTACGTTGCATACGACAGTCCCCCCACTACAGAGTGTCTGCAGTACTGAGGTGACAAAGTCCACCCAATGGGTCACTATGGCCCAGACCCCAACTTCCTTCTAGTCTGCTGGCATGCCACTCTCCCAGGGAGCACCCCCAAACCACCATGTTTACAATTTTCCCTGAGCCTTCAAGAGAGACACTTTCCCCACATCCCTTGGTTTCTCCATAATAGCTACCATCAGCCAACACGGTTTATTTCACTTGTTACGTTCTCCCCTTCACCCACGAGAACACACAGTTTCACAAGGCAGTGAGTTCTGACCATTCTCCACATCCCTAGCCCCTGCAACAGGTGCTCAATCCACAATGGCTGGACGGATGGAAACAGCAAATGAGGGGGGAGGCCACGAAACTTTACCAGGGGCCCAGCAATCTCACTGTTCTCCTACACTGACTGGGGAAATCAAATTGAAAGGTACGCACAGATGGTTAAGACACCGACGATCACTCAAGTCTTTGAGAGGAAGGCCTCTCCTCTGCCTACATTCTCCTCCTTCTAAGTAGTTTGCTTGCAAGGTCTAAGTGCCTCATGATTGAAATCTGACTGTACTTTTAGTTCGAGGCAGATTATTGCTCATCAACTTGGGGTTGGGGAGGGAAAAGCCCAAGTAAGGACCACACATGTTCAGGAAACAGGGGACACTCTTTGGATATAAAACCCATGCAGGCCTGGAGAGAAACGTGGGGCAGGATGGTGTGATCTGAGCACACAAATGCTTTTGTTCCTTATCCTAATTCGTCTGGACTCCCGCAAGTAGCTAAATCAGCACTTTAACACGGGTGTGGAAGATAAACACTCCCCCTCCATGATTGTGAGGCCTGAGTTTTGGGAAAGGGGGCTCAGTGAGAACCTGGGCTAGCTCTGAGGGTCAGGAGGGGGGTGGGGCTATTAGGGGCCTCAACTTTGAAGAGCATGGCTGTGACGTCAGCCTCGAGGACGCTGTGCCTCGCCACGTCCCGGATCACAGGACTGGTCTGCAGATTTCTGAGCATGAACTTGCAACAGTTTCTTAAATTTAGAAATGACGAGATGTGTTCTAAAATACTGTGCTATTTATAATGCATACCCCAGAAGAGGCCTTTTAAAAAGAAGGAGATTTTCGGAAGTGGAACTTTTATTTCTAGTTGTTGTCCTTCCCAGTGAATGGTCTTAGCTGGGCTGTGTGGACATGGACCCCATCCCGGCAACCAGTGCATTACATGATGATTCTCCTCAACTGTCTCCGTAAAAGCAATCACAGCAAAGGATGTGGAGTCTGAGCATTGTCCTAGGAGGGTCATCAGCCTCATAGCTGTCACCAGCCACGTTCACTCATGACCAGGACTTGGGAAGTACGAACAAGAGAACCTGGCAGAAGCCATCTGGGACCATTTCCATCCTTTCTTTTCATCTGTACATCCTTGGCCTCTTCTTTCACCCCCTTCTAGAGCTTTCTAAGTTCTTGCCAATAGAATGTAAGCATCAGTGAAGTTTACAGTTAAAGTTTTTTTTCCAGAGAGAGAGAGAGAGCAGGTGAGCTTGAGTGCACACAAATGAGGGAGGGGTAGAAAGAGGGAGAGAGAGAATCCCAGGGAGGCTCCAGGCTGTCAGCACAGAGCCTGATAGGACACTTGAACTTGCAAACCATGAGATCAAGACCTGAGAGAGATCAAAAGTTGACACTTAACCGACTGAGCCACCCAGGTGCTCCAAGTTTGCAGTTTCTTTCAAGGGAGAGATACTTGCCCTCCTCTTTCCCCATCCTGCTGGCTAAAATGTGGCCGGGGGTGGGGGGCACCATCTTGGGCCACAATAACAATACGGCAGGGAATGCATAGCAACAAAATAGAAAGCCTGGGACCTTGAAAATTCTGCAGAGCAGAGAGGTCTCAATCTGTCTTGGGCTCCTGGTATTTGGTGATCTCACTTGCAGCTGAAATTATGTCACAAGATCCTAATGTGTAGAGAAAATCCTAGAAAGTTCCACCAGATCATATGGGGTCTGGGGCTTGTATCTTCATGTCTGAGGGCATTAACAGAGGTTTAGCCCAGGGACATGAAGATTAAGGCAGAGCACGGCAACTAGCTTCCAACACTCAGACGGCTGTCCCCAGAAAACGGTGGTCTTGCCCTGTAAGTTCCAAGATATTTGTCAAATCGGTTAATGAATGAGTGGATGAAACTTGATGTGTAGAGGTTTCAGAAAGGCAAATTTTGATTCCAAAAAGAAAAGTCCTTTTGAACAACTGAGGCTAATGGGGATGAATGTAACGTTTACATAGAGAGGAACCGCTCTAGGCCAGGAAAGGCATTAAGTGCTTAGCATCCTGCTTGTGAGGCCATCCCATCCCATATGAATTCCAAACATTCACTGTGTGCACCTGAATTCAAAATCCTCCATTTCTCCCAAGTACTCTAAGGGTCATTAAGCACATAAGATTCTCAACAGTATTTATCATTAGGCAAATGCAAATTGAAATCGCAATGAAACACCACTCCACACTTCTGATGATGGCTAAAATAGAATAGACTACAGCAAATGTTGGAAAGGATTTGGAAAAATAAGAATGCTCATGCATTGCTGGTAGGGGGGGGGGCTTGTAAAACAGGCTGCTTGGAAAAGTCTGGAAGTTCCTCACAAGATTAAACATAGTTTCTATAGAACCCAACTATTATCACCTAGGAATATGCCCAGGAAAACTGAAAATAAACAGTGGTACAAAATTTATACAGAAAGGCACATAACATTCACACAAGGCAAAATAAAAAGTAGAAACAACTTACATGTCTATAAACTGATGAACGTATAAATGAAGTGTGGTCCGCCCATACAATGGAACACTACTCAGCCCAGAGAAGATTTAAAGCTCAGACGCACTCTACAACATGGTGAACCTGGAGAACAAGCTAAATGGAAGAAAAGATGCTCAAGGACTCTGTGGTAGGATTCCATTTCCATGGAATGTTCCTAAGAGACAGTTTCATGGAGACTGAAACCAGATTGTTGGTTGCCAAGGGCAATAATGAAGGGAATATTTTTACATTAGATAGTGAGGATAGTATTCACAAAGATTGTGTGGCCAACTATTTAAATATATACTTTAAAGAGATGAATTATGGGTTATGTGACTCTCTCAGTAAAGTGGTTTTTTTTTTTTAATCCTTTAGCCTCCCTGCTGCTTAATGCTGTATTCTTGTACATCATTGTTTACCTACTATTTTCCTTTAAAGCCACTTAATTTTTTACAAAGGCAAGTTTACAAGTTCCTGGGAAGATATCAAAATAGGAGCATCCTAAGCTCACCTTGTTCCACGGACGCACTGAGACAAGGCCCATGTGAATGCAGCTAACCCAGAAAATGACTGGAAGACCAGCGTAACAAACTTGCCCCAGTCAACTGCGGAGAGGAGGCCATGTCAGAAAGGGTAGACGGGGCAGACACACACTTGGGACCAAAATCCCTGGGGAGATGAGCCACAAATAGGAGGGACACCACAAGGAAACAGAAGGGAGGGAACAGATCCCACACCAGGCATCCCGGACACAGCCACTGCATGGACAAGGCAAGTCACTGTAATATTCAGCCTTGAGAACCAGTGGCCCTTAACTTTGTGAGTTTTTATCATCAGGAGGGCTTACACCTCCGGGTATGTTATAAACTTGTGAGCTTAGCTCTTGGAGAACTGGAGGGCAATAGGAAACTGAGTCCCATCCTTAAAGAGCCAGTATAATGAAGAACTGGGCTGAGATACGGCATAGAAATAGGTGCCTCAGGTATGAGGAGATTTATTTACTCATCTCAGAACCTGTGCTGGAAGGGCAAGGATCTTGAGATTTCTCCACCAAGAGCTGGCAGGCCCCAGGTGTCCCTGCCAACCTAGATAACCTGACAGTTGCAGGAACCAGCACGAATACCTCCAACTCCATCCTTGCCAACACTGAGGACCCCTCACCTTACCTTTCTCTGCATATCCGTGCCATTCAACCCACCCCATTCAGCAGGAGTCCCTCTAAAGTGGCTCCTTGGGCACTGCATGCTCTAAGAGTCCTTGGCAAGGCCCAGCCCATACCAAAGACACTCCTGCCCCAGGAAGAGGGGAAGACAAGCACATGTGCCAGGGCACCCCCGTCCCAGCAGCCATGCTGGAGTGCTGGCAGTATGGATAAAGCGTTCTGCTAACTAGGGACCGCAGCCTTGGCAGATGGACTGGGGCCAGGTGTCTGGTCTGAGTGCTGACACCACCCAACTCCAAGTCTAAGGCAGCCTCAGACTGGCTTCTTAACAGCACAGGGACTCCAATCTGCCTGACAGATCAACAGAAGGGGCCCCTGCAGATGACCGAACTGACAGTGGATGTGGTGCAGCCACAGAGTAGGGCATGCACAAGCCCCGAAGCAGTTGGTTCTGGGGAGCAGGGGGCAATGCCCTAAAGGACACCTCAGCACCTCTTCTTCATACCACTATTACTTTCAAGATCAGGAGACGTAGCTCACTTTCCTAACACATAGAAGCAAACATGGAGTTACAGAAATGGAGGAAACAGGGGAACAGATCCCAAGTGACAGAACATGACAAACCCACAGCAAGTGAGCTAAGTGTAACAGATCAACAATATACCCGATAAAGAATTCATAGTTATGGTCATAAAAATAATAGACTTAAGAGTGGGGAGGATCTCAGCGAGACCTTCAATGAAAATATTTAAAAACCCAATCAGATGAAGAACTCCGTGAGTGAAATTAAAAATACACTTGATGGAATCAATAGACTAGAAGAAGCAGAACAATATATCAGCAAGTGGGAGACAGTAAGGGAAAGTAACGGTGCTGAACAGCAAAAAGAAAACAGTAATAAATGAGAGGTTAAGAGAATCCTATGGAATCTTCAAGATTAATGGCGTTGGCAGTATAGGGGTCCTGGGAGGGGAGAAAAGTGTGAAAGAGCAGCTATAAACTTCGCTCACCTGGGGAAAGAAGCAGACATCAAGATCCAGGAGGCACAGAGAACCCTCAACAAAATGAACCCAAGAAGGTCCACAGTAAGGAGTATACTGGTTAAAATGCCCCCCCAAAGTATTGATAGACTTATTGATTGATAGTATTTAAAAGCAGCAAAAGAAACCCATTACATATAAGGGAAATCCCATAAAGCTGTCTGATGACGGTTCAGCAGAAACTTTGCGCCAGAGGAGAGCGGCCGGATAGACCCAGAGGGCGGAATGGGAAACACCTGCTGCCATGACTACTCTGTGCAGTGACGCTACACTTCAGGATAGATGGGGAGATCGACAGTTTCCCAGACAAAAGCTAAAGGAGTTCATCACCATTAAACTAGCCTTACAAGAAACGTTAAAGGGAATTCTTTGTGTGGAAATTAAAGGCTCTAAGGAGTAAGGGAATGAGAGGGAAAAAATTCACAGGTAAACGCAAACATAATAGACTAATCGCTTAGAAAACCTGTACAGAGGTTAAAGCAGAAATGCTTTTTTACCTGTAAAAATCACTCAGAGGACTTGGAAAAATCAAAGTACGTGAAGTAGGACACCCTGCATATACAATGTGCGGTGGGGACGGTGGTAAGAATGTGCTTTGAGAAGGGGTTCAAACTTAGACAACCATCAACTTAACATAGACTGCTACAGACAGATGTTATATATGAACCGGATGGTAACCACAAATCAAAACCTGTAACAGTTTCACAAAAAATAAAAAGGAATCTAAGATCACCGAAGAAAGCCGTCAAACCATGAGGGAAGGGAGCAAGAGGAAAGGAATGGAAGAACTATAAGAATAGCCATAAGACAAGTAACAAAATGACAATAACTATATGCCAATCAATAATTAAATGCAAAGGGACTGAATGTTCTAGTCAAGAGACAGAAGGTGGCTGAAAAGATAAAAAAGCAAGACCCATTATATGCAGACTGCAAGAGACTGACTTCAAAAATAAAGACTCCTGGGGTGCCTGGGTGGCTCAGTCAGTTAAGCAGCTGACTTAGGTCATGATCTCACGGTTCGTGGGTTCGAGCCCCACATCAGGCTTTGTGCTGACAGCTCAGAGCCTGGAGCCTGCTTCTGGTTCTGTGTCTCCCTCTCTCTCTCTGACCATCCCCCACTCATGCTCTTTTGTCTTTTTCTCAAAAATAAATAAATGTTTAAAAAATGTTTTTTAAAAATAAAGACTCCTACAGATTGAACATGAAGTGTAGAAACCATTTATTTACGCCAACAGAAAGCTGGGGCAGCGATACTTATATCCGATAAAATAGACTTCAAAATGACTTTAAAAGGAGACCACGGAAGACACTACATTATCAAAGGAAACAATCCAACAAGAGAACGGAAGAACAGAAATATTTACACACCCACCATGGGAGCACCTAAATACATAAAGTGACTATTAACAGACAAAAGAACAAAGTAACACAATAATAGTAAGGCTCTTCAACACCCTACGAACATCAATGGATAGATCATCCAGATAGAAAAACCAACAAGGGAACAGGGACTTTGAATAACACGCTGGACCAGATGGATGAAACAGATACATTCAGCACAATCTGTCCCAAAATGGAGGAATGCATTGTTTGTGAATGCACGTGGAGCAGTCTTCAGAAGCGACCACACGCTAGGCCACAGAACAAATCTCAATTAACTCAAGAGGACCAAAATCATCTCCTGGATCTTTTCTGACCACAACAGTATGAAACTAGCTACCAACTCCAAGAATAAAACCAAGAACACAAACACACAAAGCCTACAGAACGTGCTACAAAACAATGAATGGATTGACCACCTTATGCCATTAGCCTCAAACTATTCCAAAAACAGAGGAAGCAAAACTTTCAAATTCATGGTCAGTGGCCAGCATTACCCTGATAACCAGACCATCCAAGGACAGTACACAAAAAGAAAACTACAGGCCAATATCTCTGATGAACATAGATGGGAAAACCCTCAACAAAATCTTAGTAAGCCAAATCCCAAAATGCATTTAAAAAATTCATTCACCATGACCCAGCGGCATTTCTTCCAAGGATGCAAGGGTTATTCAATATTTACAAGTCAATGTGATACATCATGTCAATAAGACAAAGGATAAAAAACAAAGTATGATCATTTCGATAGATGTACCTGATACTTGTCAAAATGGCTATTATAAAAAAAATACCACCACCACCACCAACAAAGGGGCACCTCGGTGGCTCAGTTGGTTAAGCATCTGACTCTTGATTTCAGCTCGGGTCATGGTCTCATGGTCATGGGTTGAGACCATGCTGAGCATGGAGCCTGCTTGGAATTCTCTATCCCTTTCTCACTGCCCCTCCCCTTCTCAGGCTCACTCTCTGTCAAAATAAGTCATAAAACCATTTTTAAAAAGACAAATGGCAGTTGGGGAGGACGTGGGAAAAAAAGAACCCTCATCACACACTCACTGTTGGTGGGAATGCAAGCTGGCACCACCACAGCAGAAGACAAGATGGAGGTTCCTCAAAAAGGTACAAACAAAACTACCTTATGATCCAATAATCCCACTACTCAGTGCCCAAAGAACACAAAAATTACTAACTCAAAAAGATGCATACACCCTTAGGTTCACTGCAGCATTATTTAAAACAGCCAAGATATGGAAGCAATCCAAGTATCCATCCATAGACAAATGGATAAAGTACAGGATGGAACATCACTCACCCACAAAAAATGAAATCTGGCCAATTGCAACTTAGATAATCCATAGGGTATAAAGTTAAGTGAAAGAAGTCAGAGAAAGAAATATCATAGGATTTCACTCTTAGGTGGAATTTCAGAAACAAATGAACAGAGAAGAAGAGAAACAAACAGATTCTTATGTACAGAGAATGGGGGTCGCCAGAAGGGAGGCAGGTAGGGGGAGGGGTAAACTAGGTGAAGGGAATTAGGAGAACACTTACCGTGCTGAGTACTGAGTAATGGAGAGCAGTGCTGGATCCTGGTACACTGACACTCATCTAACACTAAGTAAATTACACTTGAATAAAAAAGAAATGATCCCAACTGAAGCAGAGAGGAAAAAACCACCTCGGTGACCCATGGAAGAGTGTCAAGCCATCTAACATACGTGCAATGTGAGCGTCAGAAAGCGAACAAAGACGCAGGCAGCCTTCCATTCTAAAGCAGGGCTCAGATGGGGACATATACCTTGAGATGAAATTTGTGAAATGATTAAAGTCTTTACTAAGTTAAAAAATAGGAGTAAAGACAAAGCCAGTAGAAAGAAGGAAGCAAGAATGGAAATCAATTAAACAGAAAACATAATAGGCAAAGATTTTTAAGTTGATTCTTTGAAAAAGTTAACTTTATATGCTACTAGCTTAGAAGAACTAACAATATGAAAGGAATATTACAAATGAAAACATATCCCTACAGTCTCCTAGACATTAAAAATAATATTATAAACAGTTGTTTCAGTAAGTTTGACAAGTTTTTTTTAAGTCAATACATTCCTGGAATGAAATTACCAAAACTGACCAGGGAGAAATGTGAAGTCTGAAGAGATTCTTTATGTGTTAAAGTAATTGAATCCATAATTTAAAAGCATCCCACGAAGAAAACTTTATGCCAAGAGGGCTTTCCTGGTGAATTCTGTTCATTTAAGGAATTTTATCAGACAAAAAGGATGCTACACCAACTCATTCATGAAAGAATATTCCCAACTCATTTTAAGAAGCCAGCGTCATTCCAACACAAAACCAAGTGAAGACGTTTCAAGAAACAAATGCTACAGACCACTACTGCTCAGGAATATATACATATTCTCAACAAAATATTCCAAAAATTAAATCTGGCAATCAGGTCAAGTTTGATACTGGAATCCAATGTTGGTTTAACATCTGAAAATTAATGCAATTCACCACATTAAGAGATAAAGGAGTAAGACCACAGAATGACTGCAAATGATATAGAAAAGACTTCAAAAACATATCCACATACACTTATGACAACTCTCAGCAAACCTGATTAAAGTGTACCCACCAACACCTACAGCTACCATAACAGCGAAAAGACTGACCCCGCTAACATTGGGAGCAAGGAAAAGAAGTCTGTTCTGGCCAGCTGTAGTTAACGTTTCACTAGAGGCCGTAACTAGTGCGATAAAAAGAGAAGTATACCCAAGTCACAAAAGTTAGCAAGAGCTAAAATTTTAGAAGTTATGATAATTGTATGTAAAAACTCCTAAACAATCTACCAGAAACAGAACAAAGCCCGACTAGATCTAATAATCAAATTCAGCAACACTGCAGGATAAGAGGTCTGCAGTGAATAGGTGATCCATTTTTCCTATGATATCAGCAGTGAATGATTAAAAACTGAAACTTAATACCCTTTAAAATAGCATTGAAAAAAGAAAACATTCAGATAAAATTCAAGAAGTAGAAGATGCTTCACTGAAAATCATATCCCATCACTAGAGAATAGGAGGATTCAGTGTTAAGAGATCAACTTTCGTCACTTTACCTGCAGACCTAAAACAATGTCAAAAAGTACAGCAGATTTTTATGGTAGAAACTGGCAGATGAATTTAAGTTTGAGAGGGGGCGACAGTGACCTAAAGCAGCCAAAACAGTTTTGGAAAGCATAGTTTTGGCATAAGGACCAATTGGCCAACAGAGTAACAAGCCATGAAGTAGACCCACACTTACAAGATAAAGTTCCAAAAAGAAGTTGCCAGGCAATTTAACGTGGAAAGGACAATTAACAAGTGGTGCAGGAACAACTAGGTTTTTCTGTAGAGCGGAAGTGAACTTTGAATTCATGTATCACTTCACACACACGAGTGAGAAGAGGGACCAAAGACCATCCACAGAGATTCTAGAAGACATAGGAGCGTCACTTCATGATCTTGAGATAAAGATGTCTTAGCCAAGAGGCAAAAAGACAATCACTATGGCTGTGAAATGTTAAAATATACTTCATCAAAAATACGACATATCCATATCCATGCATGAAAGGACACCAGTAAAAAAATAAAAAGGTAAGCCAGTAACCGGGAAAGAAAATCGTAACCCATATACCTGACACCTTACATCTATGGTATGTAAACAAATATTATATATGAATAAAAAGACAAAAGTGACCAAAACACCTGAAGGCCCCTTTGCAGAGGAAGATCTAGCATCATAAACGTCACACGTGGGCGGACATGTGGAGCCACTCACTTCTCACACCACCAGCAGAGTGTGGAAAACAAAAACAGTGGAAACCCTCTATAGGACTGAGAGTCACTTGAAAAATGAAGATCTGTATCCAAAACCAGTCTTGTACAAGAAAGGAATAAAGGTGCTCTGTCCAAATTGCCCCAAACTGAGAACAACCCAAAGGTCCAAGAACTGGTGAATAAATTATGTGCACACCTTGCAATACCCTCCGGCAATTAGAGGGGGCGCCTGGGTGGCTCAGTCAGTTGAGCATCTGACTCTTGATTTCGGCTCTAGTCATGGTCTCCTGAGGTGGAGCCCAGCATCGGACTCTGCACTGACAGCACGAAGCCTACTTGGGTTTCTCTCTTTGCCCCTCCCTCACTTGTGCTTGCTCCCTCTCAAAATCAACTTTTCAGGGGAAAAAAACCCTACTCTTCCCACGTGTAAGGTTTCAGGTCATCTCGAGCAGAGATTCCTATGCAGAGAGCACACCAGATCCGAGGCTCCGCGTCACAGCAGGTCACCCTTACTGAGCTCGCGCTACAGACCGGGCACAATTCTAGATGCCTCAGATACATTAACCACCCCACATTCATGAATAGTCTCTGTACTATTCACTTTCCTTTTACAGATGGAAAAAAACTGACCCACACATTCACACTGAGGGCCTCACCTGGGAGTCTCCTAATGAATGCATTCAGTTAGTGACAGTGATCCTAGTTCCTGGAAGGACAGGGCTTTGCCGCGGGCTAGGGGAGCTCACGCTTCACATTGTACATCAAGCTTGTGAGTGAAGGCTACGGGCTTACAGCCGATCAAACCCAGAGTGAAACAGGTTCTGTGGAGCCCACGCTCGGTGGCTTCCCTAGGAAGAGGGACATGCCATTCCCCGTGGTTGGTGAGGAAGCCTCCTCTTCGCCTGGGGACTTTAGGGGACATGTCTGGGCCACAAGAAGTCCTCCCACAATCCCACCCCGCCCACGAGAGACAAACCTACATGACAGGCCATCATGGAAGGACTTCAAGAGGACCCTCAGGTCCAAGGACATAGGTATGTAGATTTCCTTTTTGTCTTTGGTAATCAATTAGGAACAGACTCCGTTATTTTTAAGCACATGAATGCCTGCGTCCATTGCTACCTGTGGCCCAAAATAAGAACCACAGTGCATTTAGGGTCCGTGCCTGTGTAGTTGTAGGGCAGGCTTGCTTGCCAGGTTTCTGTTGGAGATCGGGGGAAGCTTGGGGGAAACATGCACGAGAGCTTCCGTTGCCCATAACATGCCTTTGTCCAAAGGACAAGGAAGGATTCCTCCCCACCCCCACCCCCCAGGCAGAGGCAGCCCCATGCACCCGCCAATGGGCCTGGCACGTGGAACAGGGCTTGGATTTCACCTCCCACCTGTCTCTCTGACAACACATCCTAGAGCTGCAGGTCACTTCCGCAGCCACACGTGGCAGCCCTTACAGAGACCACAGATTTACACGTGAGGGGAGCTAATAAAAATCATCAGAATTCCATCTTCTGTGAAGAGCTTAGCTAAGCAAAGCTCTTTGAAGCTATACTTTGGATGAAAGCCCTGTTCACACAACAAGAAGTCCACCCCCACCTAATGGCTAAGGGGTTTCTGGAAGGACTAGGTCCAAGGATCACAGCACACCATCCCTTTGCGCGGAGGATCTAGGTGGCACCGAGCGCACAGGGCCTGGCCATGGTTTTGTGGGGTTCTCAGAGATGCAATGGCGTAGCTCAGGCCTCTTCTGCCCTCGTTCTCATGCACAAGACTCCACTTTGATCCTGCTTACGTTCCCTGGTTCAGGAAGTCAGATTAAGACACGCATCTTAAAACCACTCCGAGGGGACGAGAGACTCAGTGAGCGTGGGTCTGGGGCCACACAGCTAATCAATCCAAATTCAAACGCAGGCCTTTCAACTGCACATCTAGTGTTCTTCCCGCAGACTCCCCCTGCATGGGACCCAAGCCAGAAGATGCCCCAAACCGGAAGATGGCCAACACTGGAGGGTGTGGGATTGTTGCCTCGAAGCCCAAAACAGGCCTCCAGAAAATCCAAGAGGACCCACTTCACGCACGCCAGGCTGGCAAAAGTGAAGTTGAATAACCAGTGTGAAACCGGTTCCTCAAGACACCCCCATCTTCATCCCAAATGCCCCCCGGGTCCTGCACGTGGCAAAGGGGAAGGAAGGGCACAGATGGCATCACTGTGCACAACCTAATCCCAGGGTCCTGTAGAACAGAAGGGAGAGACCAAAGGGGACAGAGAGGCCCAGAGAGCATTCTCCCTGTGGGCAGGAGTTTTGGAGGTGCAAAGGCCAAAAGCCAAGACATACAGGTGGCTTCCAGAAGCAGGGAAAAGCCAGGAAAGTGAATCACGCCCTGGAGTATTGATAAAAGAACACGACCCTGCCAACACCTTCATTTTTAGTGCAGCGGGACCTCGTTTCAAGCTTGTGACCAACAGAACTGGAAGAGAAGAAGGTGGTTGAGTTTTCAAGCTGCTATGAAGGCGGGAGCCTGTTCAAGCAGCAACAGGGCATGACTGCACCCAGAACCTTCCCTGGCTCCCTGGTGCTGGGTGCTCTGGGAACATGAGATCCCAGATGCAGTGATGGAGAGGAGAGAGGAGCAGCAGGGGAACTTCCTGGGGGCAGCAGTGTCAGGTGCCAGTGACAGGGCGATAGGAGCAACTGGCTGTTAGAGGTCCACGGCCAGCCAAGCTACCACCCGGTGCCTAGAGAAGGGCAAGCCATCGGGTCACTGCAGCTGGAGATAGGAGCTGGCCAGGGACACTGGGGAAAGCCATGCAGAGGGCCTCGGACCTTGTTCCCAGGAGTGAGGGGGGGGTAGAGGGTCAGCCAGGTCATCCTCAGGGTCCTCAACTCTGTCTCAGGGAGCCCACCCAGGCTGGGCTGCAGGGAGCAGATGGAGCGGATGCTGGTGGCAAGCAGACCATGGAGGTGGCCACAGCATCCAAGCAGAAGGGGCCAGGACAGGTGCTATCAGAGGACAAGACTCACGGGTGGACCAAGGGGACAGGTGTGGTGGCTGCTCACAAGGGTGCTGAGTGAGCAGAAGAATGAACGAGGCAGGTGGGGTCTTGTTTGAGGTTCTTGGCGCATCCCTTTTACCACAGTTGCTTCACCAGGTCCTACCCAGAGTGTCCAAAAGCTGTTTCATCCTCCTTAAAGCTGCTTCATGTCCCTGTCCCCAGAGGCACATGTGACAGGGCACAGGGTTGTCATTTACCATCTGTAGAGTGAGGCACCAGAAAGGGAGAACACGATCACCATCTGCTCTGGTGCTTTTGGGGGGAAGGTGCAGGACAAAGACGAAGACATGGACTTGGTGACCCAGATTTAGTTGGAAGAAGGGCCCCTGGTGTCCTTGGCAATGGCCTTACGCTGTCAGCTTGTGGTCCCCACCTGGAAAGCTGCTTTGGGCCTGCTCACCAAACAGGGCCACCGGCCATGGCCTGTCCACACCAGGAGGCTGCGAACTGGGCACATGGTCAGGGACCTTAACCAAGGGGTACGGCAGAAACAAGAGGTCTGCTAGCTAGAGAAGATGGTATGTATAGGGAAGTGAAGGAGGGGAAACTGCCCTCAGGACACATGGATTCAGGAGGCGGAGGCTTCAGGTTAGAAGATGGACACCATTTCCAGCCACCATTTGGAGGAAAGGGCTCATGTATCTCCAACACTGTACGAATTCATTTTTTTATGTAATAATTAATTGTCAAATTGGATTCCATATAATGAATTCACTTTTGTAGCTCATTTAAGTCTCTAATAATCCTACAAAGGTAGAAGTTTTATTATGGCCATTTGGAAGACGGGGAAACCAAGGCCCAGGTAGATCAAAAGGTCAGAGCAGTCCACATACAAGCCTAAGTTCAAGCTCCAGGCTGTGGCTCACGCATGGTTCACCCACACAGACTGTAAGCTTCCTGGGGGCAGGGCCACGGGGAGCAGAGGAAGCACAACCCACAGGTGCACTTTCTCTCTGAGCACAGAGCCCACAGCATTTAATCCTCGTTGGCCAAGCTGCTCAACTGAAACTGTTTCAAGCTTGGATTGAATAGGCCCATAGCACAAACCCCAGCTCACAAAGAAACGGTCATTGGCCAGTGGTTGGCAAGCTTTTCCTGTATAGGACCAGATAGGAAGTATTCCTGGTATCCGAGGACCAATCTTCACTTCAGCTACTCCCCGCGGGTACCCGGCCATGGCTGTGTTCAAATCAAAATTTACACGGCAGGAGGCAGACCAGATTGGGGCCACAGGCTCAAGTTTGCTGATTCCCACATGCTATAAACAATTTACTGGAAGACAGAGATAGGCTTGGGGGTGGAGAGCAGAGCCCAAAGGAGGAGGCTCACATCCCCCCCCCCCCCC
>NC_043707.1:9738322-9808018 GCF_006229205.1 Suricata suricatta
CCTGTGATTACAGAGCATGGAGACCAAGCGGGAAGGTCTCTGTTGGCCATTGAGGACACAGACCCACTAGGACAGGAGACATGAGGTACTCAGGCTGCCTGCTGCCCAAGTCAGCCCAGTAAGACTGGGCCAGAGACTCAAGAATCATACAAGGTCATCAGGTACCCATAGGAAACCTCTAGAGACTAGGAGAATTCTGTAGGGTACTCTGTTCTGTTTTGAATATAATTTGTTGTCCAGTTGGTTTACATACAACACCCAGTGTTCATCCCAACAAGTGCCCGCCTCAATGCCCATCACCCATTTTCCCCTCTGCCCCACCTTTCCATGCACTCTGTTTGTTCTCAGTGTTTAAGAGTCTCTTGTGGTTTGCAGCTCTATTTCCCCCCTTCTTTTTCCCATGGTCTTCTATTAAGTTTCTCAAGATCCATGTTGGAGTGAAAACATATGGTACTTTTCTCTGACTTTTTTCCACTGAACATAATACCTTCCAGTCCCATCCATGTGGCTCTAAGTGGCATGATTTCGTTCTTTCTCATTGCCAAGCAGTATTCCGCCATATATAAACCACATCTTCTTTATTCATTCATCAGTTGATGGACATTGAGGTTTTTTCCATAATTTGGCTACTGTTGAAAGTGCTGCCATGAACATTGGGGTACCTATGCCCCTATGAATAAGCACTCCTATATCTGTTGGGTAAATTCCTAGTAGCGCTATAGCTGGGTCATAGGTTAGGTCTATTTTTAATTTTTTGGAGGCATGTCCACTTTGTTTTCCAGAGCGGCTGCACCAGTTTGCATTCCCATCAACAGTGCAGGAAGGTGCCTGTTTCTCCACATCCTCACCAGCATCTATGGTCTCCTGATTTGTTCATTTTAGCCACTCTGACAGGTGTGAGGTGGTATCTCAGTGAGGTTTTGATTTGTGTTTCCCTGATAGGTGATATTGAGCATCTCTTCATATGTCTGTTGGCCATCTCGGTGTCCTCTTTGGAAAAGTGTCTACTCAGGTCTTCCACCCATTTCTTCAATGCCTTATTTGTTGGGTGTTGCATTTGGCAAGCTCTTTATAGATTCTGGATACTAGCCCTTTATCTGAGAAGTCATTTGCAAATATCTTTTCCCATTGTGTCAGGTGCTTTTCAGTTTTGTTGATTCTTTCCTTTGCAGTGTAGAAGTTTTTATCTTGAGGTCTCAATTGTTCATTTTTGCTTTTAATTCCCTTGCCTTTAGAGATGTGTTGAGCAAGAAATTGCTGCGGCTGAGGTCAAAGAAGCTGTTGCCTACTTCTTCCTCTAGCGTTTTGATGGTTTCCTGTCTCACATTTAGGTCTTTCACCCAATTTGAGTTTATTTAAGAAAGTGGTCTAGTTTCATTCTTCTGCGTGTTGCTGTCCAGTTCTCCCAACACCACTTGCTAAAGAGATGGTCTTTTTCCTCTCGGATGCTCTTTCCTGCTTTGTCAAAGATTAGTTGACTATACATTTGTGAGTCCAATTCTGGGTTCTCTCTTCTATTCCATTGGTCTATGTGTCTTTTTCTGCCAATACCATACTGTCCTTATTACAGTTTTGTAGTCGAGGCCAAAGTCTGGGATTATGATGCTTACCACTTTGTTTTTCTTCTCTAGTACTACTTTGACTATTCAGGGGTCTTGTGTGATTCTATACAAACTTGAGGATTATTTGTTCCGGCTTTGAAATGAAAGCCAGTGCAATTTTGATTGGGATTGCATCGAGTGTGTGATTGCTTTGGGTAAGTATTGACATTTTAACAATATTCTTTCGATCCATGAGCATGGAATTTTTTCCCCCCAATTCTTTGTGTCTTCAATTTTCCTCATTAACTTTCTATAGTTTTCAGCCTACAGATCTTTTACATCTTTGGCTAGGTTTTTCCTAGATATTCTATGGTTCTTAGTGCAATCAGTTTGTTACTTCTTTGTTACTTCATTATTAGTGTATAAAAATGCAACCAACCTCTGTACGTTGATTCTTGTACCCTGCAATTTTGGTGAATACACATATCAGTTCTTGCAGTCTTTTGGGGGAGTTCTTCAGGTTTTCCACGTAAAGTATCATGTCGTCTGCAAGAAGCAGAAGTTTGACTTTTTTTCACCAATTTGGATGCCTTTTATTTCCTTTTGTTGTCCGATTGCTGATGCTAGGACTTCCAGCACGATGTTAAACAACAGTGGTGAGAGTGGACATCCCTGTCGTGTTCCTGATCTCAGGGGAAAGCGCTCAGTTTTTCCCCATTGAGAATGATATTAGCTGTGGGCTTCTCATAAATGGTTTTTATGATGCTTATGTTCCTTCTATCCTGACTTTGGGAGTTTTATTAAGAAAGGATGCTGTATTTTGTTAAATGCTTTTTCTGCATCTTTTGACAGGATCATATAGTTCTTCTCCTTTATTAATGGGATGGATCACATTGACAGATTTGTGAATACTGAACCAGCCCTGCAGCCCAGGAATGAATCCCACTTGATCATGGTGAATAATTTTTGTGTTATTAAATTCGATTTGCTAGTCTCTTCATAATTTCTGCATCCATATTTATCAGGGATACTGGTCTATAATACTCCTTTGCGGGGGGGTCTCTGTCTGGCTTGGTAATCAAGGGAATTCTGGTTTCATACAATAAGTCTAGAAGTTTTATTTCCATTTCTATTTTTTGGATCGGCTTGAGGTAGATCGGTATTAACTCTGCTTTAAAAGTCTGGTAGAATTCCCCAGGAAACCATGCTGGTCCAGGGCTCTTATTTATTGGGAGAGTTTTGATAATGATTCAATTTTTTCACTAATTATGGGTCTGTTCAAGTTTTCTATTTTTTCCCCATTTGAGTTTTGGTAGGGTGTCGGTGTCTAGAAATTTGTCCGTTTCTTCTAGGTTGTTCCTTAGCATATAATTTTTCATAGTATTCTCTGATAACTGCTTGTATTTCTGAGGAATTAATTGTGATAAATCCATTTTCATTCATGATTTTATTTGGGTCCTTGGTCTTTTCTTTTTGAAAAGTCTGGCTAGGGGGTTATCACTTTGGCTTATTTTTTCTAAAAAACCCACCCTTAGTTTAAGTAATCTGTTTTTCTTGATCCTACATCATTTATTTCTGCTCTGATATTTATTATTTCTCTTCTGCTTCTGGGTTTGGGTTATCTTTGGGGTCTGCTTCTAGTTCCTTTAGGTGTGCTGTTAGATTTTTGTATTTGGGATTTTTGTTTCTTGAGGTAGGCCTGCATTACAATGTATTTTCCTTTTAGTACTGCCTTTGCTGCATCCTAAAGGGTTTGGGGTATTGGATTTTTTATTTGTTTCCATTAAATTTTACATTTCTTCTCTAATTGCCTGGTTGACCCATTCATTCTTTAGTAGGCTGTTCTTTCACCTCCATGCATTTGGAGGATTTCCAAACTTTTTCCTGTGGCTGATTTCAATTTTCATAGCACTGTGATCTGAAAGCAGGCATGGATGATCAATTTTTGTATTTGAGGGTTGTTTTGTGACCCAGTATTTGATTTTGGAGAAAGGTCCACGTGCACTCAAGAAGGTGTATTCTGCTTTAGGATGAAAAGGTGTGAATGTATCTGGCACGTCCATCTCATTCAGTGTATCATTCAGGGCCATTGTTTATTGATTTTCTGTCTAGATGATCTGGCCATTGCTGCCAGTGGAGTATTAAAGGCCCCTGCAATTACTGTATTCTTCCCAGTAAGATTACTTATGTTTGTGATTGTTTTATGTAGTTGGGTGCTTCTGAATTTGGTGCATAAACGTTTATAATTGTTAGTTTTTGATGGAGGGACCATGATTATTATGTGATGTCCTTCATCTCGTTACAGCGTTTAGTTTAAAATCTAGTCTGATAGGTGCACCTGGGTGGCTCAGTTGGTCAAGTGTCTGACTTGGGCTCAGGTCATGATCTCATGGTTCGTGGGTCTGAGCCCTGCTTGGGGCTCTGTGCTGACAGATTCTGTGTTCCTCTCTTAGAACCACCTCCCCACCCCAATGGCTGACGCTGTCTCTCAAAAATAAATAAGACATTAAAAATTTTTTAAATAAAATCTAGTCTGATAGAAGAAGGATTACTCTGGCTTTCTTTTGATTTGGTAGAGTACTTTGAACTTCTAAATATGGAACTAGGGTTAAGAAAAATCCATCTTGTCTAGCTCTTAAAGGACAAGAAGACCTGAACTGACTCCAAGGTCCACAGCACAGTATTTGAGGTTGACAAGGGCGTGACTCAGGTAGTCTCATAACCTTGAGATTTGATAATCACAAGTTGTACCTTAGATGAACATCACCCTCAAGCCAGAGAGGCAAGATAGCTTCTGAGCCTTTTGATCAAGATCAAGGAAAGCCCGAGAGGCAGGAAACCACTAATGTCATTGTCCCAAGGGGAACAGTGTAGACCAGGAGGGGCTAGTTCTGTAACCTAGTGCTCTTGGGTGCCGGTGCCCTTGCATTCAAGAACAGACAGGTCCTTGCTCATTTTCTTTCTACACGCTCTGCACCACTGCTGACTCACCAGAAACCTTCCTGTGGCTGCCGTGTCTGGTGTACGTAATCCACAGATTTCCAAGCATCGTGGTGCCTCAGGAGCCAAGGTGCAGCTGCACTTAGTGTCTTCCCTTTGGGGCACACACGTGGGTTGTGGCAAGCTTGTGAAATACCAGTCTGTAACTGCAGATGCATAAGAACCCAGATTCTGAAATCTCATGTTTAACAGTGTGGACTGGGATCTGGGGATGCAGGAGCCCCAGTTTCTCAGTCCCTGAGGACTTTGTGGCCAACTTTGCCTCTTTCCAGCAGCAAACAGGCCACGACAACCATGATCTTCATCTTCAACAAAGCAAGTTGCCTAACCCAAGTAACTTCACTGTCTATATGGCAGGTCATCCACTCAGAGATGCTCAACAGAGAGGACTGACAAAAAGGGAGATGTGATTTCTGGCCCGAAAGATGAAATAATGACATTGGCTAGAATAACTGAAAGCAGCTCAAAAGGAGCAGACACTATGCAGGTTCTCATTGTCCTGGAGGCTGCAAGTCCAAGATCAAGGTGCCAGAGACCTGCTTCCTAGAGAAGCACTGTGTGCTCACATGGCCCTTCCCTTGTGCAGGGTGGTTCTCATCTCTTCTTAGAGGGACACCAGTTGTATTGATTGGGGCCACAGCTTCAGAACCTCATGTGTCTCCAAGTACCTCTTTAAAGGCCTGTCTTCAGGGGCGCCTGGGTGGTTCAGTCAGTCAAGCATCTGACTTCAGCTCAGGTCATGATCTTGTAAGGATGCAGGTCCCATCCGGCCCTCACCACTGGGCCGTCCCAGTCCCAGCCTTCCCGGAGCTGGTCGCTGTGGGGGGGGGGGGCATTCACCCACCTGCCGCAGGTCCGATCCAGCCTTCCCCTGTACCTAAAGGGGAAGGCGCCTGGCTTCTCCTGAAAGGGCCCACCTTAAGGAGGGACAACTCCTGCAGTGCCCAATCGGGGGAGGCTGGCCGATACCTTTGACCTTTCTAGAGGCGGGCCTAGTCACGCCCCACGTGGGACGTCCTGGGCCCACTCTGATTGGTCAGTGCTCTGGATTGTGTGATTGGCTCCCACAACTGCCAGTGTTGATGGGGGGGGGGCAGGGATTGGATCACTGTACACCTGTCATCATTTCCTCTAACTCCCCCTCCCAAAGGCATAAAAGGCCCTGCCCTGCCTTTGTTCGGGGCTCTCTCCACGTGGCCAGCTGGTCGGCTGGAGACTGTGACCCCGAGCTTAAGCTTGTAATAAAGGCCCTTTGCTTTTGCAGGCGTGACTCAGTCTCCCTAGCAGTCTCTGGTGTTTGTTTTGGGGTGATCTGGGGCAATTTTACAAACTTGGGCACAACAACCTCACGGTTTGTGGGTTCGAGCCCCACATTGGGCTCTGTGCTGACAACCCAGAGCCTGGAGCCTGCTTCACATTCTGTGTCTCCCTCTCCCTCTGCCCGTCCCCCTACTCACTGTCTCTCAAGAAAAAAATAAAGACATCAAGACCGGTCTTCAAATATGGTCCCCTTCGGGGGTTAGGAATTTGTGTTGTGGGGAGACCATTTGGTCCACAGCACAGGATGTGCAGCTCCTGACCACCAGGTAATCCTGCCTTTACCGGGTGCCAGTGCACTTCCTGTAAGCACAGTGGAGGAAAGTTCCCTGGCAAGGATATTTCAAACTGTTCAGACACCTTGTTTCCTTTAATGTTTTAATTTTATATATTATATATATATATATAATATATATATATATATTCGGGCACCTTTTTAAGTTATCACCCAAGTTGAAAACAAGGAGTTAAGAAATCTAGCCTCTGCCTTCACCTTGGAGTCGTCACATCTCCCGACAATCAAGACGATCTTTAGTTCACCTTGTGTAAACAGGGGAATCCTTTGATGCAGGACCATGGTGACTTGGCCGATGTAGCAAAGAGCCCTCTGTTAGCAACGTACAAATAAATTCCATACTGTTCTCAATCTTAGTTTTTAAAAGTTCATGGCACTGAAGAAGACCTTAAATCTTCATTGCCTACAGAGAGCCATGCCTAGAGAGTCCCTCATTACAGCAGAGGGGAACTGAAGGGGTTCAGTGAACTCACAGCATGGTGGTCACCAGAGTCGGTGTGTTAGACAATTCATTTATCTGACAAAGAGCAAAGGGCCAGAAGCCAGAAACCAAGGGTGATAACAAGGAAGAGAAGAAATTAGAATGGTCCTAGAGTGGATGGTTTTCCCAAATAACTAAAAACTCCTAGTTGAGGCAATTACTGGACATCAAAAGTGTGCAAGTTTCTAGGTTAGAAGCTAAATTCTGGGAACATCCAGGAAGATAAAATAACGTTTAACCACAATAGGCCAGATTTTTCTCCATGAAAAATTAAGAACACAAAATCTGAAGGATTTTGAGAACAGAAGCCCTGAGTTAACAATTTACACTCAACGAAGCTGTTATTTGTGCATAGAGCCGAAGAAGAGACATTATTGGAAGATTAAGGTGAAAAAAAAAGGGGGGTCTAAACCATCATATTAAAACACAATATAAAGCTGCAATAGATAGAGCAGTGGGAGGCCAACCTAAGAATTAACCCTCTCATCAATGGAGCTGAATAGCTTTAAAAATGGGCCCCCAGTAGATTTCTGTACAAGTTAGGTACAAAGGTTCATGGGATCATGGGTTTTTCATGCTTGTACTACGGGCTTTATTCCACATAACAAGAGCTACAAGGATCAGAAACAAAGTATACAGCATAGAATACAAAGCATCCAGGAGAATTCTAAGAAGAAATTCACATGCCATTTACAAATGGGAACCAATTAGGCAGATAGTAGAAACACCCCAAAAGATACAATAGAAAATTTAAGAATTAGATAGCAGTGAAACTTAAAAAAAAAAAGTTAACAAAACCAGAGTCAAGCTTTCCTGATTAACAAAAACCTCCTTAATGGGATGCTATGTGTTCACGAAGGAGAAGATGGTTGTAAAAATGACAGTCCTTTCTTCCCAAGTCATTTCATAAATGTAATGCAGTCCCTGTCTAAATCTTAGTAAAGAGTTTTCATGGAGTTTGACAAGATTCTGAAATTCACAACAAGAGCGAGGACCAGTTTTGGGAAAAACAAATCAGAATGGTCTCTACCAGATACCAAGAATATTACAAAGCAGAAATATACTTAACTATGAAAGAAAACACAGACCCAGGTGGAAAGGGTAGGAGGGGGGTTATTGTGTTAAAAAAGACATTTCACAGAAGCAAAAGAAGACTTGTCCGTAACTTGTGTAGTGAAAAATGGGTGTACTTATTTAAAAAAAAAAAAAAAAAAAAGAGCCCTACTTCATGACCCACAGAACTAAGTTTTAGTAAAAATCAAAGCTATTACAATAAAATGAACAAATGTTTAGGACTTTAGGGTTTTAAAGGTCTTTACAAACAAAAGGTTGTGAAAGCCACAGAA
Source organism: Suricata suricatta (assembly GCF_006229205.1). NCBI lineage: Eukaryota > Metazoa > Chordata > Mammalia > Carnivora > Herpestidae > Suricata > Suricata suricatta. The sequence continues at coordinate 9,746,303 of NC_043707.1, forward strand.
GAGAAGACTGGTAGATGTGAGAATATGAAGACATTAGGGCTCCACAAAAGTTTATGTGCATCTGGCGGCTCAGTCAGTACAATGTGTGAATCTTGACCTCAGGGTTGTGGGTTCGAGTACCATGTTGAGTGTAGAGATTACTTCAAAGTAAAACCTTAAAAAAAAGTTTTAAAAGTTCAAAGGCAAGGATCATTCCCCGGAAGATATTAACACATGCAACAAGTTATCCAAAATTATATACATACTCATTTCAGAGGAAAAGGGTAGAAAGCCTCTTATGTTGAAAAGTGATTTTACTCAGGTGCATCCAGGGGGCTCAGTTCACTGAGCATCCTAACTTTCGATTTCAGCTCAGGTCATGATCTCATGGTTTGTGAGCTTGAGCCCCTCATGAGGCTCCCTGCTGTCCGTGCAGAGCCCTATCTGAATCCTCTGTCCCTCTCTCTCTGCTCCTCCCCCATTTGTGCTCTCTTGGTCACTGAAAAGTAAGTATTAGAAAAAAATTTTAAAGGATTTCACTCATATATGGAGTTTAAGAAAGAAAACAGTATGGGAAAAGCATGCCCCCAAAAGCAGTTGGAGAGAAAGTGAAGAAGTGGAAACAGCCCCGGGACTGAACTAACAAGGGGGAAGGAAGAAAGTAAATGGTTTAGATTCCATTAAGACTATCAACAAGGGAATCCTGGAGTCCGAAACGCCACAGCTTGATACCTGGAGGTATTCTGGTGGGAAGGACGAATCCCCAGGAGCAGAGCGGAGTCTGGGGTTCCTTGGGCCACATGGGGCCAGGCAGTTCTGCTGCCAGGAGGACCCCGATAGGCCAAAGTCCCAGCAGACCCTCGAGAACCACATTTGCTGGTGCTGGAAGAAGGGCATTAATGGGGAAGTCTGTTGCCAGCTAAGCGTTGTAATTCTTCATAATGCCTGAAATGCTGCTGCTACATGATTGCATGAACTTTTTCTGGCATGGGCTGGCACCTAGCCACAGTCTCTGGGCAGCAGCAGCACAGTCCCACGGACATTCCTGGGTGTGGCTGGCACTGGCCATGGCTCAGTGGGACCCTCCCACAGAGGGGCAGAACGGGTCAAAGTTGCAGGTCCTCAGAAATGAGGGGTTTCGAAACAGTCATATCTGAGATAAAAGAGGAAGGAGGGGCCACCTGGCAACCGGACAGCTTGGCTACAGTGTAAAAGCAAGGAGTGGATGGAAGCCGGAGACAAAAAAATGGGTGCATGATGGTGGATCAGGGAGAGCAGAGCTCTGATACTAGAGCTGGGAGCTGGGTGATGCCATTTTAACCCCTCCCGTGCATGAGCACCCAGACTTACAGGTGCCACAACCATCCACCCAGGAAGGTAAGCAGCGCCATCTAGTCGAGAATTGAGCCATTACACTAAGCCCCGCCCAACTGGGGCAACCTTGCTGTTCTGGAACACAAGTCTCTCCACCTGCTTAGTTTATAAAGTGCTTCATATTTAACTTCTAGGGGAAAATGGTATAAATTCAATCTATTTCCACCTGTTCACTGGTCCATGCATTCAAATTTTTTCCCTCATTTTTCTTGAGGTGAAAAATTTTTAATTTTTCTTAAAAATAGTAAAAAAATAGAAAAAATAGGCTATCTTTTAAGATTTGCAATTTCTATTTTACTTCCATAATTTCATTTTATTCTATTTCATTGTATGCTCTTCAAATTCAAGTGTTTTCCTCATAATTTGTTCTTTTTCTTTTTCCTCTAATCTATCAAGCTCCTTTCAACACCCGGACCAAAACACACCTAAAATCTAACCTTTATTTGATTTGCGGGTTATGGGTGTGTGCTTTTAATTATAATTTCTTTTTACCTTATTAATTCCTTTACTTCCTTCAAAATGAAGAAATGAAGGAATTTACGCCCAAAACAAAGAGCAGGAAAGAATGATAGCCAGGGACTTAACACAGATACAAGCAAGATGTCTGAACCATAATTTACAATCACAATAAGCCTCTAGCTGGGGGTGAAAAGAGATTAGAATCTCTTTCTGTAGAGATAAAAGTAAAAGCTAGTCAGGGTGAAATTTTAAAAATGCTATAACTGAGCTGCAATCTCGAATGGATGCCACAGCAGCACGGATGAACGAAGCAGAATAGTCCATCAGTGATATAGAAGACAAACTTATGGAGAATAATGAAGCAGAATAAAAGAGGGTGATTATGGAAAAAAAGAGTACGATTTAAGACTTAGAGAAATCAGTGACTCACCAAATAGGAACATCAGAATCACAGGGGTCCTGAAGATGGAGAGAGAAAGGGGTAGAAGGTTTATGTGAGCAAATCATAGCAGAGAACTTTCCTAACCTGGGGAAAGATACAGACATCAAAATCCAGTGAGGACAGAGGACTCTCACTAGATTCAACAAAAAAAAAAATGACCATCAACAAGGCATATCAGTGCTTAATTCACTCAATACTCATTCAAGGAAAGAATCATGAAAGCATCAAGGGGGAAAATAAAAGTCCTTCAGCTACAAGGGAAGACAGATCACGTTTGCAGCAGACCTATCCACAGAAACACAGCAGGCCAAAGAAAGGAGTGGCAGGATATATTCAATGTGCTGAATGAGAAAAATATGCAGCCAAGAATTCTTTATCCACAAGGCTGTGATTCAAAATAGGAGAGATTAAAAGTTTCCCCAAACAAAAATTAAAGGAGTTTGTGACCACTAAACCAGCCTTGTAAGAAATTTTAAGGGGGACTCTCTAGGGGGAGAGAAAAAAAAGAAAATACCAAAAGCAACAAAGACTAGAAAGGACCAGAGACCACCACCAAAAACTCTAATTCTACTAGCAACATATTGATTATAAACTCCTATCTTTCAGTATTCACTCTAAACATCAGTAGACTAACTGCTCCAGTCAAAAGACAGAGGGCAACAAAATGGTTAAGAAAACAAGATCTATCTATATGTTATTTACAAGAGACCCACTTTAGACCTTCAGATTGAAAGTAAGGAAATAGAGTGCCATCTATCATGCTAATGGTTACAAAAAGAAAGCCAGAATAGCCATGCTTATCAATCTAGACTTTAAAATAAGGACTGTAACAAGAGACCAAGAAGGGCATTTTATCAGAATTAAGGGGTCTATCTACCAAGAAGACCTAACAATTGTTAACATTTATGCTCCACATGTGAGAGCACCCCAGTATATAAGTCAATCACAAAGAAACTCCTAGATAATACCTTAATAGTAGGGGACTTCAACATCCTATGTGCAACAATGGACAGATCATCCAAATAGAAAATCAACAAACAATGACTTTGAATGACGCACTGGACCAGAGGGACTTAACAGATATATTCACAACATTTCATCCTAAAGCAGTAGAGTCTACATTCTTCTCCAGTGCACATGGAACGTTCTCCAGAATTGACCACATACTGCAACACAAATCAGCCCTCAACAAGTACAAAAAGAGATCATACCAAGCATATTTTTAGGCCACAACACTATGAAATTTGAAATCAACCACAAGAAAAAAACTTGGAAAGGTAACAAATACTTGGAAACTAAAAAACACCCTACTAAAGAATGGGTGGGCTAAGCAAGAAGTTAAAGAGGAATTTAAAAACTATATTGAAGCAAATGAAGATGGTAACACCACAGCCCCAAACCTCTGGGACATAGCAAAGCGATCTTAAAAGGGAAGTATGTAGCAATCCAGGCCTTCCTAAAGAAAGAATAATGGTCTCAGATACACAACCTAACCTTACACCTTAAAAAGCTGGGACAACAACAGCAAATAAAACCCAAAACCAGCAGAAGACAGAAAATAATTAACGTAAGAGCAGCAATCAATGCTATCGAAACCAAGAAAATAGTGCAACAGATCAATGACACCAGAAACTGGTTCTTTGAAAGAATTAAAGCTGATAAACCACCAGCCATTTTATTCTAAAAGAAAAAGCAGAGGACCCAAATAAAGAAATCAAGAGTGAAAGGGGAGAAACCATAACCAACACAGCAGAAATAAGAGTATTATGAGCAATTATACGCTAATGAAAGGGGGCCTTCTGGAAGGAATGGACAAATTCCTATAAACTACCAAAACTAAAACAGCAAGAAATAGAATCTTTGAACAAACCCATAACCAGTGAAGAAAATGAACTAGTAATCTAAAATCTCCCCCCAAAACAAGAGTTCAGAGCCAGATGGCTTTCCAGGGGAATTCTACTAAATATTTAAGCAAGAGTTAACACATAGTCTCTTGAAGCTGTTCCAAAAAGTAGAAATTGAAGGAAAACTTATAAACTCTATGAAACCAGCATTACCTTAATTCCAAAACCAAAGACCCCACTAAAAATGAGAGCTATAGACCAATCTCCCTGATGAACATAGATGCAAAAGTTCTCAAGACATTAGCCAACGAGATCCAACAATACATTTAAAAATTATTCACCATGACCAAGTGGGATTTATACCTCGGATGCAGGCTTGTTTAGTATCTGGAAAACCATGTAATTCATCAAAAGAAAGGATATGAACTATATGATCCTCTCAATAGATGCAGAGAAGACATTTGACAAAATACAGCATTCTTTCTTGATAAAAATCCTCAAGAAAGTAGGGATAGAAGGATCATAAAAGCCATATATGAAAGACCCAACATGAATATCCTCAGTGGGGAAAAACACAGTCTTAGCCTCAACAATCAGATAACACAAAGAAATAAAAGGCATCCAAATCAGCCAGGAGGCGGCCAAACTTTCACTCCTCACAGATGACACGGTACTCTATATGGAAAACCCAAAAGATTCCATCAGAAAACTCCTAGAACTGATCCAGGAATACAAAATCAACACACAGAAGTCAGTTGCGTTCCTGTACACCAATCATGAAGCAACAAGTTGATCTCATTTACAATTGCACCAGAAGCTGTACAATACCTAGTAATAAATCTAACCAAAGAAGTAAAAAATATATACACCCAAAACTATCAAAAGCCTATGGAAGAAATTGAAGACACACAAAAAAGGAAAAATACTCCATGCTCGTGGATAGGAAGAACATTGTTCAAACATCAATACTATCCAATGCAATTTACATAGTCCATGCAATCCCTGTCCACGTAACACCAGCATTCTTCACAGAGCTAGAACAAACAATTCTAAAATTTGTATGGAACTCAGAAAGACACCCAAATAACCAAATCAATCTTGAAAAAGAAAACCAAGGCTGGAGGCACCACAATCCCAGACTTTGAGCTGTATTACAAAGCTATAGTCATCACGATAGGATGGTACTGGCACAAGAACAGACACTCCAATTAAGCAACAGAATCCAGAATCCAGAAATGGACCCACAAACCTTTGGCCAACTGATCTTTGACAAACCAGGAAGGAATATCCAGTGGAATAAAGACGGTCTCTTCATCAAGGGGTGCTGGGAAAACTGGACAGCACCATGCTGCAAAAATCAACCTGGACCACCTTCTTACACCACACACAAAAATAAACTCGAAATGGACAAAAGATATAAACAGAAGACAGGCAACCATCAAAATCCTTGAGGAGAAAGCAGGCAAAAACCTCTTTGACCTTAGATGCTTCAACTTCTCACTCAACACGTCTCCAGAGGCAAGGTAAACAGAAGCAGAAATGAACAATTGGAAACCCATCAAAATAAAAAGCTTCTGCACAGAGAAGGAAACAGTCAGCAAAACTAAAAGGCAACTGAGGGAATGGGAGAAGATATTTGCCAACAACCTATCAGATAAAGGATTAGTATCCAAAATCTACAAAGAACTTATCAAACTCAACACCCAAAAAAACCCAAATAATCCAGTGAAGAAATGGGAAAAAGACATGAACAGACACGTCTCCAAAGAAGACATAACTGACACATGAAAAAATGCTCAATATCACCTCCCATCAGGGAAATACAAATCAAAACCACAAGGAGATACCACCTCACACCCATCAGAATGGCTGCTAACATCAACAACTCAGGCAACAACAGAGGCTGTTCTCCTCAGATGCGGAGAAAGAGCATCTCTTTTGCACTGCTGACGGGAATGCAAACTGGTGCACCAATCTGGAAAGCAGGATGGAGATTCCTCAGAAAATTAAAAATACAACTACCCTACGACCCAGCAATTGCACTGCTAGGTATTTATCCAAGGGATACAGGTGTGCTGTTTCAAAGGGACACATGTACCCCAATGTTCATAGCAGCACTATCCACAATAGCCACAGTATGGAAAGAGCCCAAAGGTCCATCAATGGATGAATGGATAAAGAAGATGTGGTGCATATATACATACATTTTACACACACACACACACACACACACACACACAAAATGGAGTATCACTCAGGAATCCGAAAGAATGAAATCATGCCATTTGCAACTGTGCGGATGATCTAGAGGGTATTAAGTGAAATTAGTCAGAGAAAGACAAATATGACTTCACTCATTCGAGGACTTTGAGATACAAAACAGATGAACATAAGGGAAGGGAAGCAAAAAAAAATAAAAATAAAAACAGGGAGGGGGACAAAACATAAGAGACTCAAATATGGAGAACAAGCAGAAGGGTACTGGAGGGGTTATGGGGAGGAGATGAGCTAAATGGGTAAGGGGCATTAAGGGATCTACTCCTGAAATCATTGTTACATTATATGCTAAATTGGATGTCAATTTAAAAAATAAATTTAAAAACTTTTTTAAAGAAAGAAAACAGATGAACCTAAGGGAAGGGAAGGAAAAAGATAAAAAGAGAGGGAGGCAAACCATAAGATGCTTTATTTTTAAAGAGTGTTTTTGAGAGCACATGGGGGGTGGGGCAGAGAGGAGGCAGAGGATGTGAAGCAGGTTCTACATTGACAGGCATGAGCCCAAAGTTGAGCTTGAACCCATGAACCACGAGGTCATGACCTGAGCTGAAGCTGGACCCTCAACCATAGGAGTCACCCAGGCGCCCACATAAGTGACTCTTTATATACAGAGCGCAAACTGAGCATTGCTGGAGGGGAAGTGGGGGAGGGGGTGTGTCAAACACATGATGGGCATTAAGGAGGGCACTTGTTGGGATGAGCACTGGGTGTTACAGATGAGTGATGGATCCCTACAAATCTACTCCTGAAGCCATTACTATACTGTGTTAACTTGGCTTTAACTATTTAACTATTTAAAAAATTAAAAATACAAAACACAAGACAAAAAAGCAGGCAGTAGGGATGTACAAGCAGTTCCAAGAACAAATCCAAGTACCCAACCATCACACGAAGAGGCATTCAACCTACTTAGCCATCAGAGAAATGCACATTTAAATGAAATAACATTTCTACCTATTCAATGGCCAAAACCTGAAATACAGTATTTTTCTGCATGGCTGTTCATCATCCACTAGACCCACTCTGGAGACCACGCTGGCAGTAACCTTCTGTGCCAACCTAGGATGGAGCCTTTCTATTTTTCACCGTCTCCCCTGGAAGAACATTTGCCTGGGTCACCCAGAAAGCCTGAAACACGGTGTTCATTGCACCGCCAAGAAAAATGAGTCAGAGGACAACCCACATGTCCAGTGCTTGGTGAACGGCTGGATGAACCTCGTGTACCTGGACCATCATCTACAGCACAGCAGTTGCAAAGAAGGAAATTAAGCACACTGGTGTACTGGTATACCTCCGTCCCAAGTGGTGAAAGAAATTTAACAATCGTTCAGGATGGTACTGTTGCCAAAAGGAATGTGTGGATTTTTGCCCAGAGGAAGATGTCTGGAAAGGCCAACAGTGAACCACAGACAAATAAGGGAAAAGGGGGAGGTCTGGATGGTGGCTAGTGGTCAGAGAGGACTTTGGTTCAGAAAGAACTTTAGAACATCCAGGTTGTAAAGAATCGTTGTCAAAAAGGATTAAGAACACTTGGTCAAGATATTTATTACCTTGACAGGGATCTCCAGAAGCATCTGGTGGTCTGTCAGGAATTTATCTGAAGGATATAGGAATGCTGATTCACAGGGGCACATATACCCCAATATTTACAGCAGTGCTATCAATAGTAGTCAAAATTATGCAAAGAGCCCAAATGTCCATCAACTGATGAGTGGATAAAGATATGTTTTATATATACAATGGTATACTACTTGTTTGCAACTATGTAATTGGAGCTGGAAGGTATGATGCTAAGTGAAATAAATCAGAAAGGCAGATCACATGTCCTCACTCCTATGTGGAATTTGCGAAACAGAAGACCATGGGGGAAGGGAAGGGGAAAAAGGAGTTTCCAACAGAGAGGGGGACAAACCCTAAGACTCTTAAATACAGAGAACAAACTGTGGCTTGATGGGAGGAGTGAGGGAGGAGAAAGTGGGCAGTGGACATTGAGGACACTTGTTGGAATGAACACTGGGTGTTACATGTAAGCAATGAATCATGGGAATCTACTCCTGCAGCCAAGAGCACACTGTATACACTGTACATTAGCGAAGTTGGCCATAAATTATATATTATATATACTTGCATCCTAGAAGAATGGGCAAGGGATGGGAACAGTGAAGTGGACTCCGAGGTGAGGGAGGTTGGGTCTGCTTAAGTCCAATAAAACAAGGTCAGAAGTCAAACATGCTTCTTTTTCAAAGTCATGATCTAAAAAAGGGTCATTTCTTCTGGTTCCCAGTGACACAGCAGGTGTCTAGTCACAAAAGTCAGAATCCCAGGGGCGCCTGGGTGGCTCAGTCAGTGAAGCCTCAGACTTCAGCTCAGGTCAGATCTCACATTCATGGGTTCCAGCCCCGCGTCGGGCTCCGTGCTGCCAGCTAGCTCAGAGCCTGAAGCCTGCTTCTGGTTCTGTGTCTCCTTCTCTCTGCCCCTCCCCCTCTCATGCTCTGTCTCTCTGTATCAAAAATAAATAAAAACATTAAAAAAAATCAGAATCCCATATTCAAGTCCCAATCCACTTCTGAAGTTTTTTAATTTTTAAAATTTTTTAAATTTATAATATTTTATTGCTAAATTGGTTTCCATATAACACCTCATGCTTCTCCCCACAAGTGCCCGCCTCCGTGACCATCTCCCCTTCTCCCCTCCCCCTTTAGTCCTTGGTTCATTTTCAGTATTCAATAGTCTTTCATGATTTGTGTCCCTCACTCTCCCCAACTCTCTTTCCCCCTTCCCCTCCCTATGGTCCTCTGTTGGTTGGTTTGTTTGTTTTTTTGGAGTGCGAGAGCATGAGGAACAGAGAGGGGAGGGGAAACAATATACGTCAGGCTCCAGGCTCTGAACTATCAGCACAGAGCCCGATGTAGGGCTGGAACTCAAGAACTGGGAGATCATGACCTGAGCCGAAGTCAGATGCTTCATCTGACTGAGCCACCCAGGAGTCCCTCCTAATCCCACTTCTAAACAGGTGGTCTCTGGGTGAGCCATTTTTATCGCCAAATCCACCATTACTATATACCTAGAAAGGGCATTCCAGGCCACCCCATCTCCTTTCTGGTCATTTTGAGTCAGACACAACATAAGCAGAAGTTCTCTGAAAGCTATAAAAAACCCAACACACAGAAAAGTTGACTCTCTCCCAAACACACACCAGGTGATCATGTGTATATCCACTGAGTAATTAAAGACAGTTAAAATAGTTTTCCCCGGGGCGCCTGGGTGGCTCAGTCGGTTGAGCGGCCGGCTTCGGCTCAGGTCAGATCTCATGTTTGTGGGTTCGAGCCCCGTGTCAGGCTCTGTGCAGACAGCTAGCTCAGAGCCTGGAGCTGCTTCAGATTCTGTGTCTCCCTCTCTCTCTGCCCCTCCCCCTCTCATGCTCTGTCTCTCTCTGTATCAAAAATAAATAAAACATTAAAAAAATTTAAAAAAAAATAGTTTTTCCCCCCTAAAATTTCCCAGGAGTTCAATACCTTCACACCATATTCTGAAAAAAAGCCCAGATGAAACAAACACTAAGAATGAAATCATACAAAGATCCAAATCCAAACAGGATCTTCTTTACATCAAGTAGTAGAGACAAAATAAGGCTGACAGAGAACCTTGAAAGCAACAGACAGCACAGAAAGGCCTTCCACAAACCAACGTGAAAACCAAATTCTTTAACAGAAAATGAGTTGCCAGAATTCTATGCCAATCAACTCCAAAAAAATGGAAAGCAAAAAATTAAGGAAAGAACAAATTAGATGCTTTTTGTGCTAGTATACGGGCCAAAGTGACAATACCAGTCATACTTAATACTGCCCAAAGATCAAGCAGGATGGACCCTAGATTAATGCCACCCCAGGAGATACCCGCCAGCCAGATACAGGATTTAACCAGGATCCATGTTAAAAGCAAAAATAACCACGTGAAATTTTAATATCTTTAACCCAATATACCCAAAGTGTTATTTTTAACTTGCTAGGAGATTAGGATTCTTATATCTCCCCCAGTTTTTTTTTTTTGGAAGAGTACTTCTTTGAAAGTTGGTTTTTAATGTTTATTTTTGAGATATAGAGACAGAGCATGCACAGGGGAGAGGCAGAGAGAGGGAGACACAAATCTGAAGCATGCTACAGGTTCTGAGCTGCCAGCACAGAGCCCGACCTAGGGCTCGAACTCACAAGTCGTAAGATCATGACCTAAGCCAGGGTTGGATGCCCAATCGACCAAGCCACCCAGGCACCCCAAAATTTGGTATTTTAGACTTACAGCATTTCTCAATCTAGATGCTAAACTTTGGTTGGAAAGGTTTTGGGTTTCCTATGATTTTCCGTAGACAAAGATGCACTTACCCATTTTGTCCCAAACATATTTAAGTCTCCCAATAACTAGATGGAGCATGAGGATTAATTCTAGGTTGATTAAAACCCAAACCGGGGCGCCTGGGTGGCTCAGTCGATTGGGCCTCCGGCTTCGGCTCAGGTCAGATCTCACGTTCATGGGTTCGAGCCCCGCATCAGGCTCTGTGCTGACAGCTAGCTCAGAGCCTGGAGCCTGCTTCCAGTTCTGTGTCTCCTTCTCTCTCTGCCCCTCCCCCTCTCATGCTCTGTCTCTCTCAGTATCAAAAATAAATAAAACAAAAAAAATTTAAAAACAAAAACAAAAAAAACCCAAACCATTCCTCGGTCCCACTAGCCACAGTTCAAGCGCCTGAAAGCCACACGTTGCTGGTGGGCACCTTGCTAGGGGACCTCGCTCTGTAGGAAATGTGCCCAACCAGCTTCCTGTCCCAGCAGTAGGAAAAGGCAGCTCTCCATTCAGCCTCCTCAAACTCTACACAGGAACTCTGATCACCATAAATATTCCAAGACTTCCCCCTCCAGACCTCCCGCAGAGGTCCCTGCCACTCCATGGGGACAGATCCATCCCATCATCCTTTTCTGTTCCTGCTGAAACAGTTTTCCAGGGGTCCCCCTAGCCCAGTGCACATCTTCAGTTCTCATGCTATTAACAGGAAAATACGACAATAATAAGAAGGTTAATATTGGATATTATCCTTCATACCAATATCCAAGTGGTGGGTTCCATCTACTGAGCGGCCCATGGTACCACGTGCTTTCTATTCATCATCAGTCCACACCCCAGTTTACAGACCGGTAACAGACTCAGGAAAGAAACATGTTCAGGTCGTGCTGGAAAATCCTCACTGCTAGTGTAGCCACCTGCTGTTGGAACCAGAGCTAATGGCCCCCAACCCCTTCCCAGACTGTTCTTTGTTCTGTGTTCACGCTCCCTCCCCCAGTCACCAACAGAAGCTCCTGACTCTCCACGCAGGATCAGGGACAGCGTAAGGCCCTTTGAGGCACTCTTTTCCAGAGTAGCCGGAGGCCCAAACAAAGAAGAAAACCACCATGTGGGAGGGAACCTACTAGGCGCTGGGCACCGTGCCAAGCCCTCTGCATGGACCATGCTCACAGCAGCTTGTGAACTAGGGAGGATCATGTCTAGGCACACAGGACCCAGAAAGGAGGAGGGCCAGCAGGATGCACGATTCCACAGGAGTCATCCCCCCTGCCCCTGGGGGGCGTCTTTTATGCATGCTAGATTTCCAGGACCACCTCCTTCCCCGATATCCCCAGCACCTCCAGATTCTGGTGGCTAGGACAGGGACGCTGAGTCCAGCCTGTAATCCCTCAGGGGCAGTGGAGGGAGGTGTCCTCTCCAGACAGAAGCACTCAGGAGTTGGGCACAACACACACTCTCCTTAGAGGTCAGGTACTGACTGGTGGAGCCAGCCTGAATCCCGAGCCACCACATGGAGGACAGCTAAGCCTCCCCACGCGGAGCGAGGGCTAGGCTTTCATAGGCCAAGCCACAGAAAGGACACGCAATTGTGGCAGGAGAGTCAAACACGTGCTGATGTACACAGTGCCACACGGTCCACTACACAAAGTTGCATCGTAACTTACATGAGACACCAGAGCAGGGAGATTTTAACAGACTGATTTGGTCTTGCCAGGGAAGGGAAGGGTCAGGAATGGGAAGATGGAGGGAGATCAGACAGACGACGAAGGCGGGTCCCATTTGTTATGGTGCCAGGCATGGCACAGCTTTACAGACATCTGAGCAAAAGCCAGGCTCATAAAGCCTGAGGTCTGGGAGCAGGTGGGAGACTGGGAGGCTGGTCCTGGGCGTGAGGTTCACGAGGCACCGGTCACAGACCACTTTCAGGGTTTCAGTCCATGGAATAAGGGGACTTAGTGGAGATGGACCCTTCAAAGGTAACCTCTCTGGAGAGGGAGCAGAAGGCTGGAGGGGACTGAGCTCTGGACCCAGGGACAGTCAGAGGAGGACACTCCAGAGGATACCTGGTGGGTTTGTGCAAGAGCAAGGGGCAGACAGGAGTGAATGAGGGCAAAAAGATACAGCCTAGGGAGGCGACTCTAAGTCTCTAGAGGGTCTTGAACAGGTGCTCTGGTGGGAGGACTACTCAGCCAATGGCGATAGGACCCTCCCAAGGGACAGGAGACAATGCCCAGAGAGCCCACCCAGTTCTGTGAGGCTGAGGATGCTGTCCCAGGTTCTGTGATGCACAGGACAGCCCCCTAGCAGAGGGCAACCCAGTCCCCAGCCATGGTCAGGGCTCACTAGAGTGCAAAGTGAAAACAGGAAGCCCACCTAGACTACTCAGTAGTTCAAAGTGGCAGCTTGGACCAGGGCGGCAAGAATTCAATTTCTGATGCTCTCAGAACAAATAGCTAATAGACTTTGACAGGAGAATTCTAAGTGGGAGGAGAGGGAGACGTCCAAGACAACATCAAGGTTTACCATCAGAGCCATGGAAGAGACATTTATATGGAAAAAGCATTAGTTGAGCACCTAGTAGGTGCCAGAGAAACGGGCATTAAAAACCCCTTCCCTCACGGACTCGGACCACTGAGTAGGAAGGAAGCTGGCCGCTGAGCCAATGCACAGTCATTGCCAGTAGCATTAAGCCCTCTTATCCCAACTTGATAAAGGGAACTCAGTGAGTTTCTCTGAGGAACTGCCATCTGAATGCTATCAACCAGGAGATCTGGGGTAAAGACAGTCCAGGCAGGGGGTACCGTGCGTGCTAATGCCTGGAGGCAGGAAGGTGCAGGTGTCTGCAGAGCTTCGGGAAGAACAGCGTGGCTGGACCACGGGTGTGGGAAGCAGCAGGCACTGGACAGGTAGGAAGGTGTGGAATCCACAGGTCCCCCAGCTATGTCAGATTTCATTTGCAGCACAACTGGCTGCCCTTTCACGATTCCATCAAGAACCATATTAACTCGCTACTTCAAGGGGGTCTCCAAGCAGCCACCAGGGAAGGGACCAAGGGGGCATGAAGGGAAGCAGGGAGATCTACCAGGAGACCGAGCAAACGTCAGGAGAGGGGAGGTTCCCTTGGCCCCCCGTGGGAGTCAGAGGAGCTCACAGAACGTAAGAAGTAAGATTCCAACAGCTCGGCTGGGACCCCGCTGTAGGTGTGCTCCCGGCCACAGGGGCTCAGGAGGCCACCAGACCCCAGCCAGGTCTTTGAGTTTTACCAGCGTTGGTGGGACACTCCCAGAGGTGTGCCAGTCAGCCTCAGAATCCAGACGCCGCCAACAGCCTGTGCTCCAGCTAATGCCAAACAGTGATCACACCTGCCACTTACTGAAGGCAGCGGAGTGCTCAACCCACAGCAGGTGCGACCCTCTGGAGTGGGGATTCAGGTACTGATGTGTGCACCTGCCCACGCACTTATTATGGATAAACTTGAGGACATGAGAGGTTGGAGGGGAAGCTGTAGGCAGATCTGTCTTGCCACAGCTGGACCTCACGGTGGACTCAGGGGCTCCTTTGGTTCTGAGGAACCTCTAGTGCTCATCTATGCAGTGGGGTAACACAGAAACCACCTCCAGGGCTGGGAGGGGGCCCTCGATAAAGGGGCACACTGAAGCAGCTTAGTGTCAGACTCGAGCTGAGACTGGGGGCGAGGGGCACAGCCCGCTGGGTTTGAAAAGCTGGACATAAACGACACAGGGAGACCCGCTGCCCACGGTAAGCAAGCAGCAGGTCCCCTCCCCAAGCACCCGCATACAACATGTGCAGTCTCGGCATTCAGGCAAAGCCAACCCGGCGGAGGGGTGGGATGAAGGGTCCTACGCTTGCTGCACCTGCTGGCCTGCTAACAACGCAGAGGACTGTGGGTCTGAAGGCAAACATCACACAGGGCTGAGGGCGCCTCGTCACTCACAAGGGCCCTTTCTAAGACCCAGTCACGGATTATAGGTCTAGTTTCAGTAAGTTTTAAAGCTTATTTGAGAGAGTGCACATGCGAGCAGGGGAGAGGTGGGGAGAGGAGAGAATCCCAAGCAGGCTCCACACTGATGTGGGGCTCCATCTTGTGAACTAGGAGAGCATGACCTGAAATCAGAAGTTGGGATGCTTCAGGGGTGCCTGGTTGGCTCAGAGCATGATCTCATGGTTCGTGGGTTCGAGCCCCACATCAGGCTCTGTGCTGAACGCTAGCTCGGAGCCTGGAGCCTGCTTCGGATTCTGTGTCTCTTTCTCTCTCTGCCCCTCCCCTGTCTCTCAAGAATAAATAAAATATATTTTTTAAAAAAATTGAGGTGCTTTATGAAACCACCCAGGCTCCCCTAACTTCAACAATTTCCTAAAGAGACCCGCCAAATTGCATAAACTTCAGGTCCTGAAGCATCTCCACCTGCTGCGGTCTAGACAGGTGGGTGACATTACCCGGACGCAGACATTTTAGTGGCTAAATAACCATGACGGTGCTTTTCAGACTTTTACATGCATCAAGTATCCCCAGGCGTCTTATTAAAATCTAGTTCATTAAAGCCCACCCTGCGTATTTGAGGCAAATGCAGATGAGACTGGAGGAGGTAGTTTCCACTGAGTTCTGTGAAGGGTGCGGATACTGCTGGTCCAGGATGGCAGTCTGAGAACACCCACTCTCGGGGGGTTCTCCCTCCCTCCACCAGCCCCTACGCCTCCACAGAGCTGCTCTGTTGGCTGGTAAATGCCCCTGCCATCTGCCTCCAAAGAGCTAAGGCCTAGCTTGTCCATCCCCTCCAAGAAGCCCACCCAGACCTCAGAGGGAGATCTTGGGCCCCCCCCCCTCCGGGCAGCCCTAACCTTTTCCTTATTTTCCAGTTACATCGTAATGGCCAGTGACTTCATAGCTGCCCCCACCCCATCGTGAAAAGTCATCCTTTATTCAAGTGTTTCTATGCTTCTCCGTGTTGGCAGACAGCCAGGAGGCCCATTCTCTGCCTCCACCTTGGAGGAGATGGCTTCCTACGCAGTTTCCTGCCCGGGGCCCCTCTCTTTGCCCCAACGGGGCTTCTACATGCTGGTGGAGACCTAGTCCTTCTTCAGATTCCTTCCAAGTAGACGTGCCAGCAAGCCACCTTTCTGAAGATCTGATGGACACCCCACGTCCGTGGGGTGAGCCTGAGAGGGACCCAGATGCCACCAGAGCTGGGACACAGGTGTCTGTGTCTTGCAGGTCAATGGTGACCAGGGAGGCGGTGGCTGCTCCTGGCACAGCAGTTTCCAGACCCAAGCCTCAGCCCTCTCTCTCCCAGAGCGACCCCCAGAATGTGGCGCTGGCAGCGTGAGGTGACTCCATCCAGCCCCCCGCCATCCCTGGGCCTTCCTTCCTCACCCGGCCATGTTGTCCATCCCTGCAGCCCTCCCAGCGGCCGGGCCCCTGCTCACTTTGCCCGCTCCCCCAAACGGCCCAGCCTCCACCCATTTTCTCTCAGCTACCCCCCTGTGCTCCCCAACCCCAGCAGCAAGGGAACTCCCCGGAGCTGGGGGAGCCTCAGAGACCGGGTGTGAGGCTGGGTCACCAGGGACAAGGACAGGCACGAGAAGCCCCCAGAAAAGAAGAAAAACACCACTCACCTCTTTGGCTTCTAGGAGCGTCTTTCTCAGCTTGCAGAAGATCTGGAAAGGGTCAGCCAGGAAGGATCGGGTACGCTTGGCTTTAAGTCGCCGGGTGGATTTATAGGGCCCTCAACGCTGGTGCAGCCTCGTGGCAGAGCCCTCAGGCCCCAGGGCGGAGCCTTCATCTCCAGCACCTGGTCGTGCTCACCCAAGGCAGCCCCACCTAAGACCCACGAGTCACATGGCTTCTGCTTTTCACAAGCAACTTCCAGCAGGTGCGAGTGTGCACATACACGCATGTGTGTGGAAGACAGTTTGGGGACCACTGCTCCCAGCATCGGATCGCCAGGTGTGCATTTTCAAGGCTGCTCATTATCACGGCCTCTAAGGGGGCCTCAGTTACGGGGCAGGAGGAATCTGCTTCTTCCTTCAGGTTTTGCTTATGTGCATTCTCTTAACGAGCAAAGATGGTAACAGTGCTTAGCTCTCCCTGAGACCCAGACACTTGACAGACAAGAAAGCAAAGCTTTATGATTACCAATCACCCCCATTTAAAAATAGCAGTCTCCCCCATTTATTCAAGTCTTGCATGGCCAATAAGGGCCACTATAAAAATATTATGAATGATAAAAATAAAAGTGACAATCGCCTTGTAATCCCAGTTACAATACCAACACTCAGTGATGTTTTGATACATTTCCACCCAGTACTTTTTCTATACATATGTTTGACATAATTTGGGAGCTTCTCAAATACAGGTTAAAAAAAAAAAAGCAGCTCAATTAAGATACAGTTAACATATAATAAGCTGCACATATTTAATGTGTATAATTTAATATGTTTTGACACATGCACACTTATGAAACTTCACCACAGTCAAGAAATTGAATGTATCTGTCACTTCCAAGTCAATATTTTAGGTGGAGTTTTTATTTTGGAATAGTTTTAGACTTACAGAACATTTGCAAAGAGAGAGTTCTGACATACCCCAGACCCAGTTTCCCTTAACATTAACCTCTCACATTCCATGTACGTTTCTTAAAACAAAGACTTTGATTGGGTACATTACTATTAAATCAACTACAGACTTCATGTGGATTGCACTGCTGAATTTTCCACAGCGCCCTTTTCTCTGTTCTGGGATCCAACCCAGGACACCGAACCGTATGGCCAAATGTAATTTTATAGCTTATCTTCTGTTACTTAACATTATCTGTCTTCCAAAAAAAGAAAAAAAAAAAGCCTTCAAACACATTGTCTTAAATGACTGCTTCGTATTTCTTGATATCAATATGTCATGTTGCTTGACTTAGGTGACCTCTAAGTTTTGTTCTTACAAGTGATATTACCATGAAAATCTCTTACCTGATTCTTTGTTCATGTCTCGTATTGTTTCCTTAGGAATGGTTTCGCTCCCCTCTCCTTGGGTTTATGGAGATAGAATTGACTCATAAGATTATTTTCCTTGAGATACAACTACTAAGTCAAAGTCCTTTGCTCTGTACTTGCTTCCAGTCCTCTCATAAAGGCAGTATGATTTGGCAGGCATTATAATACTTGTTTCAGGGCAGAATCAGCCCAGAAGTCAAAATTAAAGTGTGAAGTCTTGGGGCTCCTGGGCTACCCAGTCAGTTAAGTGTCCTGAGATTTTGGTTCAGGTCATGACTTTGCGGCTCATGGGTTCGAGCCCCTTTGGGCTCTGTGCTGACAGCTCCCTCTCTTTCTCTCTGCCCCTCTTCTCTCTCTCTCTCTCAAAAAGAAATGAACATTAAAAAAAGTATTTTATTTATTTTTTAAATTTAAAAAAATTTTTTTTTTTGAGAGACAGAGAGAGACAGCATGAGCAGGGGAGGGGCAGAGAGAGAGGGAGACACAGAATCCGAAGCAGGCTGCAGGTCTGAGCTAGCTGTCAGCACAGAGCCCGGGGTGGAACTCGAACCCACAAACTGTGAGATCATGACCTGAGCTGAAGTCGGACGCTTAACCGACTGAGCCACCCAGGCTCCCCTAAAAAAATTATTTTAAATAATAAAAAAAAAAGGGTGAAGGTTTGACGAGAAATGGGATATTCACATGGTCTCAGAGTAACCCCCCGCATATTACTTTTTGGTTACATAAGAAAGAGTAGCCACTTTAAGTGGAGAAACCCAGCAGCCAATGCATCGTAATTGAGTGATGGGAGTTAAAGGCATTGGAATGACACAGGCCAACGCGTGAGCCTCCTCGTCCGGCGTGCACAGAAAACCACGAGGTCAGTCTGTGACCTTTCTGCCAGAGTTGCATTACTTGAATCTGATAACAAGAAAACTTTAGGCAAACCCAAACTCAGGAACATTCTACACCGTAACTGGCTGTACTTTGCACAAACGTCAAGGTCATAGAAGGCAAAGGGAAGCTGATGAACATTCTAGATGAAAGGAGAATAAAGAGACATGACCACCAAATGCAATATATAATCCTGGCTTGGATCCTGAATGGTTAAAAAATAACTTTTGGGGGGAATCTGAAAAATTTATGTAGAAGATATTATTGAGAAAATTGATCCATCGATTAAACAGTACCATATCAATGTTAATTTCCTGAGTGTGATAAATATTTTTTATGGAGAAGGCAGTGTGGACTTCCAACTATAAGGTTTTCCAAAGAGACCTGATATTAGAACTTTTTTTTTTAAGTGCTAAGAGGCATATTCCGATGCTGAAGGATTCCAGCATCAGAAAAACCCTACTATCTCACCCACGGATGGTGAGATGCTTCCACAAAGCCTTGAAGTTTCCAATTTCCAGGAAAGTCGTAAATTCCAACGAAGAACTCTCATATGCTTCTTACCCAAACCTTCATTCAAATTTTAATGATTGCCCAAAGATGCTTTTTAACAGAGAACATCCAGTCCACGATCATGCGTTGTAACCAAGTTTTACATCTCTCCTGCTTCCTTCCATCTGGGCTGAACCAGAAAGGAAGAAAGAAAGGAGGGAGGAGAGGAGGGAGGGCTGGTCTACATTTTTAGAGGACCCTTTGTTTTCTCAACATCAAAGTTTCTGAGTAGGAAAATCTGAGAACCACAGCAAAGACAGAGAAGAAACTTCTCTCAGATTCGCTGTACCCAGATAAGCATTCTTCACTCTTGGACGAATCCCTCATTTTTTTGGTTCTCTGGTCCATGTTTGAGATTGGAGTGAATATATAACTTTTTCGGGGTACATGGCATCTCGAAGTACAGATTTTTGTCCTTGCTCTACCCCAAGGCCACTGAGTCAGCATTTATGGGGTTTTTGGGGGGGAATGGGGGGCAGGGGCAGAGAGAGGGAGACAGAATCTGAAGCAGGCACCATGCTGTCAGTAAAAAGCCCAATGCAGGACTCAAACCCATGATCCATGAGATCATGACCTGAGCCAAAGTCAGAGGCTTCACTGACTGAGCCACTCAGGCGCCCCTGGCACGTAATTTTAACTGTTCACAGGGATGCCGATGCAGTTTAAGAATTTGAGAATCATCTTTGCATTCTGTATTTGTCATTTAATATTTATTATGTCATAAACATTTCCCTTCACCATGAGACGGTCTTTTCAATCACTTCTACGAGCAGATATTAGTTATTTTATCCAAATGATTTTTTAAATCTTCTCTCCCCATATCCCTGTTTGATAACTCATGTTCTAAGAGAGGATCTACCTAGAGGTGGACACACAGGAGGGTCTGTTTCTTATGCTATTTGAAAATTTCACCTTGTGGATGTTTGATCTGCTCCTTGGAAAAAAAAAAACCACCACCACCACCTCGCAACAAATAAGTAAATACATGTTAATGAAATGTCAGCTGGAGGCGGGGAGGCAGTGATTGGAATGCATGGGGTGTGGCACGTGCTGGGAACGGTATTTCCAGGTGATTCTAATGGGCCCTGATGCCTCCTCCGGATTGCAGTGGGTTGGCCCTTCTGAGATGCATCTGTCACGTGTCCCCGCTGCAGCTTGGGCAGCGGGGAGGCTGGGCGGTGTCTGTGTGCCCAGCGTGTGCAATTCTAGAGCCTCCATGCTACTGCCTGGGAAGCTCAAGTCCAATCCCCAGGTTTCCGAATCAGCTCCCAGACCTCTGGGCTTCCTCCTGCTGCCCTCGTACGGTCCGACGGACCTTGCTGCTCTGTGGTCTCCTCCTCCTGGGTTTAAGGAGTGGCTCCTGGGCCTGAAGCGCAGCCTGTGTCCAGTCTCATGTCGTGGTTGTGAGTGGCAGCTCAGAGGGCTGGGCACGGGGTTCCAGGCCTGCTTCCACTGCTTACTGTGTGGCCTTGGGAAACTTCGTCACCTTCTCTGAGCCTTCCTTCCTCATGTGTAAGATGGGGTTCGTAATCATATCCATCTGCCTCACGGGGTGGTGTTAAATGAGATGGTTTGCAGAGAGAGCTCATTGGTCATCAGCGATTTAGTCCATGAACAAACATTTATCAAGCCCCTAGTAAATGCTGCATCCTTTGCTAAGAACTGGGAATTAAAAATGTTTTTTTTTTAATATTTTATTTATTTTTGATACAGAGCATGAGAGGGGGAGAAGCACAGAGAGAAGGAGACACAGAATCTGAAGCAGGCTCCAGGCTCTGAGCCGGCTGTCAGCACAGAGCCTGATGCGGGGCCTGAACCCAGGAACATGGGATCTGACCTGAGCCGAAGTCGGAGCCCTAACCGACTGAGCCACCCAGGCGCCCCTAAACATGTTTTTAAAGATCTGTATTCTTACGTAACTCAGGAAAAGGGGGAATTCATAATATTTAATAGTTAACTTTTCAAAATGCTTCCACATTTATTGCCTCCTTTAATTTTTGTTATAACCCTATGAGGTAGCTATTATTATTCAGATGTTTTCTCAAATGTTTATTTATTTATTTTTTGTTGGGAGGAAAGGCGCAGAGACAGAGGATCTCAAGCAGGCACTTTGCTGTCAGCGTCGAGCCCAAGGCGGGGCTGGATCTCCCGAATGGATCATGACCTGAGCTGAAATCCAGAGTCCGACGCCTAACTGACTGAGCCACCGGGCGCCCCTTACTCAGATTTCATAGATGACGACACTGAGGTTCACAGAGGAACAGAGCAGTGGGCTGGGGTGAAAAGGAGGCTGGGAAAATCTGTGCTGTGCTTCCCCCACCCTCACTACTACCACACCGCGCTTCCACGCCAGATGCGTGGCTTTCACATGCAAGCAATTGTCTGCGACCGTAGCTGGGCGCAGACAATCCCGTTCTGGCACTGCTCCGAGTGAGTGCAGACCCCACGGGCGACAGGCTGCGTCTGCCCCACGAGACTGTCCCCTGCTTCAGGTGTCAATCACAAACACTCACCACTTCTGTCCTACTTGGCTGCAGCCTGGAGGTTCCCACACGCCTCTCCTTTGGGTTTATTTCCATTTGCCAGGTGATGGGTGGCACGGGGACCAGGGCCCGTTTGGCAGCCCCAGAGGTGCCGGAGCATGTAGGAGACAGACAGGCGTGCCGCTGAGATCCGGCAAAGCTTTGGGCCTTCCTGCAGCAAGTTCAGGGTCAGGGGCTGTTCTGAGCACGGGGTATGGGGGGGGGCACTGGGTGTGTAGGCAGGCACCACAGCTGTGTCCCTTGGGCAGTTGTTTCCCCCTGGCCAACCCTCCAGTCCCCTCCTGATGGTGGTCGACAGCTTGGACTTGGACAGGGTGCCTGGCTGAAGGTGGCCGCAGCAACCTGGACCTTTACCATGCACTTGAATAAGCAGCCCGGAGATAGGTGGGTCCAAAGCGGCTTTACTCCACCCTTGATGATGTCACCACGGGCTCTGGGAACCGCTTCTCTGCAAACATTTTTTTAACCTTCCTCCCAGAAGCACAGCCTCCTGATGCGCAAAGCTGCCAGCTTCTCTAAGAACATGTCTCACTTTCAACCTGAAGGGGAAATTGTTCCCCAGAGCTCCGGCAGACTTCCCCTGACATCTATCTCATTGGCCAGAACCAGGTCACGTGCACTTGCCTAGACCGATCGCCAGTGTGATCTAGAAGGCTCTACAAAGTCCTGAGTGCCGCCACCCTGACCAGCCTCATTAGAGGCTGCTGACCCCACAGCTGGTCTTTTCAGTACCTTGAATGACATGGTTCTCTGCTGATCTCCCCGGTTAATTCCAATGCACGCTGCCGGTCTTGCTGCCATTTCTTAAGGAAATTACTAACCTTCTCTGGCTCCCTTTCCTTCTCAGCAAAATGCATTCACATTAGTTACTTCTACATTTCTGTGAGGATTGCTCAGTGGGCGGTTCCGTGACTGGTCTCCCTTGGGGTGTCATGCAGCTGCTGCCCCACGGTGGCTACAGCAGTTGTGACCAAGATGGCTCCACTCACACGGCCCGTCCCTTGGAGGGGCAGCTGGAAGGCTGGAGCTCGTGGTCTCTTCCCACGACTTGGCCTTCTTTGCCATGGCGGCTGGATCCCCAAAGCACAGAAGTGGAAAAAGTCTTCTGAAGGCTTGGGCCCAGAGCTAGCATGCTGTCACATCTTCCATAGTCATGTGGTTAAAATGAGTCACAGGATCACCCCAAATTCAAGGGGAAGGGGTGTATGCAGGGTCTAAACACTGAGAAGCACAGGTCCCTGGGAGCTGTCTTTGAAGACTAGCTTACTGTACCATGTTAACAGGCTACCTAAAGAGAAATTGATAGCTTCCAGAACAGATAAAAAATAATCCCTCATGTCGACTGGCATCACAAGATACACTTGGCCAAATAAACAAGTCCACTAAAGCCACATTTCTTTTAATCCTAGACAATGTTCTATTCCCCCAAAGTCTGTCTGGTCTAGGAAGACAGCTAAAATAATAACCTAACCTTTTCTTTATAAGGGATTAACCTCTAAAATCCTTACTCAACTGATTTTTCTCTCTTTTTCGGGGGGGTGAGGGGGAATGCGGGGGGATCTTGAGACACAGCAGTGACAGTGAAAGAGCCCTGGGACAAAAGTCAAGAGTTATATATTATAATCCCAACTGGGCAACTAAGTAGCTAAGGCTTTGGGAAATCTCTTCCCCTGTCTGGGCACAAGCCATTCCCCTAGGAGGCATGCCCACATGGCATTAAATAATATTGTCACTTACTGAGACCGTTATTTCATCTCAAACTCCTTTTCAGTCCTTCTGCTTACACCAAGGTATGTCTTTAACCTCTAACACATGGTGGAGTAATAAGAATAAGTCAGACTAGCCGCTGTAACAACTCCAGGATCTTACTCTCTTACACCCAGATGGCCAACAGAGCCATGAAAAGATGCTCAACATCACTCATCAGCGAGGAAACGCAAATCAAAACTACGATGAGATACCACCTCACACCTGTCAGAATGCCTAACTCAACTACACAAGAAACAACAGGAGTTGGTGAGGATGGGAAGTTATGGAAGCAGCTCAAGTGTCCATTGATTGATGAATGAATAAAGAAGACGGGATATAGGTATATAGACATAAAGATCGTATCTTTCTATATCTATATTACACACAATGGAATATTACACAGTTATTAAAAATAATGAAATCTTGCCATTTGCAACAACATGGATGGATCTAGAGGGTGTTCTGCTAAGTGAAATAGTCAGAGGAAGACAAATACCATATGATTTCACTCACATGTGGAATTTAAGAATTTAACAAAACAAGGGTGCCTGGGTGGCTCAATTGGTTAAGCATCCAACTCTTGATTTCAACTCAGATCATGATCTTATAGTCATGAGACTGAGCCATGGGATTCTCTCCCTCCCTCTCCCTCTGCCCCTCCCTTACTTGCACACTATGTCTCTAAAAAAAAAATTTAAGAAAGAAAAATGAGCAAAGGAGAGAGAGAGAGAGAGAGAGAGAGAGAGAGAGAGAGAGAGAGAGAGCAGACTCATAACTAGAAAGAACACGCTGATGGATACCAGAGAGCAGGTGGATGGGGAGATGGGTGAATAGGTGACGAGGAGTAAGGAAGGCCTTTGTCATGATCAGCACCAGCAGATATATAGGATTATTGGAACACCTGACACTAATATAACACTGCGTTAACTATACTGGAATTAAAATCAATACTTAACTAAAAAAAAGAGAGAGAGAAAAGTCTTATGGTCTTAACTCAATAAAACCTTAATTCTTGCTCATTTTTTGGTCCACTCAGTTATTCAGGCATCCAACCTCCCCACCCCCCCACCACCTCCCACCCCCACCCCCGCCCATGGCTCCACCAAACCCCAGGCCCTAGAATCTTACTTACACCTCTGCATCCAACTGGTGGGCAGAGGAAGAAAGGTAACTTGAGGGGAGGATGGCTAGAGGGTTCCAGGGCTGTCCCTGGACATGGCTTATGGCCCGTGTTTCTTCCTCCCACATTGTCCTGGCACAGCCTGCCACGGGGCCTCACCTAGAAGTGAGAGGCCTGGGGGGTAAGGCCTAACACTGAACCAGAGAGAGAGGCCATTGATATACTGGTGAGTCATCAGCAAGTCACTGCCATACTTGCTAGTCTTTGGGGCCAGAGCATTCTGGAAGCAATGATATCTCAGCAGAATTAACTTACCCTGCTCGGCTCTCAGCGTGGCTGTGTGTACTCTTATCTTCTCTTTAGGGTAAGCGGTGCTGTTTTTCCATTTCAGTTGGTAATGTGAAATTCCCATATTAAACAATTGCCTTTTTAAAAAGGGAGTCATTGTGGCAAGAGTGTCCGAACGCCTGACATTTGGGAGATACTGGTCTAAGGCAGCGCTGTCCAATGGAACGTTCTGCAGTGATCAAAATGTTCTGTTCTGTGCTGTCCAATATGGTAGCCACTAGCCCCCTGTGGCTCTTGAGCACCTGAAACGTGCCTGGTGAGACTAAGAACTGCGTTTTTAATTTAATTCTAATTGTACTACATAAGACAATGCACATCTAGAATCATAACCAAGATTGATGACAAATAACTGGGACACGTCTGAAGGAGAATTCAGAGGGCAATGGATTATTAACGTCTCGTATGGGAGCGAGGGAAAGGTGATGGTAAGCCTACTATTTATTGGTCATTGCTGCGATTGGTTTTCTTAGGGGCTCTTTCTAGCTCTAACATTCCAATATTCCATATCCTTCTCTAAACCTTCCATAGAATTTAGGACTTACTTAATGATCTATCTAACCCGGAATATAATGGAAATACTTCTCTCTGGTCTCTCTTTCTATTTAAAATGTCTTACCATCTATTCTTTCCCTAATACATGTAGAGACTATTGATTAGAGGGATTAACTTGAAAGTATTTACCCATGTCTGCATGCATTTGTCCCGGAACTAATGATTTCAGGCTTGTGAGATGTGAGTCACCTTCTCTTGTTCTCAAGAAAGACACCAAAAAGCCATCTCTTTGGAGGCAAGGGGTCATTACCAACGGAAAGGGGAAGGACCCCTTCTGCTTAATGTATGGCTAAAAGCAGGAGGCTGGAAATAGCCTTTCACCGGGTGACGGCAGAGGTGGGGCAGGCTGTCAACGGCTCCGGGTGTCTTGGAGAGGAATCCGCATGTTCTGCTGCAGAGCAAGGAGGCAGGAGCAGAAGCTGAGTGTCAGGAAGGCTGGCAGCTTTTCCACAGCCCCCCGCCCCCCTCCCCCAGCATCCCTGCCGCGTCTGGAGGGATGGGTCACAGGGCTGACCCCGGCTGGCACTGCAGACAACTTCATAATTACGCGATCTATTCTTCAACTTACCAGTAACCTTTTGATCTGGTCTGAATGCATGTGTGATTCAGATGTATCTTTTATCTTAGCCCGATATCCTAATCATCATTTTCTTTTCCATTCCTCTCTGGCCTCCTCTATCATTTAAACCACAACCCTTGGTTGTTGGGGCCAACTCGGTTTCTCTTCCCTTTCGTTTATTCTGATTACTGAATTACCTCGCACGAGCCCCACCACCTCCCGACCTCAGCTCCCCGTTTGTGAAATAAGGTCTTTTGATGGGATCATAAGAATTGGTGACATATACTCCTGACCCTGGCTCACCTTGTTTCTGTCGCCTGCTGGTGTCACTGCTTCAGCCCGTCTTTGTCCTCTGTCAAAGTTAGGACCATGGTCCTAACACACTGAATGGGCGTCCCTCCCGGGGCACCTGGGCTCCCCTCCAATCCATTCTCCAACCTGAGCTGGAGCGAAACTTTTCAACATGTAAGCTGGTCACGAGGGTAGGGCCCTCATGATTAGGATTAGTGGCCTTATAAAAAGATAGGAAAGAAGGCTTGCTTCCTCTCTCTGTTCTCTGCCATGAGAGGCCATGAGAAGACGGTGGACTGCAAACCAGGAAGGAGAATCTCGCCAGACACCAGGTCTGACAGCACCTTGACCTCGGACTTCCGGGCCTCCAGAAATGGAAGAAAGAAGCCGTTAGCGTGGAAGCCCCCGACGATGGCAGTCTGTTACAGCAATTCATGCTAAGCCCGTGAGGCAGCTGGTACTCCTCCCATTTAGCCAGTTCCCAGGGCTGCCGACAGCAGGAGAGCAGAGTGGGGAGAAAGCTGGACGTTGGGATCTAAATACTCGCTCTGACATGTGCCATCTGTACACTCTGGGCCAATCACCACCTTCAGCCTCAGTTTCTGCCCCTGTGAACAGAGTGTAAAACAAGGGTAGGCGTTCATAGTGTTCTAGGGAGAATGAAATAGAATGTGTATATAAAGCTCGGAGAACAGAGCCTGCTGCTCCCTGTTAAGTTTTTTAATTGGGTGAAAGGGATTGTTGAATTCTGATATCTTTCTCCTAATTTTATTTTATTAAAGTTTCTTTATTTTGAGAGACATAGGACAGCGCAAGTGGGGGAAGTGCAGAGAGAGAGAGAGAGAGAGAGAGAGAGAGAGAGAGAGAGAGAATCCCAAGCAGGCGCCTTGCTGACAGCCATCAGCACCCTCTCAGCCTGGAGCCTGACTTGGGCCTTGAACTTACAAACTGTGAGATCATGACCTGAGCCAAACTCAAGAGTTGAACACTTAACCAACTGAGCCAACCGGGTGCCCCTCTAATATTTTTTAAGTGACAAATTTCAAATATAATGAAAGGTTGTAAACATACTCGCTATCTAGATTCTATCATTAATGCTGTTCTGTGTTTGCTTTATCACCTCTGTCCACCCATCCGTCCCTTTATCATCCGTTGATCAATCTAATTTTTGCCACATTTCAAAGTAAAGCTTGGGCATCCATACTTCATATATTTGGCCCCTAAATACTGTGTCATGCCTAACATTAACTAGAGTCCAATGTCTGTTTGCACACTCTTTTGATGCACAATTTGGGTTCAGTGAGACACAGATTGAGTGCACATTCACTGAGTTCTGACCAGTGCATACACCTGTGCGATCAAAACCCCTATCAAGACCTGGAACAGGATTATCCTCAGAAAACTCTCTCTTGCCCCATCCCAGTCAATTCCTGGCCCCACCCCCAGAACAACTATTGGTCTGATAGTCTCCATTCCAGATTCGTTTTGCCTGTTCTGTGATCTCCTGTGCATGAAATAATACAGGGCACGTACCTAATCCTTCCTTCGTCATTGGACAAAATGTTTTCAGGACTCACATCAACAATTTTGTATCACAGCTTGGGCTGCCATCCATCATACCGTGGGCTGAGTGACTTAAACAATAAGCGTAGGTCCTTATGGTCCTGGAGGCTGGAAGCCTGAGATCCGGGTGCCAGGGTGGTGGGTTTCCTAGTGAGGGCTCTCTTCCTGGTTCACAGATGACTGTGCTCATTGTGTCCCCATCGTCCACCAAAGGCCCCACCTACTGCCACTACACTGGGCCCTGGAGAGTCTGCATATGAATTTCGGGGAGATACAAACATGCAGTCATGGACGATGCTAAGGTTCTTCCTTTCCAAATTAGACATCTCATATATATATATATATAATATATATATAATTTATCGTCAAATTGGCTAATATACAGGACATCTCTTTTTTTAGGTTTATATATTTATTTTGAGGGAGGGGAGGAGCAGAGAGAGATAATCCCATGCAGGCCCTTCGCTGACAGAGCAGAGTCCCATGTGGGTCTTGAACTCACGAACGGCAAGCTCATGACCTGAGCTGAAATCAGGAGTCGGGCACATAGCCGACTGAGCCCCCCAGGCAGGCATCTCTGGGAACTCAACTGCCAGGCTAATCCATCCCGTTCCCCTCAGAAGAAAGATGTCAACAAGGAGGAATATTGTGGTGCTATTAAATAGCTCATCGTGAATTCAAAAGCCGTCAATGGCATAGATTTTGAAAACTATAAGACTGCCTGTTGTATTTGGAAGGGTAAAGACCACCCGAGGGGCAACCTCATGGCACAATAAAGGTACCTGGGGATTTTCATCGTTTATGATGCTCTCGTGGGGCAGGAGGCTCTGTGGCAAGAATTGCATGACAGGAGGGTTTCGACCAGACATACAAGCCCGTGGTCTTAAGAGACATTCAGGGGGGCGCCCGGGGGGCTCAGTCGGTTCAGCGACCGACTTCGGCTCAGGTCATGATCTCACGGTTCGTGGGTTCGAGCCCCGCATCGGGCTCTGTGCTGACAGCTCGGAGCCTGGAAGCTGCCTCAGATTCTGTGTCTCCCTGTCTCTGACCCTCCCCGCTCATGCTCTGTCTGTCTCTATCTCTCAATAATAAAAATAAATATTAAAGAAAAAAAAGAGACATTCAGGGAAGTGATTCCATCTCACTTTTCCCTGGACCTGGAAGATGGCCTGGAGAGGAGTAGGTGACCAATAAATATCCGCAGAATTACTTGAGCATTGCAAATGTACGAAGCACTGGTTCATTCTCCCAAACAGGCTGGTCCTGACTTTCTGATGACTGTCCTATGGGTCTGTGCTACTTCCTCATCAGTCAGGATGCACTGCTCCCTTGCCATGCCTATAATCCCTTCCCCCAATCTCCAGCGCTGGCATACGTGAATACATTACAGAGGTAGGATGAAGAAGACAACGTGTCTTGCGGTCAACAAGGGGGATGGTATTCAGGTCAGGTCTCCCTTGGTTTGTGAGTGACAGAAAAGACTTAAGCAAAGAAGGAAAGTTGTTGAATCGTTGAACTGAGCAGCCAGGCATTACCTAGCTTCAGGCACAGCTGGACCCAGGAGCTCATTTTGGTTTCTAGAGTCTGCTTTCTTGTTCTCTCTACCCTTCTCCCCATTTCTCTGCCCTAGTTTCCTTTATGATGCTTCATTCCTGGTAGGTCCTGTCACAGGTGGGGCCTCCAGCACAAAGAGAGCCTCTCCTCCAAGGAATTCCAGCAAGAGTCCTGGGAGTGCCTCTCCTTGTGGTGACCTGGCTCCTGTGGCCTTGTCTGGCACCCTGGTCCCAGAAGCGTGCCACTCTGATGTGTCACAGCTATTCCTGCTTCCACTGTGGAAAAGCCCAGGAATGGGACCAGCCCAGCCAAACAACACAGACTAAGGCAGGGGACAGGGGGCCCCCACAAAGTAAAATCAGAAGGAGCAGTGGCTACTACACAGGGTAACAACGGATGTTAGTGGCATGTGGGTGGTTCACATGGCCACTAAGTCATCCTGGTTGAAGGTTAGACGTGGTGGGAGGACAGGAAAACCCTTAATAAGGTCCCAAAGCCTTCCACAGAGAAGGGATGCGTTGCCAGATGACTGGTAGATGATATCAATGACCAGGAGACATGAGGTGTATCCCCAGGGCAGAGCACATGGCCAAGAATTAGTGGAATGAGTACAAGTGAGCGAAAGGTGGTGTGGGAGCAGGGGCTGGGAACATGAAGCAGGTAACTGGGAGCAGGCCAGTGTCACCTGTGGGAACTGAGGTCAGGGGACCCAGAGGGGAGGGGACAGCTTACACTCAGAGGGAGCTGTAGGCAAATTGGTCAGCCGTGTAGGAGGGGATGAGGGTGGCCCGAGCCCAGAGAAGTGGCTGCAGGTGTAGGCGGATTTATTTAAGAGAAACGAGCTCCAGAGGCTTCGATGGAAAATTTTGACAGAGGGAGAGGGTGAGGGAGAGGCAGAGGAGGTGCAGAGAACGGTAGCAGGGAGGGGTAAGGAGGAGCAGGTGGCTAAGACAAGAGTCAAAAAGGCAACGTCATTACCGCAATTGTGAAAACTTGGAATGAGCCTCCACGGTCCCCTGACGGTGCGTGGCTTCTCTCTCACAGATTTCCTGGAACTGAATGATGTAAAGGAGGAAGGCAGCATTGTTGCCAGACTGACGTTTTCAGACCGTAATTAATTTTGTTAAACATCTTTCCTTCTCCAAAGCTCAATGGAATCCTGCCACCAGGGAGATCAAATTATTCCCCTACTCGTTTTCCTTCTGAAACAAAAGCATATCGTGAAATTTATCGGAATCAATTAATATTTGTATCCGCTCTAATCCTTTAGGTATTGAACCATTTTCCTTTCTGCTGGGTTTGATTTCATGACAATAAATGGTACCCAGGGGGCATGATGACTGCACTGACGGTTTCATCTGAATTTCTGATGCTTGGCAGAGTTCATCCCAATGCAGACAATTAGCTTCAGAGCCCGTGAAGAACCCAACCGAAGTCAAGAATGGCAGTGTCCTGAGTTCCTAATTTCTAGTCCCCTAGGATCTGGTGTTATCACCTTCAGAAAAGCCCATCATGCACCGCAAGGGTGTTTCAATTATCAGCCCTGTCGGGAAGATGTTGCCGGAACTGTCTTCACAACATCAGAAAGCTTGTTTTCTTGAATGATAATTAGAGCATCTCCATGGGAGGCCTAGTTCATAAAGACGCTCTCTATGAAACTGCTCCATCCACACAAACAAGCCAGACGGGGTACCGCGACCAGGAGGGCAGAGGCCGCCGCTAATTAGACATGACATCAGCATTGAGACTCCACTGGCCAGTTGTGTCAGGAGAAGTCAATAGAGCACATGAAACTTCCTTTTCATCTGTGCCAGGAGCTCAAGTCTCCCTAGGTGAGTGAGGTTGGCCCAAACAACCGCCCAGAGATCTTGTGGGGAGTGTGTGACTTCATTGCCAGAATTCCTTGGAGAGAGAGAAGGGAAAAAAACTTGAGTGGATAACTAAATACATAAACTGCATTCCACTTGTCAGAGGAGATACACTTTTAGATGGAAAGACTTAGTTTTCCAGTCTGTGACTCCAGAGCGGCCTCTCTGTTGGGTGGAGGACAGGCCGGGGTCCTGTTTGGTAACATGGTTCAGCTAAGGAGGTAACTTGTGTTGTCCCCCCCCCCCCGACTTCCACCACAAGGGGTTGGTGTTGGGGCTGCCCCCAGGGGAGACTCCCCTCCAGCCACTTTGAGGCCTGATACAGTGCATGGGTGCTGGGCTCCAATCACATGGCTCGGCTAGGAATTGGTCCTGCCACTCTCGAGCTGTGTGATCCTGGGCAAGTTCCTCCATGTCTCTGTGCTTCAGCTTCCTCATCTGTAAAATGGGGGGGGATACAAGTACTTACCCAGGTGGGGTTGTCATCGGCATTCGGTGAGTTCCTGCAGGTGGCGCCGACTCCCCCGAGCCCCTGCTGCCCCTCCCTGGGGACCCGAGGGCAGCTTCTGGTTTCCTTTTGAGGATGAATTATAAAATCATGAGAGACTTTTGAAGGCTGAGCACAAACTGAGGGCTGAAGAGGGAGGGGTAATGACCATGGAGAGGGGCACTTGTGGGGAAGAGCACTGGGGGTTATATGGAAACCGACTTGGTAATAAACTATATTAAAAAAAAAAAAAGACCAACTGCTGCTCTGTTATACATCAAGCCTGCCTTTTTCCCAGCCGCACCCTCCCGCAAGTGGCCAGATCTCTTGTGTTTATCCGCAACCATGTCACCCTAGAAATTCGAGAATATAATTCCATTTCTGAGGAGCCAGTCTGTGAGGCGAAACACATGAGGGGCCAGGGGCAGTAGGCCCCTTGTGATGCACTGCTGGGCTCTGGGCTGGGGTAGGGGTGGGAAACCAGGCGTGCGGTGTTTGATGATGATCAGCATGTTATTATCACATGCCGTGTGCACATTCGGCACCTAGCAGTACGCTAATGTATGCAGGAAGAAGCTCATTTAAACCTTATGGTGAAAAGTACTATACTGTATCCATTTTATATAAAGAGAAACTGAGTCCCCCAAACAGGACATGACCTGTCCAAGGCCTCCGGGTTATTGAACAACCTTTCCTCCCTGGCCCGGAAGGGGCAAGACATTTTAGAAGCAGAGAAACGATGGGTGGGAGGCCATGGTAAGGATTCGGTGACCTGAATGGCAGCTGTGGTGGCTCTGGGGATGACACTTCCTGATGGCTTACTGCATTGTGCACCTGGCCTCAGGCTGACACACAGGTACATCATTATCCTCCTTTTACGGATAAGAGTGTGGACAAGGTTTGCAGAGGCTAAGCATGCCCCAAGTCCAACCATCCCTGGAGGCCCAGATGGGATTCCGGGCCAGAGTCTGCCTTAGAAGGCCCTGCTGTCAACTGCTGTGCTAAGGATCCAGGGGCCACTGAGGCACTGGCAGCTGCGGGAGGGGGGACGTGGCACATGGGAAGGAGGAAAGAGGAAGAAGCTGGGTTTCCGATTCCAGGCAGAGGAGTGGAGATGTTGCCACTCGCCCAGATGAGGGACAGTAGACGAGAAAGTGTTTTTTAGAAAAGAGATGGCTTTGAGTTTGGAAATGACTCATTTGTCTTGGGGACAATGTTTCACTGTCCAGTTGGCCTTTGCAAGTACATAATGCGGAGGCTCAGACATTCATCTCATCTTAAAAATGGTTTCTTTAGCGATTGTCATCACAAAAGTGGTCACTAAGTCTATTGGTACTGATGTTTCCCAAGGACAAAAGGGAGCAGAGGCGGCTGTCTGCACCGTAAGAAACAACCATATTTAAGTTGTGTCGCTGAAGGTGAAAGCTGCTGTCTGTTCACCGGTGCTTGGCACAGGCTGTGGTCCCGACTTGGCAAATGTCTTTGGGATGAATACTCACTGGGAAGGCTCCTCCTACAGAGGGCTGCTGAGTGGAGGATGTCAACAGATACTTATATCTGCCAGGTCCTGGGCCAGGTGACAAGAACACAGTGGCCAACGAGATGCCGTTCCTGTCCTCAGGATCTTGTGCTCTCGTCCAACAAACTCTGGCAATCGGGAGAGTACAGGACTACATGACAAGTACAGTAGGATTTCATTTAAATGGCTTTTCAAGATCTGTGACAGCTAAAATATGTGCTTAGGGACACAATGATCCAGTTTGGTAGTTTTAAAAAAAGCAAATCCAGAGAGTCTTTCAAAGATGTTATAAGAGATGAAATCATCTAATTTCTTCCTGAAAGCTGGAAATAACAGTTTCAAAGCCCAGGGAGAGACTTTTGCTGCAGCATGGGAGTAAGCCCCACCTTGTGCTTGCTCTTCAATGCCTAAAATGCATCCCATATGGTCTACCTGGAGGCAGAGACTCAGCGAAAGCCAGATGGTTAGCAGTTCTATACAGATGGTGGCGTTTGCCTGACGAGACGAAGGTGAACGAGGCATAAATCCAGAAAGTCTTACCTGTTTAACAGCAAAGCCAAGACACGGAGCAGGAGGTGGGCTCTACCTGCCAGCCAGCCGGTCAGTCACCCCCGGCTCCATCCATGTTCTCTGCCTTATCTCCCGATCTGTCCCTCTTCATTCTTATCTCATGGCCAAGGCTGTGCTCCCAAGCCCATTTCTTTCCCTTTGCAATATCCCTGTCCCATTGGGTATTGTCCCTTTCCACGTCCATTTTCAACCTTGATCTCACTCCAGACTACCCAACCTGCACTTTTCTCTACTTCCCCTCAGCCTCCTCCTCTCCTGTGTTCCCAGGAAATGCTGGTCTCTGCGGATACGTTTTCTTTCTCACTGCTCCCCCCTTTAGCAACTTGTGTGTAGTGTTGCTTTCATGGGCCCAGTGAGGTTCTTTCACGGTTACTGGTGGGCCTCGTCCGTTGGGTCTTCATTCTGTGACTGTGATGGCTGTTGGGTTGTATTCTTGGCATTTCTGTCTCTGGCCAGTGGGACTTAGAATGGATTTATTATCTGTGGAGGGCCTCTGGGCCCTCATTTCCTCTTGGATAGAAGTGACTCTGGAGGTAGAAACCCACCCCACCAGCCCTTTCTTCCTGTCTTGGACTTATGATGCTTGGAGTTGGGCCGCCATCTTGTCAGGAGGAATCATGTAGGTGTCAACAGAGCCAACACACTATGTTGCTCAAATATCCCCAAACCCCGTCAGGACTCAGGACTGATGTTGTGGGAGAAAAATAACCCCCTTACTTACCAAACTCCTTCTGACCTGATGCTGTTACCATTGGCTAGAAGCCTTCCAACCGATAGAGTGTGAGGAAACTGAGGTAGAGGGAGGTGAGCTAGCAAGTCTTGTGAGAGAAAACACGTTCACATAGTTCACAATCTGAGAGCCTGGATTCAAAACTGGGTCTATCTTCAGAGGCACAGGAGCTCTGGAAACAAGCACCTCATGTGATCAAATGCCTCCTTGGCTGCAAATGACGCTCCTTCTGAAAACACTGCCTTCCTCCAAGCTGGATAAATCCCTCCTTAAATAATTTTAAAACAGTTTTATTGAGATACATTTTACTAAGCTGTACACATTTATTTTTTTTAAGTTTATTTATTTCTTTGAAGAGAGAGACAGAGAGCATCAGCAGGGGGGCACAGAGAGAGAGAGAGAGAGAGAGAGAGAGAGAGAGAGAGAGAGAGAGAGAGAGAGAGAGGGAGGGAGAGAGAGAATCCCAAGCAGGCTCTGCACTGTCAGCACAGAGCCCGATGCAGGGCTCAAACTTATGAACTGTGAGATCATGACTTGAGCCAAAGTTGGATGCTTAATCCAATGAGCCACCCAGGAGTCCCAAAAATTGCTTTTTATTTTTATTGTTTTTAATTTTAATTTTTTAAATTAGTTTATTACCAAGTTGGTTTCCATACAACACCCAGTGCTCTTCCCCACAAGTGCCCCTCTCCATGACCATTATCCCCCATCCCCTTCCCCCTCCCTCTTCAGCCCTCAGTTTGTTTTCAGTATTCCAGAGTCTCTCATGATTTGCCTCACTCCCTCTCCCTAACTCTTCCCCTCCTTTCCCCTTCCCATGGTCCCCTATTAGGTTTCTCCTGTTAGACCTATGAGTGAAAACATATGGTATCTGTCCTTCTCCGCCTGACTTATTTCGCTTAGCATGACTCCCTCGCATTCCATCCATTTTGCTACCAGTGGCCAGATTTCATTCTTTCTCATTGCTATGGAGTGTTCCATTGTATATATATATATACCACATCTTCTTTCCATTCATCAGTTGGTGGACATTTAAGCTCTTGCCAAGATTTGGCTATTGTTGAAAGTGCTGCTATGAACATTGGGGCACATGTACCCCTCTGCATCAGCACTTCTATGTCCCTTGAGTAGATCCCCAGCAGTGCTATGCTGGGTTCTAGGGGAGTTCTAATGATAGTATTTTGAGGAACCTCCACACTATTTTCCAGAGCGGCTGCACCAGTTTACATTCCCACCAACAGTGTAGGAGGTGCCCGTTTCTCCACATCCTCGCCAGCATCTGTAGTCTCTTGATTTGTTCATTTTAGCCATTCTGACAGGTGTGAGGTGGTATCTCAGTGTGGTTTTGATTTGTATTTCCCTGATGATGAGTGATGCTGAGCATCATTTCATGTGCCTGTTGGCCATCTGGATGTCCTCTTGGGAGAACTGTCTATTCATGTCTTCTGCCCATTTCTTCACTGGATAATTTGTTTTGCGGGTGTGGAGTTTGTTGAGTTCCTTGTAGATTCTGGATACTAGTCCTTTACCTGATATGCCATTTGCCACTATCTTTTCCGATTCTGTCGGTTGCCTATTAGTTTTTTGATTGTTTCCTTTACAGTGCAGAAGCGTTTTGTCTTGATGAGGTCCCAATAGTTCATTTTTGTTCTTGATTCCCTTGCCTTTGGGGATGTGTCAAGGAGGAAATTGCTGCAATTGAGGTCTAGGAGGCTATTTCCTGCTTTCTCCTCGAGGGTTTTTATGGTTTCCTGTCTCACATTCAGGTCCTTCATCCATTTTGAGTTTATTTTTGTGTGTGGTGTAAGAAATATTTATTGTTAAGAAAGACAGAGACAGAACATGAGTAGGGGAAGGACAGAGACACAGGAAGACACAGAATCTGAAGCAGGCTCCAGGTTCTGAGCTATCAGCACAAGACCCTACGCAGGGCTTGAACTCATAAACCATGAGATCATGACCTGAGCCAAAGTTGGATGCTTAACCAACTGAGCCACCCAGGCACCTCCCTGAAAAATTACTTTTTAAAGACAAGTATCAGAACACAACAATGAAAGATAACTTGTGATTATTCGTGTTCAACTTTATTTACAGAGGGTTTTTGTTTTTTGTTTTATTTAAGTCTACGTGGTCCTTTAGGATTTATCTAAAGGAAACATCCGCAGAGCACCTGGGTGGCTCAGCCAGTTAAGTGTCTGACTTCGGCTCAGGTCATAGTTTCACAGTTTGTGGGTTTGAACCCCGCATCAGGCTCTGTGCTGACAGCTCGGAGCATGCTTCGTATTCCATCTCCCTCTCTCTCTGCCTCTCCTCTGCTTGTGCTCTCTCTCAAAAACAAACATTTTTTTAAAAATTTAAAGGAAACATCCAATCTGTTTTTATGTGTGTATAGTCACTAATGGTCAAGAAATAATGGAAATAAAAATTCATGGAAGAAAAAAGAGAATTTAGTTAGTAAAATCTTTTCTAGAAAGATGTTAGAAGTCATTATTATTCCAAGAAAAGAATCCTCATGTGTATATATATATACACACATCCCTAAGAGCTCTCCAATGACATAAGACAGTATTTTATGAAGTTATAAAAAAATCAATATTACCTGTCAAGTACTATCTCTTGCATGTGGAACCCACACTACTAAGGTTATGTGAACAAGAAATCCCTGATGTCTGTTAGAGAAAGCTTTTAATAGAACTTGCCTTGACAATATATTCCCAAATCTCCCTTCCCCCCAGCTCAATACAGTATTGCTACTTAATTTCATGACTGTGCAAAGCTGTTTCAGGCACTACTTGGGGAATAAGTAAGTATAAAGAGTTCAAGTAAATGCAAATGATGTTTTTGCTGTCTTTTCTCAAGATCTCCATGAGAAGAGAGGACAATATTAAACTGTATCATGTGTATATAGTTTTCACAGTTATATGTAACTTGGTAGCTTTTGTAGTACATAAGGGAAATGGTCCGAGTATTATTATTCAGCCTTAAAAACTAGGGTTTGCCTTGTAACTCTCGATCAGGGCCTGAGAACGCGGTGATGCTGAAAATCACTAGGTCGTATGAAACGTTCTGTTTGCTCAGTTCCCTAAAGTGTAAGATAGACCTATCCCCACAGTTCCACAGACCTCAGGGGAAACAGGACTGAGTTCTAGAGATACACTTTCTTACTGTAAAAGGTGAATGCAGCTAGGTATCTCCCCAGTCCAACCACAGGCCCGCCGGAGACTCGAGAGCCCCATTTTAGGTCTCCTTAAATAACCTTCTCCTTTCAGCCGCCTTCAGCTTCCACCCCCGGTGAAAACAATGCATTGGAAGGGGAGTGCTGGGTGGCACTGCTGGCCTTGGCAGAGCCCAGGGTTCCCTCCTCCTGGGGGTGGGGACCATGAGCAAGCAGTGAGCCTCATCCCACAAAGCATTTATGGTTGTGAGCAGAGCTGTGTCCTGCAGTCCATCATGGTTCCCTTCAGTTTTCCAGTCTCCTCCGGGGAAGATTTTCTGCCTGGAACAATCTGGACAGGCTTTGTCACCCAGGCCATGCTACAGTCAAGAGAAGGACTCCGCAAAGCTGGGTTCAAGCCCCATGGCTTCCAGCTAACACTGGGCTGTTGTCCAGAAAATGTGGCCAAAGGTGCTGAATAGTGTGGTATCACCACGGGCGGAGCTGTGGCAAACCTCTCACCTGGGAAAAAACCCATTTTCTAAGAAAGAAAGGATAGTATTAAGGAGCTTGGCTGGGCAGTCAGACTGCCTGCATCTCGATGCTTCCTTCCCCACCAGTGAGCTGTGTGATCGTGGCCAAGTGACCCCACGTCTCCGAGCCAAAGCACTTCAAATGTACTTAGCACATAAAAAACATTCAAAACCATAGCACTTACGATCATGGAGTATTTTACTGTTTTCCATAGTAGAAGGCACTTATTTTATAATGTGTTTTTTTCTTTTAAAGAAAAAGCAATCATAAGTGAATGCATTGGTAATTATCTATTATCAGAATGAGACACATTCATCTACAAAATCATTTCCTAACTTCTTCTGAACAAGCCACCATTAGGGAATATTGCTGGTTACTTAAAAACCGGTTAGAGTTTCAGAGGATTCCCTCTTCTTAGCATATCGTTGCTGTGTTTTGAATCAATTCGTTTATATATTAGGTTTTTGGGGGAAGGAGACTTAGAAGGTTCATTTCCACTACTTTGAATTTAATCCATATCCTCCTCCAAATAAAATAAAATAAAAATAAAATTAAAATAAAATAAAATAATAAAATAAAATAAAATAAAAAGGTATACCTTTTACTGAACTCCTGTCCCTGACCTCCTCAGTCCACACCTGTGGTAAATGGAACACAAATCTAGACTGCAGCAAAATGCTAAAACAAGAGCGTTCTAATTTTGAAAAATTCTAGTTTTCTTGTGCCACGTAGCAATGAGCTACGGTGCATGGCCGATCTGGGGTATAATTAACTTCTCGTCTTTTGTTCCTGATGAATTTACATATCCAATTATCTTCCTATTTAACTTCTCAAGGTTTTGCCACATTGACTAAAACTTTGTAACAAGAAAGCCTAGCGATTTAAGGGGTTCTGAAGCTCCTCTGTACGGATATGCCAGCACGCTGCCGTGTGGCGGTGTGAAATAGTCCCGGTAGGACCGAGTGCCCA
Organism: Suricata suricatta; assembly: GCF_006229205.1. NCBI lineage: Eukaryota > Metazoa > Chordata > Mammalia > Carnivora > Herpestidae > Suricata > Suricata suricatta. The sequence goes on from NC_043707.1 coordinate 9,785,553, forward strand.
GGCTCCCTGTCTGCCAGGGAGATGGACAAGATCACGCCATAGTCAGGGGCTGCAGAGAAGGAGCAGCAGAAGGGATCACATAAAAATGACACTGATTTCAAACCACCCATGCTCCTTTGTCAAGGGACACGGATGCCTGTCCTCTAAGCCGGTGCCGATGTAGATGACGGGGCTGAAAGCTCCATTCTTGCTCCACCAGAGTTTCTGCGTTGCTTCCTTCGAGAACTCTGCAGCAATTCCCACTTTCCTGTCAGAGTAGACACAGCGAAGGGTCTCCTGAGCAGAGGGCCATTCCCATCTACGAGGACGCTCATCTGCGGAGTCCCTGTGCTGTGAACACACCCAGAGCGTGGGGCTTCAGTTCCAGTCTCTGCGATGAGGTTTTTACAGACGGCCAGATCGTGTGCCAGGGAGGATTTTCTCATCACTCAGAAGGCAAGTTCAACTTTGACTTGTACCGACTGCGTTGTCAATAATGCCAGAGGTCTCAAAATTTAGTAGCAGATGTGTCGACCCAGCTCCTTGTAAAAGCCAGCCTGCGTAGCTCGAATGGGATACAGTGCTTTGTTAGGAAGGAAAGGAGGTGACCTGCCTTTTGCCTAGCACTTTGGAAGTCATGACAACAATTTAATACAATCGGATGCGGTCTGTTCACAGAAGTTTCAAAGACCACGCTTGGGTATCAAGGTGGGGTGGAGGTTGACTGGTAGACATTTATCACATGCTACCGAGAGACACTAACTCACAAGCAGAGCGCAGAGACACAGCACTCGGCGAATCCACACAAGCACCCATGCTGAGAGAGGCTAGTATCATTTATTCTTTTATTTTCAAGCTCCCCCAACTCCTCCCATTTTTAAAGTGAGGGCAGCTCTCCTGTGACTATAATTTAGGACAGGAGGTGAGGGCCCAGCTCCCTGATTTATGCAAAAGGACATAAATCCACAGATGAATCTGGAGTACTTTTGTGTTTCAACAAGGGTTGGGGGGCGCAGCTGCTGCTTCTGGCAAAGCAGAAAACCAGGGGAAGAGCGGTCTCCAGCGGCCATCACTTTTCCCTCATCAGGTCCAGGAGGTCCTCTTCTATCCCCTTCTCACTCAGCTCATCCAAGCTGTAGTACCGGTGAACAATTTTCTCGGCGGTGACCACAACCACTCGGAGCCCGTGGGTGTCCTGGCCCAGCTGGCATCCGATGGCAGACGAAACCACCATGTCCAGGTTCTGGTAGGTGCCCCCGGCATTCCTGTGGTAGTGGCCTGAGAACACAGCAGTGACACCTGCGGGGAAGGGAACAAGACGTTAGGGGGCCGAGGAGTTCCCTGGAGGGGACTTGGGGGCTCCCCCGTTCTCTTCTGGGAACAATACAGAGTGTTATTAAATTAAATGCATACTATCACTCAGTGCCTAAGAAATGAGAAGGCACCATATTGACATCCAGAATCCTTCCAGGGAATAATTCATCGATATAACATATTAGTAACACATTTGTCATCAATATAACATATTAGTAACACATTTGTCATAGCCGGTGCAAGAAAGTGCCGGGGAACAAGAAGAGAGAAGGAAGGTAAAGTGCATGGCTTTGGGAGAGATACAGGAAGCGGAAGGAAATATTCTGAGGCCTGTGCCAACAGCCACAGGATGCAAGCTAAATATCTACAAAAACTTATGTTTATGGGGTTCTAATCAAGATGGCATGGCATGCTCAACATTTAATGTACCTTCTCTGCCCCACGCTCAAGAGCCACGGTGGATAAAATAGAAAAAAAGAAAACTGAAGAACAGAAGTCGCCTCTGCATCGAAATAAAAAGCTCTGTGGATGAGAAAAAAGACAGAAAGGCAGAGTAATGAGTGGGGTTGCCAGGTTGGCAGGAGTGAAGCTCCTGGAGGGGAACAGAGGCTGACAGCAGCTTCTGTGAGATGAGCAAATAAATTGCCGCCCCGGTTTGGAGCAGGGGTGGTGTGAGGGCCTCTGTTTCTGGAAGGAGGCTGCAGAAAACCATTGCTGTCTGGGGCCCGGGGCACACTGTGTAGGTGTCTTTAACAAGTACTCCGGAAAATCACAGAGAACCGATCTGTAATGTTTACTCATTTCCATGGGGTGAACGCTTTGGTCGCGGCTGATTGCACATCACCAGTGTGATGTCACTGACCCAGACGTGGGAGGAGACGTGGTGAGCACACCGTTCCGTGGTGTGTCCACACAGATACAGAAGCAGTGAGCGACCTCGCAGCCTCGTCAGAGCCACATGAAGCAAGATAATTAGAAAATAGTCAGGTTTGAGTATTTATTACCTTTGCCTGTCAACATAATTTACTCCTTGGTGAGTCCATAGAATTTAATAACAAATAATCGTTTGACAAGGAGCTCACAAAATTCCTTAATATTTAATCGTTGGTTTTCGTGAGCTGGGCAGGAGGAGCTATCTCCAGCACACCACTGGGCTGGGGCTGGTAGCGACCCATGGGTCTAGGAAGGAAGGACAGGCACAGCCTCAAGACTAGGAAAGGAGACAGGTTTTCTGAATGTTACGGTGGGCAAGGGCCTTCCAGTTCTACTCGAAGTCCTGGTCCCAGATGGGGCCAAGGTGGAGCCCAAACCACTAGGCAGGGAGCAGCTATTCAAGGGAGAAAGTGATGGAAAAACCAAAGCAAAAAAACAAAGTCTTACTCAAATTGAATCTGACATAAAAGCCCACCACCTGTGAAGAACTCTCATGCTAAGAAAGTCTACAGACTTCTCAATCAGGAATATGAATTCACTCAGATGAAATGAAGGATATAAAACTGCCTGAAAAATACTTAAAATGAATATGTTTAGGTCATCAAAAGGTCCTCAATAAAGGACTAATATCTATAAAAAAAACCATGCTCTGAAACAAAACAGCCATGAATTAAATGAAAATAATTTTTAATGAAAGCTCATAGATAGCAGCCATAAAAGACAAGCCATTAAAATATAAAACAAAGACAAGTCTCAATATATGGGATAAATTCTACACTAGACACTGTTCAGAGAGGATATCAGTGAATTAAAAGACAGAATGGAGGCAATGAACCAGAGACAACACACAGAGAGACCCAGACACAAGCAATAAGAACATGCAGTTCAAAGGACCCAAAGAATAGATTAAGAGGTATCAATGGATGCTTCAGAGGAGCTGAAGCAGGAGAAAGAAGGAAGTCACAGGAAGAATAATTTACAAAGGAATGACAGACAGACAGCAGGCACCCCTCGCAAGAACAGAATGAAAGAGTAACACCTTCCTTCTAATGCTGAGGGTGAGCAACTATGAATCTCAAATTTTATATCCAGCTAAACTGTCATACAAGTTGAAGGGCAAAAGAAATACATGCTGAGGCATATGAAGACAAAGAGTTTACCACCTCCAAACCTTCACTGAAAGAATTATTAGATCTGTTTCAGCAAGGAGGGGATGACATGTTAAAAAAAACAGTGATGAGCAAAACATTGATAAAAATATTTTGGTAAATTTAATTAACTACTGATTTCCCTTGACAAACTATTTTTTAATGTGAAAGTGAAACTAAAACTCAGGAATGTCAAGATGGGAAGTTCAATGGATAATTAAAGTACATAAAAGCTATTGTCATGTTTGGAAAGAAGATGAAAATAACAAGTAACTTTATATTTTGCTAGAAAAAGTGCATAATTAACATGCTTCTTAAAAATGGGCATCAGCAGGGGTGTCTGGGTTGTTCAGTCGGTTAAGCGTCCAACTTTGACTCAGGTCATGATCTAACAACTCGTGAGTTCAAGCCCCGCATTGGGCTCTGTACTGACAGCTCAGAGCCTGGACCTTGCTTCAGATTCTGTGTCTCTCTCCATTCTGCTCCCCACACCCCTGTTCATACTATTTCTCTCTCTCATAAATAAAAAACATTTTAAAAACCACTGAATTCATACTTCAAAGGGTAAACTTTATGGTATGTAGATTACATAGCTCAATAAAAAATGCAAAAATAAAAGTCTGGGAAGGGGAGGAAGCTAGAATGAACCATGGGGTAGTGGACTGGAGGTGGAGACATCCATATGAACTCGTGTTTACCTTTTTATCAGATGAGGACACAAACATTTATAGAGGTGTACAGATTCAGGCGAATATGCAGATATGTATTTCCCAGCCCAGGAACAAGGGCACATACTAGCAATGAGCACACCTAGTGTCCAGATCTTGGTGTCTAATACCATTCTCCAGTAAAAGGAGATATAGATCCTTGGAGAAATGACTGACTGCAGGGTTGGGGCAGGAAATACACAAAATGAGCCTGGAGCACTTGTTGGACCAGATAGTAAGGAAGTGCTCAAAACCTCACAATAACGGCGGGGGGGGGGGTGTCAGAAGGACACAGGGATCAACTGAAAGAGCTCCTGACAGCCAAAGCTTAACAATTTGAGCAACAACTAGTACTGAATTATAATCCAAAGAATAAGAAATAAATCCACAGGTCCATATTAATATAAATAGGTAAATGTGGGGAAAAGGGACAAATCTCCCATAGAGAATAACACATCATCTACTTGGATATTCTGCCCTCAAGGAGGTGGACCATAACTTGTGCATAGGGACTTCCTCCCAAGAGTAACTTTACTGGCCAAACATCAACAGGTATGAAAAGGTTTGATTGACTGCACACACCCCTTGATGTACTTTGATGATGGTGATGAAAACGGCACTTTACACCTGTGTGATCTTCCTCCCTCAAACCCAGGACTCCAGCATGAGAAAACCATCAGACCCATCCCAACAGAGAGACCTTCTACAAAATACCTGACCTGCTCAAAACTGTCAAGGTCATCAAAAACAAGTGTGAGAAACTGTCACAGCCAAGAGGAGATTACGGAGGTGTGATACCAGAGTGAGGTGTGCTATGCTAGATGGGATCCTGGAGCAGAAAAAGGGCATTAGGTAAAGAATGAGGGAACCTGATTATGGACTTCATTAATAAAAGTATTGCCAATATCAGTTCATTCACTGCAGCAAATGTGATACTGGTGTAAAATATAAATAACAGGGGACTCGAGGTACAGGGCATATGGGAAGTCTCTGTATTATCTTCGTAATTTTTATGTAGATGTGAAGTTGTTCTAAAATTTTAAAGTTATTTAAGGAGAGCCTGGGTGGCTCAGTCGGTTGAACGTCTGACTTTCGATTTCAGCTCAGGTCATGATCCCAGGGTTGTGGGATAGAGCCTTATATGGAATCTGCTTAAGATTCTATCTCTCTCTCTTTTTCTCTCTCTGTCCTTCCCGCCACTGTCCCCCACTCACACGCTCTATTTAAAGTAAAAAAAAATTTAACTTCATTTAAAAAAACATACAGATAATTTCCAAAAGAACAAAAATGGAATATGCAGCTTTCCATCAGCAAAGGGGGGGGGTGAGGAGGCAGCGGGGAACCACAATGACTACCACAAACAAAAACACCAAACACAAAGCTCCCTTCACCAAATGCTGGCTCTGGTGCGGAGACACTAGATCACCCCTACAGTGCTGGTGGGAACGTAAAGTGACACAGCAACTCTGGGGAACAGTCTGGCAGTTTCTTACAAAATTAAACGTGCATGGAGCGTTCTGACCCAGCAACAGAACTCTTGGGACATTTATCCCGGAGAAGTGAAAACTTAGGTTCAAAAATCTGTACACAGAGGTGCACTGCAGCTATCTTTGTAATAGCCAGAAATGGGGAACAACCTAAATGTCCTTCAATGGGTATACGGTTAAACTGGCACATTTCCACCACGGAATACCACTCAGTAATAAAAAAAAAAAGGTCCATTGACAGTTAACAACAACTACAACAGATATCAAGGAAATTAGGCTGATTTTAAAGAGCCAAAATCAAAGGTTCCATCCTGTGTGATATGGCACTTTTGAAATGGCCAAAGTACAGATGTGGCCGCTGGAGTGAGGCACAGGGTTGCAGGGGGTTGGGAGTGGGTGTGGCTGTAGGAGGGGTCCTTGTGGTGGTGGAACCGTTTGCACTTAACAAGGATTCAGAAAGGGCTGCAGGAAACAGGTGCAAAATGTTGACAAGAGCGGCGTCTGGTCAAGAGGATTCTGGGAGAGGCTGAACAGAGCCCTGTGGCGAGCCGCCATGTGCTCACCTGTGGGCAGGTGTGGCCATTTGCCCGCCGAGGTGTCCACACCTGGGGACGGGAAGGAAGGTGACCCAGGTTTCTCTGTTCAGAATGGCTGAGGGTGTCACTCAGCTATTTCCATTTTCTGTTATCAGGGTGCAAACAGATCCAACTCATCCCAGAGCATGAGGAGCTATTTTCTCACATTTTATGATGGGTTCCCCTTGACCCAACACCACCACTTCCGTTGAAATGTATCCTTCAGAAAGGCCCGGAGAAGAGTCCCTAGATGGAGATGTGTTGGGTCTCAGGCCATCGATACACAGTGCAGTGTTCACTGAGGCACCGTTTGTGACCTTCCCTTAGGGGAGACGGGCTAGATGATGGGTGTATTTTACAAAACAGGTACATTTACAGGAGGTGGCATTGAAGGGCATCAAAAATATATTATTAAGTACGAACAACAAGATGTTAAAAAAAAGTATCGTGTGATCCTGGTTTTGTAAAACAAAGAAGAAGGTGTGTGCACATGTGTCTGTGTCCCCCAACCGAAGGGGGCCACATTCCCGCTGCTCCTATGGGTGATGTCACGGAGAGGGTGGGGGGCTGGGATTAGCGAGGGGGCATCACCTTCTGTGCTTTATAACGGTGGTCTGATGTCACCAGTGATCACGCGCACACACACCCAGGTGACCTGAACAGTGTGGCAGTGGTGTGCCAGATGTCCCTAGGAAAGAGGGACAGAAGGTAAGGGTGGAGGTGCCACCACACCAGGGCCCGAGCTGTTCGGGTCAGAAGGTGCAGCTGAATCCCCGGGTTGGCCTCTGGAAGGGTACTCAGCACAAACGGAGGACCGGACGGTCCTGACCACACAGACTGGAGGACCGTGGACGTGAACCGCTCTGGGCTGTCAGACCCGCCTCGGGGAGCTCCTAACGACCAGACAGAAACCACTTGGTGTCATTATTATTCTGTGGCGTACTAGATTATGTGTGTGGAATTTGGCTCTTTCTGCCTAATTCGTAGTTGCAAACTGTAATATTCTGGAAGGCATGCTTGGCAATTTTGAGAGTGGCTCACATTAGCCGTAATTAGCTGGAAAAACTCACTGATGTTCAAGTTTCACGCCATATTTATCGGCGACCACAGAGACAGGAGCATTAATGGGGACCGTTCGAGTGACCGGAGGGACTTTGGGAGCAGATTTCTGCACACGGCGGACAGCTGGGCTGCTCTGCAGTGAGCGCGCTGTCTTCCTGCCGCAGGTCCCTTAGGGCCCACTGTTTATTGCTAAGGTCCCAAATCACAGCAAATGGGACTGAATGACGATTCTGGCATTAGCAAGGATGCCTAAGAGGGCTGGCAATAAGGATGGAAGGCCCTGTCAGTGAGCAGGGCCACTGTGTTCAGAACGGTCACCCCTCTGGCAAGAGATCGCCCCCACCCCCACCAGTACAACTAGGAACTTCATATCTGGGAGGCCTGAATGAGCAGCTGTGAGAAATGGCCAGGGAAGCAGAGTACAAAGGGACGGTCAGACAGGAGGCTAAAGTGTGTGTCAAAAAGGAGGAGGGTAGGTAGGCATAGCTCTCCATTCTGCTGGGTTCTGGTGCAGAGTTCAAGGCTCTGGGATATCCCTGGCTGGCCCAAAGGTGCGTGCGAGACCCTCTTCTTGGGCTGGAACCAGAACCAGAAGCAGCCTGGAGGCTGACCAAAGAAGTTTCTATTTCCCGCCTCCTGGCAAGTGCAGCCGTTCTGAACCCGGATCCTGTTCTCCCAGTCCTGCCTCGAGTAAGGGCAGGATCGAGGCAGGATGAGAGTGGCTCAGAAGGAAGGAGAGCCACAGGACGCGAGGACCCCCCACCCAGCATCTCGCTGAATCCCCCCAATGGAGACTCGAATCAGCTCCATTTTACAGAGGAGAACCCCGAGGCCAGGAGAAGAAACAATAAGGCAGTTACACAGCTGGGAAACTGATGTTCTGAACTGACCTTGCAGACTGTTTCTGTTCTTTTGTTTTGTTTGTTTATTTTGAGTGACAGAGTGAGCAGGGGAGGGGCAGAGACAGAGGGAGAGAGAGAGAATCCCAAGCAGGCCCTGCACTGTCAGCGGGGCTCAAACTCACAAACTCGTGAGATCACGAACTGAGCTGAGATCAAGAGTCGGAAGCCCAGTTCTGTTCTTTGGGGACCTCGGGCAGGGTACTACTGACCTCAAGGGAGCCTCCGCTTCCTCATGAATAATGAACATGACTCATGGGGAGCAGAGAGGTTTGAAGAGAATGGGTTGGGGGCTCAATCCTTGGGGCTCCCTCTGGGGCGGGGCTCGGCCACGTGGTCTCCTGTCCCACTTACAATCCCCTCTTCTGCCGACAGGCCACGTGGACCCATCTCTGCTTTTCTATTAGCTTTTGATGGGGAAGCATTGATTCACAACTCAGCAGAGGTAGGGAATGCATTAATAAATCACAGTTTCCTTGACGGGGGATTGATTCTAGCGGTGTTTTCAGGAGTTGTGCAGAATTTCCACCTCGGCTGTTCATTAGTCATCGCTGGCCGACACGCTTCTACGGTTCCTTAATTGAGTATTACGTATGGATTGTTTTTGAATTATGAACTGCTGTTAAGGGGATGACAAGCATCCTCAGAAATCACCGCCAGAAGAATTCCCAAGCAAAAGGCAGCCCCAGTGCCTCAGGTGAGGACCAGGTCTACGGCAGCAGCTTCATATATTTCTCTCCATGGAATCAAGTCATAAGGATGCTATAAAGGCTATTTTTAAGCTGTCTTGATTCAAATTCATTTCCAATCAGTCAGGGGATGGGAATGCAATCTCGAAATAATTTAATATTCTAATATTGGAAGCTCACCTCAAATCAGTCAGGATATCGGGATGCTTCCCAGCACAATGTTGCTACTAAGAACCGGCTTCCTTACTGCCTTCGTGTTACTTAAGCCTGGACAGTAAACAGATTGGAGTTGGTTGGCTTTTGCTTTTGTCCTGAGTATACATGTATGAAAATGCTATGCATCCTCCACATCGCTGACTGGGATAGTGAAAATTGTGTGGGAAGTCATGAGTCACACTCCCACTTTTCCTGCCTCAGTGGTTCAGGACAAAAGTCTCATTAAAAAAAAAAAGAAAGAAAAGAAAAGAAAGAAAGTAAAAAAAAAAATCAGTGTGAACATTCAGAAAACAGGTACAAAAAATCCCCGCTACAGGCAAAGGGTTTCCTCCGCATGGAGCCAAGAGGCGGGCCTTGAGACGGGGGTGGCCCGCGCGGCAAACGGGCAGCGACCTGTTTCTTCAGCAGAGCTGGATTAGCAGCCACGAATCTGAAATCAGGGTATGGTCCACTACTGAGTTAGGGTTTGGAGTCACCAATTTGGGAGTTCTAGGTTCCACTAGGAATCACTTTTACACGTCACTGGCACGCATCCTCCTCCCCCCCGCCCCCGCCCCGCGCCTGAGAGCCGGTGGCCCAGGCCTGCGAGGGATCGCAGAGGAGGGGCAAGACCAAAAGACCAGCTCCGTATTGTCCAGGTGAAGCCGGAGGCTGTTTCTTCAGCCAATTCGGGGCGAAAAACACTCGGGGCGCTCCTCCTTGGTGGGAGGCGCTGTTGGAGGGTAGTGGGGCATGCATGACCGTTCCAAGTAACCGAATGCCCAAGGCCAGCAGCTGGAGAGTAATGCGCACAGCTACCCATGATAACCGCAGCGAGTGACAGCTGCACGTTTGCAGTGTTTTGTTTCCTGAATGCCCAGCCTGCGCCCAGAACTATGCATATGCATCGTTTCAGTTAAGCTTCACAAGGACCCCCAGGAAGACAAGAGTCCCCTTTTGCAGGTGAGGAAAATGACGCACAGAGAGGTTAAGGGACCTGCCTGGGGTCACACAGCTAGGATTTGTATCGGGATCAGGCTGACTCAGAAGCAGATGCCCTGTCCATTACCTTCGAGGTACGACGTGCTGAAGATCATGACACAGCAGGGTCAGTGAGAGGGCTTCCTGGAGGGGTGGCTTTGACCTAAACACACCCTCCACTTCCGCCAGTGTTCTGTTCACATCTACCCTGGGATGTGAAGGAGGGTCATGATTGCGATGGTAATAATGATAAGTGATATTCATGGAGGGCTCACTACCAGACACCGTTCTGAAGAACACTACGTGTCCTTAGGTGGTGTGATCCCCACAATCTCCCTACGAAGAAGGCAAGGCTACCATCCCAGTCTGGCACAGGAGAGGCAGATACAGACACATTTCATGGTTTGTCTAACTTGGCATGTCCCCAGCAGGGCTGGGGTCAGAACCCAGGAGTCTGGCCCCAGACTCTGAACTCTTGACCAAACACCTGCCAAGTGGAGGGAAACTAAAATCACGTGAGAGACGAGACACACGAGCAAAGAAAAGGGGTTGGGGTGCTGGGAAGGGAGGAGCAGGCTTCCCTCTCTAGGCTTTTGAACCCTCACCAGTTGTGTGATACAGAAGAATTTTTTTTTTTTTAAATAGAGAGAAGCGGGGGCAGATGGAGAGAGAGAATCCCAAGTAGGCCCCACACTGTCAGCATAGAACCCGATGTCGGGCTTGATCTCATGAATTGTGAGACCATGACCTGAGCAGAAGTCAAGAGTTGGACGCTTAACCGACTGAGCTACCCAGGCACCCCCGTGGGGTAAATTCTCACGTGCATTTTCCAGGGGAGTGCATGAGGGCACCAGGATTCCAGGTCAGATCCTGGCTCAGCTGGAGAGCCAGGGCGGCGAGGCCAGGGGGCTGGACTGAGGACTGGCTGAAATGAAGACAGGTGAGGTGCCAGCTCGGGTCTGCATCTTCCTCCCAATGTGGGGAACATCAGAGCAGCCCATCCCTCCCAGTTTCCACTTTGTGTGAATTCAAACCTTCCCATCCCCAAATTCCCATGAACTGAAGCGGGATCTTGAAGACATTTTCATGGAACTTCCTTTGAGGATCGCTTGGAACTTAACTGACCTGGGGTCTACATTTTCTGTAAAAGGCCAGAGAGTAAGTACTGTAGCGCCACGCGGTCTCCATGGAACTATTCAGCTCTGCCCTTCTGCTGGGAAGCAGCCACCATCATAGTTCTGTGAACGCATGGGCATGGCTGTGATCCAATAAAGCTTTATTAACACAAACGAGAGGAGGGTCAATTGGAGAGAAACGCATACTGTTAAAAAAAAAAATTCTCCAAAAACTATAAGTTCCTTTCTGTACTTCTCACAAATCAAGAAAACAGTAATTTGCGGTTCATAAAACTATGAATGCCAAGAGAGATGAGTGTATTTGCCCAACAGAGAACAGTGCTTCAATGAACATAAAATTATTCTGTAGGCAATTACTCAATTATTCAACAAACATGAGCATCTGTCCTAATGGTCAGAAAGAGACTTCTAGATTTACGTGAAACTAAGAGCGTCCCCATCCTTCCATCTAAAAAATTAACTCAGATCTGAAACATTAAGAAAACTGTGTGTTGACAGGTTTTGCTTGAAGTTAAATAGCTAATGGGCTTATACAGCAGGTGCATGAACCAGTAAGAGAAATTACAAAACTTAGCCACCATATAGGCTACACTCAAGAAACAGAAGTATGTGCTGCTGAATGAACTTTCCAGTTGTCCTTTATTACAGACAATGCGAAGCAGAAAGAGCTCTGAAGTAGCCCTGCTTACAGGAAGCATAATGTGAGCCTCTTGTGTGATTTTAAATTTTCTAGTAGCTGCATTTTTAAAAGTAGACAGTGACGGGTGAAATTAATGTTTGTTATGTATTTTATCTGACTGAATATTTAAAATGTTTTTCAACACAGAAGCAATATGTAAAATATTACCCACTGTGCATTATTTTCATACCAAGTCTTGAAAATCCTGTGTGTGTTTTACGCTAGAGACCACCTCAACGTGGCCTGGCCACATGTGGGTATGACACTGAGCAGTGCAGTTCTGAAGGAAGGCATTGGTGGAAACCCAACCCAGTGTAGGCGCTTCTTAACCAAATGGCCTTAGTTTCATCATCTGAAAAACGGAGATAATAACAGCTACCCTGCAAAGCTGCGGTGAGAAGTACTATATTGTGCCTTGCACACAGTAGGTTCCTAAAAATAGAAAGCCACTGTTATTTCAATTACTTAAATCACTGAATATTTCTTTAATAGAAGCAGAGACAACAAGGCCCTTTTGCAGAGCAAAAATAACCACACCACATATACACAGACCAAAAAAAAAAAGTCGCTCTAGAATCAATAGTTTCGCACATTTTACAAAGAAGCTGAACTGTTGGGTCAAAGCATAGCTCTGCTTTTCTGGAACAGCTTCATGTATAATTGAAGGATGATAAACTTCACATATTTGATCAATGTGAATACATGTGAACACCTGGAAACCATCACCAAGATCAAGATCATGAACACACTCATTATTCCCAAAAGTTTCCTTGTGCTCCTTTGGAGTCACTCCCTCCCAACATCCTGCCCCAGGCCACACATGACCTGCTCTTTCTATAGATTAATATGGATTTTATAGAATGGAATCATATAGCATGCACACATTTTTGATTTGGCTTCTTTCACACAGCACGATTTTGAAAGATTCATCCATATTATTGTATATACCACGAGTTCATCCTTCAAAAACAATATTTTGTTTACCCATTCAAAACTGCTGATGGACTCTAGGGTTATTTCCAGGATTTCCTCAACGCTTTTGATGAAAAAGGATTAACCATATATGATTGGGCTTATTTCTAAACTTACTTTCTGTTCCACCAATCTGCTTTTCTTATACCAAAGGCCAGTTTTGATCACTGTAGGTTTACGAATAGTCTTGAAACAGGTCTTTCAACTCTGTTCTTCTTTTTCAAAACCATTTTGCTATTGTAGGTAACTTGCATTTCCATAGAAATTTTAGAATCAGCCTGCAATTTCTAACCAAAATAAAACAATAGGAATTTTGACTGGGAAATCAAATCAATTTAGGAAAAATGTCACACTAACAACAGGCTTCCAATCTATGAACATGGTCTATCTTCTTTTCCGTTTACTTAGGTCTTCTTTAATAAATCTCAGTAATGTTTTATAGTTTTTAGGGCTGAAGTCTTACATGTCCTTTGTTATTCCTGGATATTTTATGTTTTTTGGTCCTACTGTAAATTGAAATATTTTACAATTTCATTTGACAAGTGTTTGTTGCTGGTATATAAAAATACAATTGATTTGTATTTGTATTAATCTAATATCCTGAGATCTTGCTGAATATTTATTAGTTCTACTAATTGTTTTGTAGATTCCTGGGATTTTCTAAATAAACAATCATATTACCTGCGAATAGGGATAGTTATTTTTCTTCTTTTCTGATTGTTATGCTTTTTCTTGCTTTTCATAATGACTAAAACCTCCAACGTGCTGTTACCTAGGAATGAGGAAAATGGGTAACTTTTCCTTGTTCCTGATCTCAGGGGGAAAATTTAGTCTTCCATGTTCCTGTAGTTTTAGACTTTTCATCTGTCAAATTCTTCTTAAGGAAAAAAAACCACTTAAATTTCCACAAAGGGTGTAAGAGTTTGCTCACTGAGACTGCATTCCTTGGTGATAAGGCAGAGCCTTTCAAAGATTAAAAAGGAGACTGTCCAGAACACCACACTGTGTTTCTGTTTATCCAGAAATTCTGAGTAAATGCTCCCCTCCACGTTCCTCCCTCATGCTGGATAATCCCTGTCATCTCACTCTTAACGAAGCCCTTTCACATGACTTACTCTGGTGGATGTTATTGGTGTTCCCCCCAGGCCTCTTTACAGGCTGGTGCATCCATCCTCCAGCTGCCGGGAGGGCTGGCCGCTAATGGCTCACAGCTGCCCTTCCCCTGAGCCCTGAGGGACTAAGCCAAAGCCTTGGCTAGGGCACAGGCAATGACTGAATGACACAAGAGTACAGAACACCAGCCCCAGAGCATGTGGTATAGGACTCCTCTCATTCGAAATATCCGGAATAGGCACATGTATGGTGATGGGAAGCGGACTTCTAGGGCAGGGATGGAGGCAATGGGGAGTGATGGTTTCTTTACCGGGTCATGCAAATGTTCTCAAATTGACTGTGGTGGTAGATGCAAAACTCTGTGAATTCAAGACAGCTGAAGTGTACACTTTAAGTGGACTGTGTGGTATGTTAAAGGTATGGTATGTCAATAAAGCTGTTATGGTGCAGTGGGAGGGAGGGGAAGGGAATAATGACCATAATAGTATTTTTTGCAGACCAACAATGGGCCACGCACTGTAAGCAAGTCTCATCATGTACATTATTTTTAATTTTTTCACATCCTTAACATGGATTCTTGTACATGAGGGGTGGGGGATGTGGCCCCCTGCCTCAAGCTGGGTCCATCTCTGTTGGTGGGGTGGGGAGATTCGTGCTCTGGCGCTCTGGCTGGATCAGGCTGAAATCCTGAGCACTTCATCTTTGCTTAGCATTGTTCCCAGCCCTGCCCTGTGTTCTCACTTCCCTGCTCCTGGAAGCCTCCCTCCCATGTCTGACCAATCCCTGTCTCAGGCTCTCCTTCCACAGACACTAACCAAAGGAGGTCCCCTGGACCTCCTGAGGCCTCTATTACCCTGTGAGTCCTAGGGCCGCCCAAGGGCTCTGGGTCCCCGATTTCTCCCACGGCCCCCACTCACTTTAAAAATAACAAAGACTGGGGGGCCTGGGTGATTAAGTTCAGTTGAACATCTGACTCTTCGCTTTGGCTCAAGTCATGATCTCACAGTTTGTGGGTTTGAGCCCCACAGGGAGCTCCATGCTGATCATGTGAGGCTGCTTGGGATTCTCTCTCTCTCTTCTCTCTGCCGCTCCCTCTCCCCGCTCTCAAAATACATTTTAAAAAACAAAATAAAAATAACGACTTTCCATTAAGGGCTTCAGCTTGCTCTTTTCAGTGGTTTTAAAATTTCCTTCCCACTGTTTATCTTGACTGTGTTCTGAGCCTTAGGATGGCAGCTGAATAAGCTATGGTACACACACAGCGCAGCGTAAGGAAGACACGGGAAGATCTCCACGAACTGATACAGAATGACAGCCAAGAAAAATTATGTGAATCAAGCGCGAAAAGCATACATAGTAGGCTTCCTTTTGTGTAAGACAGGATAATACAACACACGCACATGATGCATGCAGCTTACCCTCCAATATATCAGAAAAGAGATACACATTTGCGATATCTCCCACGAAACAAAAGCAAGCAACTGGGGTAAAGTGCCGGATGAACCTGGGTAAAAGGAATACGGATTTTCTTTTTACTTACAACTTTCTGGAAGCTTTAAAATATTTCTGAATACAAAATCTTAACCAAAAAAAAAAAAAAAAAGCAATGCATGCTCGCTGAGAACAAAATTGAACACTGTAAAAATACAAGCATGGGGGGAGAAAAAAGAGGGTCACGGAAGTCTCTTAACTTCGGCTTCCCATGAGGGTTCAGTGTGTACTGTCCATATAATTTAAATGTCTATGCTAATGATACAGTGCTAGCTATAGGTCTATGGCAACGCACACAAACACAAATCTATAACTTCACAAAATGAGATATGCTATCTACTTGCAACTTGCTTTTTTATTCACTCAGCCCTGGATCTTTTCATTGTTTCACACGGGACACACATCTCCATCTTGAACTACCCTCTGTAAAAGCCTGAAAACTGTATTTCCAGCATGTAAAAGTCTAGGCTGTCAGCTGATCATTCTGTATTTTATTTTTAAAATTTTTATGTTATTTATCTATTTATCTGAGAGACAGAGAGAGACAGACAGCGTGAGCAAGGGAGGGGCAGAGAGAGAGGGAGACACAGAATCTGAAGCAGGCTCCAGACTCCAAGCTGTCAGCACTGAGCTGGACATGGGGCTTGAACCCACGAACCATGAGATCATGACCTGAGTTGAAGCCAGACGCTTAACTGACTCAACCACCCAGGCATCATTCTGTATTTTAAACTGGGAGGTGGGGCAGGTTCAGCACCCTTGAGCCCTGCGGACTGCTCAGGTTCACGGAGGGATCAGAGTTAGCACAGCTTCTCAGAGAGCCCCGGGGACCTGGGAGCACATGGCTCCGGGGAGGAGGGGGTCTCATCGGCCAGCCTCTCTCGGGAAGGAGCCCATCTGGTCCTGTGTGCTGCCGGACCATCAGCACAGCAACAGACCCCCAGGTGTAGGAAGCACCAAAGCCAAGCGGCCCTGCCCAGGGTGAGGGGTGCCCTGTCTCCCACAGTAGCTGGGACCCAGCCTGCTGACAGACAGGGGTGAGCGGCCACGGCCGGTGGGGGACGACTCCATGACCGCGGCACCAGGCGTTCCTGTGCTGGGCCACCGCCGAAAGCCTAGGCTCATGCCTCCCCTTCTCAGGGGGCACTACCAAACTCCCCAACACCTGCCCAGATGTCTGCCCCGTGGGACGTGAAACATTTGGCTGGGCTGACCGATCCACAGCCTCCTCTCCCCAGAGAGGACTGGGTGGGAATGAAATGACCTTCACTCAAGGCCAACTCATCCCTACTCCATAACCACAAGCGATTTTTTCTTTTTTTAGAAAAAAAAAGTCCTCCCGTTAGAAAAAATAAAAACCTACGCTTGCCTTGCCTCACCTCTGTAATAATCGACAGAAATTCTACTGTTCCCTGCTCAAGGCTTCCCTTCACTGAAGCTGCAAGAAGGCGAGAGAGGGGGGTGAAACTACAGTTCTCAAAGGCAGAGAAGGGCCCTGAGAACCCCGAGGGCTGTGCATCTTCGGCCGGACCAGGTTGAGAGCCCCACAGAAGGGCAGTGGGGACATAGCCGCTGGCCCTCCGCCGACACTCGGAGGGGCCCAGTTCCCGTGTGTGACATGGCATTTCCGCTTCCACAACCGCACCCACCAGCTCACGCTTACACAGGACACACGCCTTCCTGGCTTTTGGGGCACCTGAGCCTCCACGACCCAAGCTGCAGAGCAGCCCATGGTCTGCAGATGCCTGGCGGCCCCCACATGCAAAACCCAGGGAGGAGGGTCGCAGTGCAGCCCCCGCTCCTGCCGTGAACTTGAGGATTCATGATGCACCCAGAAAATTAAGACTCACCTCCTATTTACCTACATGGGCGGCTGTGCTCAGTGTTTCCATTTAGTTTTTCCCCTTCCTGAAGATGTGGCATTTCAAAACCTGCGTGGAACTTGCAAGAGGAGGGCTACATTTTATTAATACTAATATTTAGTTGCCAAAGAAGCAGCGGCAGGTTGGGTTAAGAGTCAGGGGGATACAGCCTTGAACCTCAGACGGCTACTACCAAGTTGTGTGAGCGTAGCCGTCCGTCAACCTCTCTGAGCCTCCGTTTCATCACATGGAAGGCAGGACTCGTATCAACCACCCCCAGGGTCACTTCAAAGATCAAGAGAGACAGAGAGCCGTGCCCAAGGCCGCACGGCAGGAAGCTGCGTGTGACGCACTCAGGCAGCACTCAATAATTATACCTTCCTTTCATTCTTGACGCATCTGATCAGAAGATCTTTTCTTTCCATTTGCACAAATTACATCTCTTTCGCTATTCATAACTTCCTCTTTATTTTTAAAAGAAGACGGTGGGCTGGCGTGTGAGATGGAGTGTGAGGCACACATTAAGGTTTCAATCCAGAATGGACAATTTTCTAGATTTCCGTCACCCGGCTTCCATGCCCTATCTTAAACACAGCTGTCAGGACAAGAGGCTCATTAAAAAGATTGTTTTGACTGATGGCATGTTCATGCATCAAACTGGAAATCCATCCAAAAATACTCCGGGGAGGTAGACAGAGGTGGCAGCGAGCCGTGGAGTGGAGAGGTTTGCAGGGTGTCAAAGACGAAATTCGCTGGGGAAAAGGTGCTCGAGGCTGGACTCGAGACAGGGAGGGCTTGGAGGGGAGCTGCGCCACGGAAATGTGAGGGCCTTAGGAAAGTCAGCTTGTGTGTCAATAACCAGCGAAAGAGAGATGGTCATCAGGCATATTGGAGCACGGCATGTGCCAAGTTAGTGTGCTTTTCCACAAGCCCTTTACACGGTGGCCTTCCCTGGGCACTGCCTACGCCCTTGTCTTCCGGTGGGGTGACCGCTGCCCCTGTTTGACCTCAGCCACCCCACTACTGATGACTCCGAGCCCATTTCCCAGCCCAGACACTCGTTGGCCTGAGTTGGGGCCCCGTCTTCCCAAGGTCCCTGCAAATAAAATGCAAACTTGACTCGTGTACTGCTTTTGCCCCCAACGCCTGCTCTTCCTCTCGCGGGCTTTCCCGGGCCAGCTCGCAGTCACCTGCTCTGGGGACACAGGCCAAATGTCCCACTGCTTTTCTCCTAGAGCCCGCTCACGGCACTTTCGGTTCTGCACCCCAGGACCGTCTCTGTGACGGCCGGTTCCCTGCCTTCCCGGCCACCCTGCTCTCTGCCCCAATATGAGTTAGGACGACCGTAGCCTCAATATGTAAAAGGTGCATTTGGACTTATTTACGATGTATTTATCCACACCCTGTAAAGAAAGGGGGCGGGTGGTCAGGGAGGATACAGTTTCGCTGGAGGATCTCACTAAACATGCAGGTTCCTTCTGTTTTTCTGCTCTGCTGGCCTCAGCTTACAGCTTTGTCCTCAAGATGCCACGGTGGCAGCAGGGCTTCTAGGCATGGTGTCCAAGTTCCCAGCAGGAAGAAGAGAAAAAAGCCAACCCAGGACGGGGGCAAGTAGTCACACTAGGTGTCCGGGGGTCTGGAAGGCCTATGCTCAGCCTGTCACGCTGATACCCTGAACAAAACCAGGTGGGGAAAGAAAAAAGTGCATCCTACACAGACTGAGCAAGGCTGTTCTATCTAAAATGCAAGACTCGATAGACATAAAACCTCTCCGTGCTTCTCTAACACCTGACGGTCCTGATCTGGCTCCTGTCGTCTGCCAGCAAATGACCCGAGTCCTGCTCTACTCACGAGTGGCTTCAAGGGCAGCACCCACGCACCAGGCTGCTACGGGGCTCTGGCCTCAGCTCACACTCTGTCCGGTGGTTTGAATGCCCTCTTGCTGCCCACGTCTGCCTGGAGAACTCTTCCTCATCCTCCAAGCCCCTGCCTGCTCAGCTCCTTGAAGAAAACATTCTGGCCCAGCTCCAACAGGTGGATTCTCTCTCCTCCTGAGTCCTGCACATTCCTTTCCTTTCATCCTGGGGGTTCTGTCTTCGCACCTTGGTATCCCCCACTGGCCTGTGAGGACAGAGGGCAAATCTATTTAACTGGATATCCATCCTCAGAAGGAAGAGAATAGAGCCACTGCTCTGTAAATGACTGTTGGCAGATAGATGAACAGATGGACAGATGGATGGTGAATGAACATATGACACTTGAGGCCACTTGTAAGCTGCATGGTAGCAGGTGCTCTTGGAGGAGAAACTCTGATCTCCCCATTTTGTCAATATTATCTACAGAAAAGCAGCATTCCAGCATTTTCCAATCTTACAAGAGATTTACCATGTTCCTGGTCAAGATTATTACTAACAAGAGGGTGGAAGGCAGAGACAGAGAAAGGAGCACTGATCTGAAGCATGTCACTTAAATGCCACATGACAAGCTACCTTACCTCCCTCAATGTCCATTTCCTCCATTTTAAAAAGGGGATCTGGCCCTTGGCAGCCAAGTGGATGGACCTCAAGGGTGTCAGGCTAAGCGAAATAAGTCAGGCGGAGAAGATCAGACACCATAGTTTGCACTCATAGGTCTAACAGGAGATACGTAACAGGGGACCATGGGAAGGGAGAGAAAAGAGGTGGGGAGAGGGAGGGAGGCAAATCATAAGAGAGTCTTGAATACTGAGAACAAACTGAGGGCCAAAGAGGGGCAGGGAAAGGGGAAGGGGGGTGATGGGCATGGAGAGGGGCACTTGTGGGGAAGAGCCCTGGGCGTTATATGGAAACCAACTTGGCAGTAAACCATTAAAAAAATAAAAACATAAAAAGAGGGTGCTAACAGATCCCTCATGGAGTTGTGAGTTTCAGAGATGAGGTGTTTAACCCCCAGCACAGGTTCCGCGCACGCTGGAAACAATGCTTTCCGGCACTGTCCCTGAAATATGGTGCGACCGTGGGGTTCTTTCTTCCTTCCCATGGGAGGCACTGCTGGCCACCTTCCAATACCCGTGCCCTTCCTTTTTTCTCTTTGTTGAAAGAAATCCTGATTTCGTTCCAGGAAATGTCCTGCTCTAGGAGGTCATGGGCGTCCCCCTCCCCAGAGATGAGACTGTGGCAGCTGTGGTAAGTGCCCTCCTACGGCCACTACGTGATGGGCTGGGAACAGGTCTGTGGCCCAGGTGTGGGTATGAAGCTGCAGGAGGTGATGTGCGGGGGTCCTGGGAAAGGTTCTATTTCTTTTTAGAAGCCCCCTCTCACTTCAGAACGTCAAGTCCAGAATTATGGCAGCCATCGGAGAAGGTCCAATCTGAGGAAAAGGCTAAGTGGAGTGGTGGGTAGGGAGGCCTGAGCAGAATCACAGCAAGATCCAGGTCCCCGAGCTGGCCTGGCAGAGAGCCTGTGCCATGCCCCGCCTTCTCCTTACACGACATAAGACATGTACTCTGTACTGGGCGAGTTGGGAGTTTCCTGTTACGGCCAAAAGGAACTAATACTACTCTATATTTTTCAGGACAGTAACTATCCTTTTGGGGTGACCAATAACCCCCTTTCAAACCCTATATAAACTGGCTTTTGGAAGCTCTTACAAAATAATAGACTTTACTTGTTCTCCAAAAGGCCCCAGGACGGCTCCTTGACAAGGTGGGACTCCATTAGAACACTGTTTTATCAGTGACCTTCCTGACATCCTTCCTCTGGCTCGTGAAATTGCTTTCCCAAGAATCGTGCATTCAGGAGGACCAAGGCATGGACCCAAGGCAGTACAGCGGCATGGAAGAGGGGGAAGGTGGCTCGGTGACCTTAGGCCATGTCTGTATGACAACTCAGAGGCAATTTGGAAGTGAGAAACAGATAACACACATCAGAGGCTGAGTGTGTCAATAAAAGACTCAAAATACGGTCAATCAAAAAACCAAGACAGGAAATCTTTCCCTCCCTTAGATTTTAAGCCTTCCACATTTAAGATGAAACAATTTTTTGAAACAAACCGGTGGCTCTGGAACTATTATCCTCATTAATATAAGTAGCAATGGTGATTGATCTTAAGTACCTGGACCAGGGATTGGGAAACTACAGCCCAATGACTGTTTTCTTATAAGGTGTGAAAATCAAGAAAGCTTCTTAGCTTTTTAAATGTCTATAGGTAGGGGCACCTGGGTGGCTTAGTCGGTTAAGCAGACGACTTTGGCTCCGGTCATGATCTTGCAGTTCGTGGGTTTGAGCCCCGCACCGGGCTCTGTGCTGACAGCTCAGAGCCGGGAGCCTGCTTCGGGTTCTGTGTCTCCCTCTCGCTCTGCCGCTCCCCGCTCCTGCTCTGTCAGTCTCTCTCTCAAAAAAACTAAATGCCCATAGGTAGGTTTATATAAACACCTATTAACCACCTACTCTTAATTTTGCCTCTTGGCCCACAAAGCCGAGCTATGTACTATCTGGCCATTTATAGAAACAGTGTGCCAACCCCGATCTAGATGCCACTATAGGGATTCTTTTCATTCTTTTTTCATGGTTTTGGAAAAACTGAGAAGATTCAGATGAGTACAAAAAATAATGTAACATTTATATTCCCACCGCCCACATATAACAAATATTAACATCCTGTAAAATCTACTTTGTCAGTTTTTAAGAATGAAAAAATTATAATTATATAATTTTTATACAATTATAGCCCAAGTCCCCTTTGACGGCCACATGCTATCCCAGAGGCACCTGCCTTTACCTTTAAGAAATGGGTACCTATGGCCAGAGAGTCAGGGACTTCGACCAGGTTAAAACACTTGTTCCTCAGGGCGCCTAGGTGGCTCAGTCGGTTAAGCATCCAACTTCGGCTCAGGTCATGATCTTACAGTGTGTGGGTTTGAGCCTTGTGTAGGGTTCTGTGCTGACACCTCAGAGCCTGGAGCCTGTTTCAGATTCTGTGTCTCCCTCCCCCTCTGCCCCTCCCTTGTTTGCACTCTGTCTCTATCTCAAAAATAAATAAACATTGGGGCGCCTGGGTGGCTCAGTCGGTTAAACCTCCAACTTCGGCTCAGGTCAGATCTCACATTTGTGGGTTCGAGCCCTGCATCAGACTCTGTGTTGACAGCTAGCTCAGAGCCCGGAGCCTGCTTCTGGTTCTATGCCTCCTTCTCTCTCTACCCCTCCCCCTCTCATGCTCTCTCTCTGTATCAAAAATAAATAAAACATTAAAAAATAAATAAATAAA
>NC_043707.1:9808118-9809488 GCF_006229205.1 Suricata suricatta
AGGTCACATCTGGCTTTCCCAAGATTTCAGGCATGCATTTCTTTTCATATTTAAAAAAAATTTTTTTAATGTCTATTCACTTTTGAGAGAGAGAGAGAGAGAGAGAGGGGAAAGGTCAGAGAGAGAAGTAAACACAGCATCAGAAGCAGGCTCCAGGCTCTGAGCTGTCAGCACAGAGCCTGATGCAGGGCTTGAATCCACGAACTATGAGATCATTACCTAAGCTAAAGTCGGCCGCTTAACTGACTGAGCCACCCAGGCGCCCCTATTTATTTATTTTGAGAAAGAGAGAGACAGAGCACAAGTGCAGGAGGAACATAGAGGGAAAGAGAGAGAGAATCCCAAGCAGGCTCCATGCTGTCAGTGCAGAGCCTGACATGGGACTCAAACTCACGAACCATGAGATCATGACCTGAGCCAAAACCAAGAGTGGGACACTTAAGCGACCGAGCCACCCCGGCGACCCAAGAAGGAATTTCTTATTAACAAGAAAACATTACTGAATAGATTGTTAATAAACCAGGCCCCAGTGAAAGCAAAACAAATAATACCCAAACTGTGCAACCCGGCAGAGGCGCCTCTGTGTTAAATCACAGATCACACTGAAGACACGGGACTTCATGAGGCCAATGGAAGTGACACCTGGGGAGCTACCAGAAACGGGAGAGGGGAAGTCATCAACACATGCAGCTCTGGCAGGAGAAACCCACACACGTGTACACACGGGAGTTCCTGAGAAGGGCAAGAATCGGATGACTGAGGATACAGAATCAGACCCTAAGGAAAACTGATGAAACCTGCAATTATTTTTTTCTCGTGCAAAAATGACCCTCTGTGATGCTGGCGTCAAACCTGGGATGCGGTTGAACAATTAGTCTATTCAGACCAAGGACACCAAGCCAACACTCGATTTATTCCTTCTGCATTCTAAGAATTGGTGCATGTTTGCAACAAACAACAGTTGAGCAAATATAAGCTGAAGTAAAATGGAAATGGACCTCTACAATTTGTCTCTTTTTGCAAAATAATGTCTCAAATCAACCTTTATCTTTATTTCATCACTATTTTCTAAGACCTGCAGTCCTCGTTTTTTAAAACAATTTTTTAAAAGTCTAGTTTGAGAGAGTGCATATGCACACCTTGGGGAGTGGAGAGGGAGGGGCAGAAGGAGAGGGAAAGAGAGAGGGAGAGGAGAGAGAGACAGAGAAAGAGAGAAAGAGAGAGAGAGAGAGAGAGAGAGAGAGACAGAGAGAGAGACAGAGAGAGAGAGAGCGCGCCCAAGAAGGTTCTACGCACAGTGCAGAGCCCAACTCGGGGCTCGATCTCACAACCGTGAGATCATGATCTGAGCTAAAACCAAGAGTGAGATG
>NC_043707.1:9809588-9838754 GCF_006229205.1 Suricata suricatta
CCTGGCGCCTTGTATCTTGCCGTCAACACCTGAGCTCAATGCGCACTCTGCTCGTTACAGCGGCGTGGCAAAGAGGTCAGAGCACGGGGACAGGAGCCCAAGGCGGCCACCTCCCAGCTGTGTGTCTCTTTTCCTTGTCTATAAAATCAGAGCAAAAGGGCCTGTACTGTTTATTAGCACTCAAGGTACTGTGCTGCAAATATTTACTAAGTGGTAATTATTACTACATAAATGTAAACTGAGCCGTAATCCACTTATGAAGAAAAATGGACACTGAGGAGGTTGGTTACCCGGGCACCTCCTGGGGCTGTTGCGGGGACATGGGACCCCAGTGCCGTGGGCAGAGGAGTAGCAGAAGCAACGTGGTCAGACAGACTGGGGTCCCAAATCAGGCAGTACCCTAGCGAGCCAGCAGTGGGTCGGGGGTGTGACCTTGTGGAGAGAAGGCTGTACATCCCTTCTACGTCTGTTGACCTAGTGTGACGTCCCTCACAGTGTCGTCAGGGTAATAATGCTCACGCCAACAAGACGGACAGCACCAACAGCACTTGCATTGCTGAGCCCTCACCAGGACCCAGACACTGTCACGGAGCTGGCCTATCGTATCCGGTCCCCACAAACCCTGACATAGGACAAGGCCGTGTCACAGCTCATGAGGGGCAGAGACGGAACACGGACACCTCGAGGGGCTGCCATGGAGGCTGTGGTGACAGTGGGGCACGGCCCCTGACGATACCCTCAGGGTAAGCGTAAACCTGAACCTGACCCGTGGCTCTCACGAAGCGTGTTCATCTTTTCCCTTTTTCGGCAGAAAAGCTGCTCTATCAGGTGTCATCACTGGCATCTGGGAAGGCATGAGGCTCCCCCAAGGGAGACAGAAGTGCAGACCGGGAGGCCGCACCCACGAGGCAGGGTAGCCCCGCAGGAGGCTCACGGCCAAGGAAGCGCTGCACCTGCCCTGGACATGACCCCTCCGTCCTGGGCAGCGTCACCGCAGGGAGCTCCGCGCCTAGGCCCCCGATGCAGCACCGGTGAGAAACACCTGGGAGAAGGGCCGACCCCTCCTCTCACGCGTCTAAAACTTAAATTTTAAAATGACGCAGAAGCCAGAGGGCCCCCGTGGGCTCTCGGCTTCCTCACCTGCACCACGGACAGGTCACAGGATGCTCAGCGTTTTTATACCGAAGGGGTGTCATTCTTTCACTTCTAAATGAATCATCAACATGCAAACACTTTTTTGTTAAGCAAAATTATGAAAAAAAAAAAAACACAACACAATTTCTAGCTTACTTTAAATAATAGTATTCGAAACGTTCACTTCAGTTGCTGGCCCCGGTGGGGGCAAATGCCTCTTCAAAGAAAATGAGTCCAGTACCTAAAAACACCTGAACCAGAATGGGACGGAGTGTTGAGCGAAGCCAGGAGTACTTCATTTTCACAAAGGAATCCCACTGCTCATGTGAAAATGACACTAATTGCTATTTTTTTTTAAAATGACCTAAAAAGAGAAGATGTAATATTTTGATTTCGTGAACTCAGACAGTCACTGGTGTCTCCCATGCGCTTGCGCCCTGTTTCTGAAACGCCGCGGTGGGGTTCTTCGACAAGATTGTATCATTTTGTAGCTGGAGAGGGACCTACCAGGCCGCCCCTCCGCAGTGCCTAGCCCGGGGCCGCTGCCACTTGTGAGTGAGAAAATGTTGCCTTCACTCTGGGAAGCAGCAGCACACAGTTCCACACGCCAGATTCTCAATTTATAAATATTTACCATCAGGACTTGATTTCGACTTTAATTAGCCCAACTGCTAAGGATACCTCCAAAGTGAGAGATGTAATCAATCCATCCTTTTGCACCAGATGCAGCTTCCGCACTGGGTCTCTTATCTAGGTTTACAGTGAATGAGGCACAAACGTCCAATGACTCAAGCATGACGGTTTAGGGTGAATTGATCAAAACATAAAACAGGCCCAACCCGGGGAAATGCGTTCAAGACCAAATAGAACTGAAAGAGGGTAAAATTCCTCAAGCTAACAGGCCCCCAGAAACTCTGGATTCTACAGACGCTGAAAAAAAGGGCAGGTGATTGTTTCCTTGGCATGTGGATCTTGAGAAACTTAACAGAAGACCATCAGGGGAAGAGAAGAGGAAAAATAGTTAAAACTGAGAGGGAGGGAGGCAAACCACAAGAGATACTTAAATACAGAGAATAAACTGAGGGTGGATGGGAGGGTGGAGAGGGGAAAATGGGTGATGGGCAGTGAGGAGGGCCCTTGTGGGGATGAGCACTGGGTGTTGTATGTAAGCCAATTTGACAATAAATTATATTAAAATGAAGGAAAAAAAGAATAGCTGTGAGTTCTCGAGAGTTCATTATGTTTTTTTTTTAATGTTTATTCATTTTTGAGAGAGAGAGAGGAGTGGGGGAGAGGGAGAGAGAGGGCGAGTGCCACACACCAGTGAGGAGAGGGGCAGACCTAGAGGGAGACACAGAATCTGAAGCAGGCTCCAGGCTCTGAGCTGTGAGCACAGACATGGGGATCAAACTCATGAACCCCTAAGATCGTGACCTGAGCCGAAGTCGGATGCTTAACCAACCTAGACACCAAGAGGCCCAGAGAGCTGGTTAAGTAAACAATCGCTAAGATCGTTTTTGAAACTGCATTACAAAGATGGAGGGAGGGAGGGAGACAGAGAATCTGAAGCAACTCCATGCTACCAGCACAACGCCCAACGTGGGTCTCAAACTCATGAACCCTTTGAAGCCATGATCTGAACCAAAGTTGGAAGCTCAACCAACTGAGCCACCCAGGGGCCCCTTAACATGCTTTTGAGACAAAGGGCATTGTGGGATGGCTGCCATTGTCTTATGGACACATTTGCTAGATTCAGAAAAACCTATTACCCATTCACAGGTGTGTTTAGCGACACATTAACCGGTTTAGAAAAAGTAATGAGGAATCAAATTCTATCAGTAAATTCCACAGGAATTTCCCATCTAGTTGAGCGCTTCCCTGCCTCCGATAAAACCAAACATCACACGTATTCCTCATCTGCCCTGAAAAATCTCGGACTCCTTGAGACACGGTGTGTCTTCTTGCGTGTCTGGGGAGCTAAGAGACCTTCTGCCTAGCTTCACTTCCTGTTGTCTGTATCAGGGGAGCTGCTAATTCCTTTCTTTCTGCACTTACAAAGTGTCACCGGCACGCCGGCCTCTCCCTGTGAGAAGCCCCTGCCCCTCCCGCCGCATCCCAGGGCGGGAGGCACCGCTGACGGATAAAGCCAGGCCCCCCGCGTAAAGCAAATCTGCAGCCTGCGGACTCGCAATGCGGTCCAAGGTCACCTCATGACCCACAGCCCTTCATGGAGCACATACTGCGTCCCCACCTCCCTTGAGCCTGGTGCTCACACCCACCCTGTGAGGCCGGGACCAGAACCCCCATTTAACGGGTCAGACAACTAAGGCAGAAAGATGTTCGGCAGCTTATGCGAGGCCCGTGCAGCTGGGGAGGAGCACCAGAGGATCTGAATCCGGGTCTGTTTGAAGCCAAAGCTTGTCCACCGCCCTGTGCTGTGATGCGGCCTCACCCCTCCCGCTGGAGCACACTGTCCCCCTAAGCCACCATGAGTTCCGCCTGACCCACATGCTACCTGTATTATTACTATTTTTGTTTGACTTGAACTGCTACTTATAGGTTTTTGAACACATGTTGAAATAAACACCCAAGCACTGGACTCCAATGCCCTCGTGTCACCTCCCACATAGGCCTCCAATGGAACGTGCCTCACCCAGGCATGCCCTCCACGGAGAAGGCTGAGGCTTGCTCTGGGCAGACCCTGCGGGGGTCCCCAGAAGCATGCTGGAGTTAGACACATACACGGTGTAGATATGGTCCAAGGGCAGAGCAAGAGTGTCACCTGGTCACAGGAAGATGTCTCTAAGCCAACGGTGGGGAAAAGTATGACCGGCCGGCTCACACCTGCTTTTGTAAGTAAGAGTTTTGCTGGAACACAGCCACGCTCATTTGCTTACGTGTGTCTGTTACGGCTTCTGTGCTACAAAAACAGAGCTCCGCAGTTGCCACGGAGACCACAGCCCTAAGGGTGTACTGTGTGCCCCTCGAAAAAAGTTCACCAAGACCCCCACCTTAGGTGATACATTTCCCATCTAAGACTCAGTTTGCCACCACAGATCGAGAGGTAGAATGGACATGACCTAAGAGTCTGCTGATAAGCATATGCATCAAATTTAATTACATTCCACTTAGCCAATATTTATGTATCGACGGGGTGACCCCATGACAGTCTTGGGAAGGGGATGGACTTCCAAAGGGGAACAAAGCCGGGACTCCATTTCTTTGGCGGAATCAGGACCTAAACAAATCATTTCAGTACAACTCAGTAGGACATCAGAGTAGAACCTGATGTTTTATTTTTCCTATAAAATAAAAACCCTGGAATCCTGACCATTTTGTTCTTTCAAACTTTGAAATTTTAAAACAATAACCATGGTCTAAGAGCTCTTCCTATTTTTTTTAAAGGCATAAATACTGGAGATGAGGCTATTTCTATGAAATTACTCATTAACTTTTGCAGGAAAGATCAACTTACTGGGATTTTTCATAATTGCCAAATTCACTCTGGGCTCCCTACTACACAGTTCTCATCTCTGTGTTGAGAATGGAAAAGAGAAAAGGTATCAAGGCCTCAAGGGAGATGAGATCAGTTAAAAGAGCCAGACTTTTGTTTTTTAAGATTGAGTTTTTAAATTGGAATCCATGTTAACTGGGTCACAAATTAACCTTTTGCTGAAAAAGGCATGAGGGAGAGAGACAATGGCCAGGTTCAACCATGATTTCATTATCTACTATCTGTCTTTGCAACTCAACTAGGTGTCAGGTGAATTAAGGGGAAAACCAATTTCTACATCCCGTGGATGTGATGAAATTGATTATCCTCAGGCAGCGCAAAGGAAGATGGAAAATAACGGGTGCCGCTTCCCATCGGTGCGTCTGTCCTGCCCTGATAACTGTTTATTTGCGCTGGCTATTGACGACGCTTTTGTATCACACAAAGAAGGTTTTCCGCTGAGCTTCAAAGGTAGAAACAGAATGCATCCGTTTCTAGGGAAACCTGACCGGGGAGGCTCACAGGCTTGGATTCACAGAACGCATCCCAACATAACGGTGGCCTATTGTATAGTAACACCCCTCCTCCTCGTTTACCTCATCCCATTTGAAAAATTAATGCAACAATGAGAGATGATTGTTGATGTTCGTTATTAAATCATTTATTCATCCCACACAATGATTCAGAATTATTCATTAGGCTTGCTGGAAGGAAGCTGGGTTTTACCTCCATGGTGGTTTCAGGAGGGATGTGCTCTTTAAAAGGATATTTTATAACAACACAATTATCATAATTAAAAGCTATCCTGATCGTCTGATGAGCTTTTGACATATTTTTGAGTCCCGGCATTGTAACACGGGGAGACAGTGCGAGGGAACAATATTGCTGTGGGGGAGAAGCCGGAGGCAGCATTAAACAGCAGCACCACCCCCAATTTTATCACGGTCTTGAAGTTCACGGATCTTACGAAATGTCACTTGAACTCTGGCTTTCCCAAAGGACTCCACGAATTACAGTGCTGTGACCTCAGCAATCTCCTGTGCCGTGAGTCACGGCTGCACATGTGCCCCATGAGAGCCCACCTACCTGTGCCTCTCTACCGAGCAGGTCACTCAGCCTGCCACCGCGCCGGCTCCACATCTGGCCGGGGTCTCTTCCCGCCGTGGCCCTTGGCTTGCTGTGTGTCTGGAAGGCCGTAAAGCAAAGGGCCTGGCTTGGTAAGCCACTAAAACTGACAGGTGACAGCTTCCTGCTGTCCTTCCTGGACACCCATATCTCTCCTTTTCCCTGGTTAAGCAGGCTTAGGTGAAAAGCCTAATGCCAGTGGCCAACAGGGACCTTCTCATACATGATGGTGCCTGGTGGGAACAGCGCAGGGCCACATGGGAAGAGAGAAACTGACTGGAGAGCCAGCATCAGGGTAGACTTCTCCCAAAATCGAAGGGCTTAGACGCTCTGTGATGTATGCTTGACACTTGGAACACAGCTTGGAAGAGCTCTATGCCCAGGAGCTCCGTGAGAGCGGGGACCTGGCCTCTGTGCCCAGCGTACAGTGGGCGCTAACCAAAGAAATGGGCTGTCAGTCCCTCAGTCACTCCACAAACACTGGTGAGGCACTGATTATGAACCCACCGGAGCCAGGCGTCCTAGTGCAGAGACGAGCACGGCAGCACCCCCTCACTCAAGGAGCCGTGTCTGGTGGGTGACTAAGTTGGCACAAACAGGCCTGCTGGGATCAAGGAGAGCCGAGGAAGAGCCCAGGGTAGGGCTGGGGCCACCTCACGCAGAAGGTGCTGAAGGGCAGGAGCTGGCCAGGGGAAATGGAAGAGGCAGAGGCGGTGGGAAGAGCAGGGCCCAGAAGGCTGGGGGGCTGCGGAGCTGCCACTATGGCCCAGATGGTGGCCTCAACAAGTGGACAGTCTGGAGAGATGTGAAGGCACTGGAAATGCCAGAGTATTCTGGGCAAGGAAGCCCTAGTGTAGACAGACCCATCAGCGTTCTGGAGCCTGACGCCGTTAAGAGTGGAATAAGACAATTAGATCTTCTGTGCGGTCTCATGCTTAGCAAGCAAGCTCCTCACGGGAACTGGGCTTCCCATGTTGTCCTGCCCGCAGGCAGAGACTGAGCTCTTGGGGCGGAGGAGAGGGTTTCCATCTTGCTTTAAATCAACCAGTTGGCATTCTGGTGGTAGATACCCATCTCTGTGGGCCGGGGCACCCACCTCCAAGACTCAGACCAGCTGTGGGGGTGCTGGGAGCTTGCAGGGCCTGAAGAGGGAGGTGGCTGGCGCATCCCAAATACGATGCCGCCCTTCGGGATCCTGGTGGGTGGGTGGCAGGCTCCCCCGGGGCTGCCCGGTTAGAGCTGTGGGCTCTCTCTTCATACATGTCGACAGGTCTTTGTATCTGGGGGTGCCGAGGGGGCCCCCACCCCGTGCCCACACCACTCAAGAATGTGGTTGGCAGGGACAGGGAACAAAGAGCAGCCACGGGGATGGCATTTACATCACTTAACATTTGATATGAAAGGAATCACTTCACTGGCATTCAGCGTTCTCACTGGCATTATTCCGTTACAAAATAGTCTTCATGGTGGGGCTCATGCCATCCCGACACTTCATTTCCCTGTCATCAAAACGGTTTTCTGCACCGACTCAAGCATGGCACGAAATTTCAAAGGCCTCAATAGAAGTTTCCCAACTTCATCTCCATGGAACAGTTGGAAAATGTCTCCAATTATGCAAGCTCTTTGTCAAATGTCTCAAAAATACAGAAGGGCCTATTGTACATTTCACAAGTAAATGCGAACACATTTAAACGCTCAAAGATGAAAAGGAGAGTATAAGAATTTTTTTTTTTTAAACGAACGCTAGCTCCGGGGTCAGGCCACCACCTCCCCCTCTCCCTGCCTCCTAACAAATAAATGGATGTATTTAAATTTTAGAAGCATCTGATGAAGTACACTCTGGAAAGATCAGGAAGGAGGCATTAAAACCAAAACAGGAGACACAACAGTCGTCAAAGCTGGAGTCCTGCCAGGCCATGCAGGGAGTCAGCTTAGAACGACCCGGTTCTCATAACAGACCCCCTGCCGAGAGGAGAGACGGAGGTGCGTGGACCAGCACGCCATCCAAGCGCTCTGTGTGTGTGTGTGTGTGTGTGTGTGTGTGTCTGTGTGTCTGTGTGTGTCTGTGTGAGTCAGAGCACATGCACGCACATGTTAAATATGTGATTAGCTAAACGTTTACAGCAGGTTTAATCAGACTAAACCCATTTCTCTCTCCTGGTTCTGGGGGCAGTTGAGCCCTTGTTCTAAGAAACTGATGAGGCCCCAGGCCTCCCCAGGGGTTACATCTAACACTGGTGGGAAGCCTGGCTCTCGGAGGTCACCTACCATTGGGCAAGTTCAGAAAAGATGACCCTGGCATCATCCCCTCTCCCTGGTCGGTGCAGCCGCACTCAGAGCCCCGTCCCCCCCCCCCCACTCACTCCAGACCTGCAGGACCCCCATCCTCAGCTGCCACCACTTCACTACTTGGTAGGCCAGGGCTACTGTAATGCTGTAGAGGTCCTTTGTCCTTTATCCTCACACCCACCCTATGAGAGAGTTCCGTCTGCTACTCCCACTTTACAGATGAGGACACTGAGGCTAGAAGGGCCAGGCAGCTTGTCCAAGGCCATAAGGCCAGTGAAGGATGGAGCTGGGGTCCGAACCCAGTTCTGCCCAAAGCCCCATCCTCTCTCTGCTTTGCCAGGCCGCAGGGCAGGGGCGTGGGGGCGGAAGAAGGATCTGGAAGCCCCCTCTCTAGCTGGCCCTCCCCACCGGCCCCTGGGTCCAGGGCGCTACCTGCTCGGACGAGCTTGTCGGCCAGCTCCCGGCGCACGGCCTTGGTGAGGTTGAAGTAGTCGTCGTCCTCCTCGACGCTCTGGAGGAACAGCGGGATGTGCTGGAAGACGATGGCGTGCCGGCACCGGCGCTGCCCCGCCGCGCTCAGCTGCTGCTCCAGCCACCGGTCCTGCGCCTGCTTCAGGGCGGGGCACCCGGAGGCGTCGTGCCAGAACTGGGAGTTGAGCACGAGGCACAGGACGCCCCCGACCCAGAAGCTGAAGTAGTCGTCGCCCCAGGTCCGCTGGAACTCCGCCACGGTCTCCGGCGTGGGGACGTTGCCCAGGTCGTGGTTGCCGCTGACGGGCACCAGCGGGATGTCGGGGTCCAGGCGCGCCAGCACCCGCTGCAGGTCCGCCGTCTGCTCCTTCCGCCAGGGCGTCCCTGCAAGAGTGAGGGTCACGTCTGAAACGGCTGCGGCTGTTCGTGCAGGGACACAGGAGAGCGCGAGCCAGAAACCATGAACCCGGCCCGTGCGCCCTGCAAACAGTATGTTGGAAGCAAATCGGCCAGCGAGGTGGGAACCTCTGGCCCCTTCCCTCAGGGCACCATGGACATTCAGTGTCCAAGTGGCCATCTGTCCCAATGTGGCTGACTGAGGGATGATACAGGGTTATTCTAATACTAAATATTAGTGAGGCCTCCTTTCTTTCAGATGAAAAATAGTTGTGGCTTTTCTGTCCTATCTCAGTGGGTCGTCACGTGTGCCCCTACTGTGCGGGCACCATGCTGTGAAAGCCAGTCCCAAACCAACCGCTACTTGAAGGTATTCTTACCGGACACCCGGCCTTGCAGACCATGTGAGCACCTGTGTGGGGAAAATCCTTAGAACCCAAACGGCCAGACAGACTGGCATCTTAGCAAATCCCGCCCCACGCCCCACACAGGGGCAGAGGTACCTTTATGCCCTACTAACAGCATGGAAAATGGGCCCGGGCTCAGTGTCTTAGTGTGTCTCACTCCGTCCTAGCCCAGGCACACGGGATTCAGTACAGAGATCAGGATTTGGACAGAGCATTGTCAAACATGTGGGGACCCTCCTTCCGGTTCCTGGTTTTCACACATCCTGTCATAATGTAGTAACACTTTAACGAACAGGACTTGAAATGACCCATGCCATTCTGGGTGTATTTTTGGGTGTTTCTGTTCAGTTTGGTTTTCTGAGCCCCTCTGCGCTAATTCATTCAACAAATACTTACTGAGGACTGTGTCTAAGGCACCGATTTCGATGCTCGGGCAAGTGTGAGCCAAAGAGACACAAATCTTTCCCTCACAACTGGCGAGTCAGACAACTGGTCCAGTCGGACGACTGGCGCACACTATTCGTATCACGTGTTGTGACGTGTTACCGAGAAGAGCAAAGTGGGGGAATGGCAGGACTCCTGCACCCCGTCAGTCCTGAGGAACACGCTCAACACTGTGCACAGACAGCACGAGGAAAATGGTGAGGGAAAACAGAACCCCACTTCCACAGGGATGGCGAGAACGGACCTGAAAAACCTTGTCGTGAGCAGCTGAAAACTCTACACAATGTTCTGCGTCCAACTTGAATTTAAAAGGAGGCCAAAAAGTCTCTAACAAAATGACTGCAGTTAAGAAGGAGGACCTAACACAGAGAGGAATTCAGTCTAGAGGATCATGAAATAGGCGGGCGTGACGTGGAAATGGGTAGAAACAGACTCGGGAAGAAACAGAGGCAAGAGAGAAAACCGGTTCAGAAGTTGCAACTACAAGAACTTAGCAGTACCAAGATTTCCTTTACAGATGCCAGTTTTTCTCCCGATCCCGTGGGAGCCTGGAAAGAATGGGCATTCTCACTGTGGAAGGTGGCGCTCCTCGCTTCTCCACTCCATCAAGCTTGGTCAACCTGTGATTCTAACCTCTCTCTGGTGCCATTCATGACCCCTTGCTTTTGGCCTGCTGATCCGTGTCACTTTCAGAGACACTAGAAGTCTCCACCGTAATGGTCGACTGTTCGATTTCTCCTTGTGACTATGCCAAGTTTGGTGTGCATTTACTTTTAGCCACGTTGTTGGACGGGTAAGAGTTCAGAGTTTCCATATTCCGCTGAAATAGCTTTATAATGCATTCTAATAAAATACACAGAAAGTAAAGAAAGAAGTAGATCTACACTGAGTCAACAGAAAGATCATTAATATATTAAGTTAAAAAGGTAAATACATGGAGGAAAAAAAATCACATGTAAATTTTCAAAAGACTTACACATATTCATATGTGGTGGGTAAAATTTCTCCGAAGACATAAAGAAAACTAATAATGCTGGTTAAATCTGGGAAACAGAAGTAGGGAAGGGGGGAGACTTCCACATTCGGTTTAAAATCCTTTATGCTACATTTTAAAACTTCCTTCCTTCCTTCCTTTTTCCAAGCTTACATACTAGTTTCCATTTAAAAACAGTGTTTTTTTTGTTTTTAAAGGTGATTTTAGTTCCAGGATCCTAAGGTTTATTTTTTTTTAATGTTTTATTTATTTTTGATACAGAAAGAGACAGAGCATGAGGGGGGACCAGGCAGAGAGAGGAGACACAAAACCAAAAGCAGGCTCCAGGCTCTGAGCTAGCTATCAGCATAGAGCCTGATGCAAAACTCGAACCCACAAGTGCGAGATCTGACCTGAGCTGAAGTCGGAGGTTTAACCGACTAAGCCACCCAGGTGCCCCGGATCCTAAGGTTTAAAGAAGATTCAGGAGACGCCAGTCAGGCAGCTGCATTTCCAAGGGATCCCAACTTCTGGGATGAGTGGAATTTGGTTGGGAGAGGGGTCGGCGGGCAACCCACCGCAGGGGGTGCTCCTCAGGGGAGAAGCAGGTCCTGCCTGGCACCAGGGACCAGGAAGGCCCTCCCTCGGGGGTGCTGGGCATTAGCTTACAGCCAGCATCTGCTTCTCGCTGGTCTGCGCTGGCCCTGGGGCTCCTTGTTAAAGGGCCTGACGCCTCTGGCTTAGCTGAACCTGGACTGTGGGTTTCTGTGGGGACTTTACAGAAGTCCCTCTAAGACCCCATTGGTCCATTCTTCTCCCCTCTCAATAAACAGGGAGGATGAATCCTTTATGGCCTGAAACGTGATGAACCATTTACAAGGGACTCCACAAACCAAGGCTAACCGTTCCCTAACTGGTTTTCTAAAAAATCTCAAAGCCACCATGAATGGTCCCTTCTTTCCATTCGCGTGGATTTGGGGATACTTATCTGGCACTTACAATGCACCAGGCATGGTTGTACAGGCTGTAGTGACACATTAACTCAGTCTGACAGCCAGCGGGGGAGTCAGGGTTTGAACCCGGGGCTCCAGCTCAGAGGGCTGCCTCTCATTACAGTGTCCTGGTCACAGACTAAGATCCTAGCTTCCAGGGTGGCTTTGCCCAGCCGTCCTGATCCACAGGACAAGGACTTTATAATGCACTGGGATGCAGAGTGTCCCCCATGCCTGGTTTTCAAAGGGCATTTCATCACGACCCTTCACAAACTGACACACATGATGATTTATGAGCTAATGACGATTCACCAAAAAGCACTTTAGGAGAAAGGTTGGGTCAAAACGGGAAAGGAGACCTTGCCTACAAACAATCTACAGTGAAGAGCTGAGAATTGCACACAGTAATAGGATGCTTGTTTCCAAACTTTGGAGGCGTCCTGCTTTAGGGGAAACCACAAATCTCCCCCAGTGCACTGTTAATAAAACATGAAACCCATCTTTCCTGGATCCCCTCAGTCACATACGAGCCACTCTCATGAAGCTTTTCCAGAAGTTTCTATACCCCTCACATGGAGGCATGGGGTGGAGGTGAGGTTTAGGACACCTCGGTTTGGTCCCTGACTCTTGCCCCTTATAAGCTATGTGGCCTTGGGTGAATCACTTGGTTCCTCTGAGCCTTGGTCTCATTGTGTGTGAGATGAAGATGGTGACCTCCACGCCTCAGAGGGCGAGTATAAGGATCCACAGCAAGACCATAGTTTCCAGATTTTGGTGCAGACAGGGATGCAAAAACGTTAGCTGTCTCTCCTCCACCCCCACACCCGAAGGTACTGAATGCTCCCTGCTTGACCGGTGACTCACAGTGTGCACACAGCAATCAATAAATCATTTCTGAAGGAAAGAAAACATTCCCCAGGGATAGAAATAATTTTTAGGTAAGACTTTCGAAGCAAAGAAGTAACTTCTCGATTACAGAATGCCAAGCTTAAGGAAAATATCTGCGTTATTTTCAACACGCTTTCTTCGTGTGTATCAGAATGTCTTTAGGGTCAGGACATCAATAATGCCTTAGTGTTATTAAGAGAGCTGCTAGTACATCTTAAAAGAAGGTACGGCTGCCTAAAGAAGTCATATTATTAATAGTAAAACCCAAAGC
Organism: Suricata suricatta; assembly: GCF_006229205.1. Taxonomy (NCBI): domain Eukaryota; kingdom Metazoa; phylum Chordata; class Mammalia; order Carnivora; family Herpestidae; genus Suricata; species Suricata suricatta. The sequence continues at coordinate 9,822,472 of NC_043707.1, forward strand.
CAAACCTCACTAGCATCAGGAAAAGAAAAAATGTTACTTTAGCCAAGGACACAGAGCTTTCATGAGTTTCTTAAGAATCAAGCAGGTTCTGCACTTCACAGGAAGGATGGAAAGGGACTCAGGGAAAGAAGAGACTTTGGAGAAGGAAGAAAAGTCGCAAGAAATGACTAAGAAGTGGGGCGCCTGGGTGGCTCAGTCGGTTGAGCGTCCGACTTCAGCTCAGGTCATGATCTTACAGTTCGTGGGTTTGAGCCCCTCATCAGGCTCTACGCTGACAGCTCAGAGCCTGGAGCCTGCTTTGGATTCTGTGTTTCCCTCTCTCTCTGACCCTCCTCTCCTCGCACTGTCTCTCTCTGTCTCTCAAAAATAAATAAAAAACATTTTAAAAAAATGACTAAGAAGAGAGAAGATCCTATTAAAATTTTAGGATTATTTGTCCTTGTTCTCTGAAAAATGCTGCTATTTTGTTAGGGATTGTATTAAATCTGTGGATTGCTTTGAGTAGTGTGGACATTTTAACAATAATCGCTCTTCCAACCCATGGGCATGGGATATCTTTCCATTTGTTTGTGTGATCTTCACAGACCTAGAACAAATAATCCTGAAGTTTGTATGGAACCACAAAAGACCCTGAATAGCCAAAGCAACCTAGAGAAATGAGAACAAAGCAGGAGGTATCACAATCCCAAACTGAAGTCCCATTACAAAGCTGTAGTTATCAACACAGTATGGAACTGGCACAAAAACAGACACATAGATTAATGGAACAGAACCGAAAACTTAGGAATAAGCCCACGTTTATATAGTCAATTAATCTATGACAAAGGAGGGAAGAATATCCAATGCGAAAAAGTCTCTTCCACACCCAGTGTTGGGAAAACCAGACAGCTACATGCCAAGGAATGAAACTGGACCACTTAACAGCATATATAAAAATAAACCCCAAATGGATCAAAGAACTAAATGTAAGACCTGAAACCATAAAAATCCTAGAAGAGGAAAAAGGCAGTAATTTCTCTGACATCGGCCATAGGAACATTTTTCCAGATACATCTCCTTAAGCAAGGGACACAGAAAGCAAAATAAAACTCCTGGGACCACATGAAAATTAAAAAAAAAAAAAAACTTTTGCACAGTGAGGAAAACCATCAACAAAACAAAAAGATAACCTACAGAATGGGAGAAGATATTTGCAATTCATATATCTGATAAGAGGGTCCATGTCCAAATTATAGAAGAACTTATTCAACACCAAAAAACCCAAATAATCCCATTCAAAATGGGCAGAGGACCTGAACAGACATTCTTCCAACGAAGACCTACAGACGGCCAACACGAGAAAAGATGCTCTATGTTATTCATCATCAAGAAATGCAGAGCGACCACAATGAGCTGCCGTGTTACATCTGCCAGAAAGGCTAAAGTCCAAAGACAAGAAATAACAAGTATTGGCAAGGATGTGGAGAAAGAGGAATCCCCTTCCAGGGCTGGTGGGAATGCAAACTGGTGTACCCATTGTGGAAAACAGTACGGAGGTTCTTCCAAAAATTAAAAACAGAAACACTACCCGATCCAGTAATTCCACTACTGGGCATTTACTCAAAGAAAATGGAAACAGTAATTCAAAAAAAGATATACTGCAGGATTATTTAAACAGCCAAAATATGAAAGCAACCATATCTGATTGACTGATGAGTGGATAAAGAAGATGTGGAATATAAAAATGGAATATTAGCCATAAAAAAGAATGAAATCTTGCCATTCGAAACGATGTGGGTGGAGCAAGAGAATATTATGCTAAGTGAAATAAGTCGGTCAAAGAAAGACAAATACCCTAAGATTTCACTCATTTGTGGAATTTAGGAAACCAAGTGAACAAACAAAGGAAAAAGAAACAAAAACCAAGATTCTTAAATCTAAAGAACTGATGGTTGTCGAGGGGAGGGCACTGGAGGGACGGGTGAGAGAGTTGAAGGGATTTTCTCCCACCACCACTCATCGTGATGAGCACTGAGAAATGTATAGAATTCTTCAATCATTATCTTGTAGACTAGTATAACACTCTGTTAATTATACTTGAAGAAGAAACGAAAAGAAGAGAGGAGGAGGATTGTTCTGGACGAGTCTCCATAGCAGATGAGGGGCATCTGCTGAAAAGCGGCTACCGAGAGAACAAGGACCCCAATGTCAGCACGCACCTGCTACCTGCTGAGAACTCTGGGCGGGAGTGACAAGGGCGGTGTGGACACCTGTGGTGTGTTTAAAATACATATTTTTAAAAAATTTTAAATGCAAGTAGTTAAAATAAAACCAGGAGGTAGAAAACTTTATAAAGATAATGACAAACTACTTATGCCATTCATTACCTTTGAATTTTTTAAAGTTTATTTATTTATTTTGAGAAAGAGAGAGAGAGAATCCCAAGCAGGCTCTGCACTATCAGTGTGGAGCCTGACAGGGGGCTTGAACCCATGAACCATGAGATCATGACCTGAGTCAAAATCTAGAGTTGGACACTGAACCAAATGAACCACCCAGGAGCCCCACTAACTTTGAATTTTTGGTATGATGTGGCACCATGGAATGTGTAACCTATTACTGTCATTATTCATTAAGGAAGAGAGTCTTCTTTCTTTGCAAATAGCCTTAAGATTGGTGGTCTGATAAGATCTCTCCATAGACTTGGAAGAGAAGTAAACATCCTTGACTGGATCAAGTACATCTACAAAAAAACCTGCAGCTAAGGCCATGTTTAATGGTGAAAGACTGCATGCTCTTCGCTCACTAACTGAGAACAAAGCAAAGATGTCTGCTCTTCCCATTTCTGTTCAACATCACGCTGGAAGTTTGGGCCAATGCAGTAAGGCCAGAAAAACATGCAGATTGGAAAAGAGAAAATAAAACTGCTTATTCTCAGAAGACATGACTGTCTCTGTAGAAAACTCCAAAGAACCTATTTTAAAAAAAGGTTTCTAGATTAATAAGGGGGGGATTACCTTGGTTGTTGGATGCCAGGTCACTATACAAAAATTAACTGCATATGTACCAGCAATGAAGCACGAGAGGTATAAATAGAAATGTTTGAAAGATATTTAGGGGGTGGAAACAATGGAAGTCCTTGTATTAGCTATGAGAAAGAGAAGACGGACATAAACATAATTCCTGGCATTTCAGGAACTGGGAGGTCATATCATTTATTGACATAAAAATGACTGGGGAAGAAAGAGATTCAAGGTAAAAATCAACTGCTCTATTTCAATATAAAACTCAATGTATTGATGTAGATACAGGTGACAAAAGGAGGGGAAACACATAAAAAGGATTTCATGGCAATTTTTAAAACTTTGGTGCATCATAAGCTGGGAGAAAAATTTGCAAATCATCTATCATATAAGGCATTAATATCCAGAATATATAAAGAACTCCTAACATTCAACAATAGATTAGGGCTCCATCTTCTGAAGGGAAATAATGCTGTGCTCCGCTGAGCACAGGTCTCTACCAGAAGGGCAGGCACACACCACAAAACTTGAGTGCTTACCTGCCAACCACAAAACACCATGAGAAACATAATTTGTTTTCCCCTTGGGGGAGAAAGGAGAGCAGACGCTGCCTCGAATCCCCAGAGAGTATATAATCTGGCTACAGAAAAAAATAGAACAAGAAACGAACAGCAAACCTGGTGTTTCTATTCCCCTTCCACCACCCCCATCCTGGCCAGCAAACGCAGGGAGAGCAAAATTCCACCAGAAAACTACGGATGAAAACCATCCACCTCTGAGACCTTCAAAACATTTTCTCTTCTCTGTGGAGGCTGTCTAAATAACAGATGCTGCGAATAGATTTCAACAGTGTTATGAATCTATTTACTGTTTTAGTAAGAAGATTTTCTTCTTCTTTTTCCAACAAGCAAACCAATGTTCTCTGTAGCAAATCGACAAGAAAGGCTGTTGCTTAGTTAAAGAAAATGAGACTTCTCTATTCCCTGATGCCTGTAGGGACAAGAACTCAAACGAGAGCTGATGATAATGCGCTCAACCACTGTCATGAAAATTTAAATTAAAGAGCAGGACAACTTTAGCAAGCACAGAAACAGGCCGGTGATGAAATGGGCTATTCATTCAGGGGGACCTAGAGTGGACTTCTCAGTTCAATACCAGTGGCGGTGAAAAGAACAAAATCAATATGGCCCTCAAGTCAGCACACTCTGGGAAGTTACTTACAAAGCAAATGATTTCCCCAGCCAGGGCCGGTGCACGAGAGGCAGATGACCTGGTCTGTGACAGGCAAGAATTTCCTGTCTGGAAAATGGCTGTTGTACGTGGTCAGACCCCCTTCCCACCTGCACAGTCTTGCCTGCCCCAGCTCTCAGGGGCTTGCTTCTGCCTCGGATTTCACATGCCCCCAAGTCTGGGCTGTGCAGTAGCATTTTCTTTGGAAAGACACGTGGTTGATAGATATGAATTTGGTCTAATTTGGGATCGGCTGAATGCAGAAATTAACAAGACAGTGGGATACGCACAGAACACCCTCCCGCCCCCTCCTCCTTCCTCCTCCCCCTAATCCCTGGGTTGGGGTCTCAGCTGGGCAACCTCAGAACTCTTCCTTCTGAGCCCAGGCTTTCTGAGAAGGAAAGAAGTTTCGGCAGCTTCTCCATGCAGCTGCACTCCAAATTCTACACACTCACAGACACACACACACACACACACACACACACACACACACACACACACGGGTGCCTCTTTGCAACCTGTTCTCACAGCCAGATCACGAGCCCGTCAAATTGCTCACTTCACCGAATCACAAACTACTCAGTGTTTCGGATGCTCGGCGTTCTCTTCTTACTCTTCGTCCACCTGACCCTCACATCACCCTGCGAAGGGGCAGTGAGTGGGTGCGGCATCTTAGGCGAGAGGCACCTGCTGAAATCCCTGCCCAGTACAAAACGTGCCTGTTTCAAAACTACTCCTGAAACAGGATGGGGTTATTTGCTTACAGCTCAAGTGTCTGTGATGCTTTGCAAGAGCACGAAAAGTTTTACATTTTACTCATCACCAGCTTCCCCAGCTCTAAAATGACATGACTCTTGACAAACGTTTCATTTGAAGGGAGCTGCATTACTTCAAAGCGAAAGCACAAAGAGGCTTTTCTCTCTTTCTTTCTTTTTGGTATCGCGCTATTTTGGATTCACGTATCATTAATCCATTGTTCTATTCCCAGAGCTTAGAGATACACAAACCAGGATTTACTGCAGTCACAGCGGGGAGGAATGGGGTCCCACCGCTGAGCTGCAGGCCCCGGAGGGCTGGCCTGGGAAGGGGCTTGCCTCAGGGGGGTTCATGGGGTTCGGGGAGTGAGGAGACAGGCATCCTAAACCTCACTCTCTGACCAACCAGCTGTGCCCTTTTTTGACAACCATCAGTGATGAGCGTGCCCCTTGCTATCGTTAGTGAGCTTCTATATGCAGGGCACCGAGGTCAGCACTTCCCCGCATTATTTCAACGCGACCACTGTCTTGTCACCATGGCACCACCTCTTACTCAACTGTGTGCTGCCTAAGTTTGTCCAGGTATAAAACAGCAATTGAAACCTGATATCTATTTTCAGTGACTGGAAAACTAAATCAAGAGCAATGACACAGCACGTATGAGGCCAGATGCCTGGAACAGTGTGAAGGAGACAGATGCGGTCCCTTCTTCACAGAGCTTTGGACGTGCACACAAGGCTTCTGCCGGTGCAGGGGAGGGGGGAACGCTGGCATTCAGCGCTGGGGACCGTCTTCACAGGACCCTGAAGGAACCACTGACCAAGTGACAATAAAGAGCGAATAACCCTCACGGCCTTTTGACAAGAGACAACTTGACCCCTGGGTTTACAAGATACGGTTGGTACATCCAAAAGTGTGTTAAATAGAGGGATGCTCCCGACTTGTTGACGAGTGTCCAGTCCAGGGGTGCAGATGGGCATTCCAGTCAGTGGTAACAGCCAACACACGGCAGCAAATTCCTGGACCAAACTGTCAAATCTGCCGAAGGCATCAGGGAAGTCACTGGAATTATAGAGGAGATTCTGGATATCAAAGCCTTTTTTATGGAAGCCTTCCATTTGGGTGGAGTAATGTCATTTCCTCCATAAAGATGAGGCTCTATACTCTCTGAATTCACCATAATTCTGTACTTAAACACATTAAAATACAGACGTATTAACTTGCAAACATTTGGTGTTGGGTAAATTATCCCCCTTGGAGCATCCAGCAGTATTTTAAAAAAGGGGAGGGAAGACACTAGAATTATAAACATTGGTAAACCTCTTAGGATGGTTTTCACTTTACAAATGTACTACAGGCAAAAGTTTGTTCCTAAACTGGCTGCTTGGAAAGCAACTAGGGTTTGTCATAGAAATAACACTGTAACTGGTGATTGGGTCTCAGGCCACCTAACAGTAACATTGTTACCCCACAACGCAGATGCACGTGCTCACAGAACCACACGAGACTTACAACCACGCTCCTCTCCCCACTGCGAAGTTTACCTCCGCAGCAAAATATTTGACATTTCTGTCAGTGTTGCCAAATTGTGTCTTTCCTTCCTTTCAAAAATGCTCTTACCAGTTAGCATACGAATGAACCTATTATTTATGCCCATAGGTAACAATGATCACAAGGGAATTTAATATAATATAGAAGAGAGAAATGTATTATGTGAACTAATGAGTACATTAAATGTATCTGATTAGAGGTTCGGTAAAGGTGTAATTATGTGGTTATCTATACTTAGAAATATTATTTGTTACGTTAATGGAAGGAGAATGCACTAAATTAGTGGTTTTAGGGTAACATATCTCGATATATGAAGCAGCAGGGGAAATACAGATGAAGGGTCACCAGGCTGTTCAGGCTGATTACGTTCTTGGGACCCCAAAGAAAGAGTGAGGTGAGCCAAGGTCACAGGAGAATTAGACCAAGCAAAGCACATAACTCTCCTAGGATACTGAGATGCTCACTCTTGCAGAAGAAATAACATACAGGATGTCAGTTATCATCATGGAATTCTTCCCGTGTACTAAGCACCAGCACGACAGCATCCGGATGCACCTGCCGCTGCACTGACATCCTGGCTACATGGCCAGGTGACCGGGGCCCCGCCTCACGCTAACGCTGTTCTAAGGAGCAAAAGCACCTCAAATGGCGTGAACTATGGCCACGGGAAAAGAAATGTGGTCTTGCCGGTTCTATGATACAAGAAGGATTGGTAAAGGGGATAAGTTAGAGGACCAAGGAGGGGCCTGAGCAGTAAATGGATAGGACGTTCAGAACCTGGGAGCTCAGGCATTAAGTGTGCCTGCATTGTGTCTGCTGGCATGGTCACCACCACTGTGAGCACAGAAGGTGTCTGGGACTCCTCACTGTCATCCCCACCCTGCCTGTTGCCACTTCACACCGGAAGGAGCCCAAGGGGTGGGTGGGGGCCAACGTGTGCTCTCAGTTCTTTGGGGAAAACATGGTCTAATTTCGAATTCGGGGCTATAGGAGATCCCCTGTGCCTCCTAGTCCTAACGTACCCAAGCCAAAATGGGGAAGAAGTCCCAATAGCGAGGGGGAACCCCTGGGGTGCACACTTGGGATATTACAAGGTTAAATGTTAGGGTATTCACATTCGCCTAGACTTGAACACTGCAAGCTCAGGGGAAAAAATGTAAGGGAAAGAACCCCATAAACCATACCTTCAGTCTGTGTTCTTTACTAATTTTTATATCTGATAAAGACATGGAATCAGACTGGTCTTGTCATTTTGCTGGCAATGAGGAATGTAAAAAACAAAGTCTGGAGAAACCATGAAAGGCTGAGGGCAAGAAAGTCTTGCTTTTATAAAACCTTTAAGCAGAAATGACTCCAAGAACACAGAAGAGTGATCATGTTTGGTGAGACTGAGAGCCAAAAGCCTTCTTCGAGTCCTACGAGTCTTCCAGTTAAAGATGCTGGATTGGAAACACACACACGTAGTCTGTTCCTTCTGTGCACTGTAGCGCAAAGATAGTCAACTCTCCAGGACAAAGGTAAGAGGCGAGGAGAGAGCAGCCACAGAAATGGGGAAACCAGAGAGCAGGTGAACAAGTGGACTCAGCTCACTCAGAAAGCTAACTAACCAGCTGAAAGTGGGAATGGGTAAGAAGCAACTGGCTCGGTACAACCCCTTTGGGAAGCCCTCCGGAGAGATTTACCATAGCTCGACTTCCATCTTCCCGATGGCCTGGCCAACTCCACTCCCAGGACTGTCCCCAAAGAAGGGAGTACACAGGCCTAATAAAAGACAGGAGTAAGAACATTCATGGCAGCATTATTCATAGGAGTCCCCAAGCAGATATGACTCAGATAGCCGCCAGGAGTGGAGCGGGCTGGTAAACTGTGATGCAACCATGAGACAGATACTACGCCGCAGTCACAGAGAACGAGCTGCCGCTGCGTGCGGCGACACGGATGGATCGCAGATGTCACACACAGTACAAGAAGCCAGAAAGAGTACAAAATGTACAATTCCACTGTTAGAAATTTCAAGAAAAGGCAAAATCAACTGATAGTGACAGAAAGGTTACTGAGAGAGGAGAAGCACGAGGGAGCTTCCTGGCAGGTGGCAACAGTCCTCTCTCTTGATCGGAGTGGTGGCTCAGGGTGGATGTGCATGTTCGAGCTCCTCACTTCAGATGAGCTGCATCTTACTTTTTGAATATGAAACCTGTTTTATTTTATTTACTTTATTTTTTTTAACGTTCATTTATTTTTTAAGACACAGAGCCAGAGTGTGAGCAGGGGAGGGCCAGAGAGAGAGAGGGAGACACAGAATCCAAAATAGGCTCCAGGCTCTGAGCTGTCAGCATAGAGCCCGATGAGGGGCTTGAACACATGAACTGTGAGATCATGACCTAAGCCGAAGCCAGACGTTCAACTGACTGAGCCACCTAGTTGTCCCTGAAACCTTAATTTTAAAAAGAAGTAAACTCTCTTTCCCCCTTCCCCTCCCTATGGTCCTCTATTAGGTTTCTCCTGTTAGACCCATGAGTGCAAACATATGGTATCTGTCCTTCTCCGCCTGACTTATTTTGCTTAGCATGACACCCTTGAGGTCCATCCACTTAGAGCTGGGGAGAGAGAGGGACACAAATCATGAAAGACTACTGAATACTGAAAACGAACCAAGGGATGAAGGGGGAGGGGGAGGGGAGGGAAGGGGGTGATGGTCACGGACAGGGGGCACTTGTGTGGAGAAGCACTGGGTGTTATATGGAAACCAATTTGACAATAAACTATTAAAAAAAATAAAAAAAAGTAAAGAAAGTGAATGAAAGGGGGGAAATCTGATTTGTATTATAGATACACCAAAGGCCTAAGAACGTGTGGGGACAGGTATCCTTAAAAATGAGAGTAAAAGGGAGCTAATATGGAAGGATGCCCTGAAATCATGGGTGCTGGACCACTGCCCTTCATACTTCAGTAGATGAGGGCTTCAGTTTTTGTAAAGAGTTGAGGGGGATGCTGAGAGCCAGCAGGTACTGAGAGTGGGCTACCATAGTGAAGACAGGGAGATTAAGATAATTTTGTGAATACAGACTTTCTCTTCCATATGCCTTCAGAATGAGAGCAGCCCTCCCTCCCCCGCCTCCAGCAAGAGGCAGGAAGAATGTACCATGGGGCAGGCACCTGAGAGCCAAGGAGAAAAGACCTTCACTGCCCTCTAGTGAAGATCACAGGACACGAGTCCCCCACCCCCAAAAGGTCCAATCAGCTGTCCAGTGCTGCACTGTGTGTGTGTGTGTGTGTGTGTGTGTGTGTGTGTGTGTTGTATTCAAACGGGTGCGGGCAGCCAGGGATCATTATACACAAGTCATAGGAAAAACACACCCAAACAATCAAAATGGGGTAATAGGGACTATTTGGAGACGGAAAAACACGATCAACAATACTCTCAGGGAAGGAAAAGAAGATAGTGCATCCATCAAACAACTACAGGAGTAACGACCAAAAAAGTTCTTGAAAATTAAAACCATGATAGCAGAAATGAAAATCTCAGCAGGCTTAAATGATAAAGTTGAATAGCTCAGAAAGTAGAGTACGCAAGGAAATAGGATAAAAAGGAGATAATATTTGAGGGCCAGTATAGGAAGTCCAACATCTGAAAACCATGAGTACCAGAGAATACAGAGGGAAAAAAAACCACTGAGGGAAAATCATCACTGAAATAATCCAACAATATTTCAGAGCTGAAGGTCGTAGACTTTAAATAAATAGATAAAGCAGATTCACACCACGGTATATCACACTGTTATTTCAGAACCCTGGATACAGAGGGAAGGTCCTACATGTCTCCACTTGCATATAAAGGATCAAGAATCAGAATGAAATTGAACATCTTAAAATCTGTACTGCATGGGCAAAGGCAAAGAAGCTGAGCCTTTGAAATTCTGAGAAAAAATGACTCTTTACCTAACGTTCTATACCCAGCTGAACTACCACAATCTCAATTTAATGTGAGGCTAGAATGAGGATGTTTTTGAAGAAGAAATACACATTCTTCTCCAGAAGCTACAAGAGAATGTCATCCATCTGAAAAAGGAAGGAAATAGGACCAAACAGGAAGGAGGTGAAGGTAGGCAGTTCCTTGGAAATCTCAAGACGGCAGCTGTCAGCAGGCTTAGAGTAATCAGGCAGGAAATAGAGAACTTTCTCCTAGACAAGCCTCAAAAAGCTGAAGCTGACAGAATGCCCAATATTTTTAACTTTATTGACAGGAAGTCATAGATTTCCTATGCACTTATGCCTGTGGAAGAAGAGAATGAGACTGAATGAGTACATTTAAAAGATGAAGACATTTTATTTTAAAAACACAAAAATAACCTATAGGAAAAATAATCATGGCATACAAACATGGCTCAGTTGTGAATAATGTTTAAGATAATGTATACATAGATGAACTATTATAAATACTTAATACTGATGTAACAAAAATTAAAATTTAATGAAGATGCGGATTCAATAAATAACAGTGAGTGGATCTGGAAAACAGCAACCATAAGCATGTTATTTAGAAGTATGGAACTGATAGTCAACATCATCAGCTGAAATCACAGATGGCGGCTGCCAATGGGGAGGATTCTCATCACGGTCTGTGTGCAATAATTTGACTCATTAATCTGCATGCCTATACAATGTTGACAAAGATGAAAAACCAAGTCAAAGAAGCAAGACTTCAAATCATAACACTGTTCTGGTTACTAAAAATAGCACTTTCATACTTTATATAAACTACTACATCATAATTTTTGTAATTAAATACATCAGTTTCCTATCCCCATAGGTACTTACATGTCTTGGATGTAGTTCAACTCCTCTAAGTGGATACAGGGTTCCCACGAGATCCCTCATCAGAGCAGATGAGGAGGGCAGTGGGGGCTGAACACAGGGGATCCCAAACCGTGGTGCGCACCCCAAGGAGACCACTAAGCAAGGGCCAGTCTCAAGGCGGAGGCTGGCCAGGGCCAGAGACTAAAGGGCTCCTCTGTCCTGCCTCATGACAACTACTCTCTCACGCCTGGCACCAGACTTCAAACATCAGGCATTGCAGGAAGATGGCAGGACAGGAAATGGCGTGAGGCCTGCCGATGGGCAGAGAGGAAGTAGAGAATGTTGTCCAGAGGGACGGCTGGAAGGACTCAGGACGTGGCTGTCACAAGGACACAGAAGTCTGGAGGGCCCTGGTGCAACTCCTTCTCAAGGGCCTGAAAATGTGCCCCTCTGGTGCGCTCTCCCGAATGGTTATGATTTTCCCCCTTCTGACCCTTGGGCAAAGAGATAAAACAAGCAGGCCAAAAGCAAAGCAATTTGCACCAAGATCCAGGCACCCCTTCCCCCAAGATGAATTACACACGGTGTAACAACATGTATAATTATATTGCCTTGCTGTGTAGGATCGTTATGAAGATTAAGTGAGTTCACCTTTGCAAAGCACTTAGAACAATGCCTGGCACACAGCACGCCCTATGTAAATATTAGTTGTATTAATAAAATAAAGGAACAGTATGTGGTGTGTTTGCAAAGGTGCAGTGTGACGTCCCTCTCTGTCCAGAACTTGCGTACATGTGCTGATGAAATGTTCCTACAAGAGATTTAAAAGGGGCCTGTCCCCGCAGGGGCCCCGGGGAGGAAGCACCCTGGCGGAAGACAGGTAGGCCTGGGTATCATTATGGGCCAGAGTGCTGGTCCCATGGCAGGTGTGAATGGTCACTGTGGCCCCAGGGGAGGTCTGAATGATCAAACCATCTGCCGCTTGAGACACAAGATGCTCTGGGCCCTCAGAGCCCTACCAAGCTCATTGCCAGGGCTCTGGCTATGCTGCAGTGAGCTGGGCATAGGGGCTGTGGGTCTCCCTTATGTCTAGGGTGGCTTGGACCTTCAGAAAACCAACCCCGATGCCAGCAATCATCGGAAAACTGGGTGCAGCACAACCTAATACCGCTTAGCACTATCCATAGATGAGAGAAGGTATAAATAAATACCTTTAGATCTCTAGGTCTTTATTCTGGAAACTTCTAGCTATTGTACTTAAAAGCAAGTGAATTCTAACCCACAGAGAAGAGTCCAAAGAAAACAGGGGAGTGACTTAGACTTAGTAGTTTTCCTACTGGCTTAGCAGGTATCTGCTAGCACCCACTCTGGACCAGGCACTGGACGGGGCACTAAGAACTCAGATACAAAGCAAACAAAACTCCCTGTGCTTGTGGAACTTACACACTAGTGGGAAAAGCCTCAGTACAGTTAGTAAGTTACAGCTGTTAAATGGCACTGGGTATTCCAGAGAGAAGGAGCTGGGGACGGGAGGAACTGCGATTTTAAAATGAGACACAATCTCGGTGAAAAGGTGACATGCCAGCAAAGGCTTGAGGGCACCTGGATAGCAGGAGCCTGGAGTACAGGCAGGAGCTCAGGTGTGGGAAGAAGGGAGAGCAGATAGAAGGAACAGTTTCCCGGAAGAGGAACAGTATGTGTGAGAGCAGAATGTCAAATGGACACAGGCCACTGAGGAACTGAAAACCAGTCGGGACGGCCAGAGCCACAGCACTCTGGGAAGTGATGGGAGATGTGGCAGGGCCTGTGACCCGCCGCAGGGACCTGTCTAGATCCCGAGGGCAATGGGCAGCCCCTGAAGGGTTTTAAGCAGGGATGGGCGTGTTGAGGACCGAGGTTTCAAACAACCTCACTGGCTGTAAGGCTTTTATGACAAGTTACCAGGTGGGGTCTGGGGAGTTTACCTTGGCCTTGCCAAAGACTTCTACTCACCATGTAGGGCTGCAGCGGCCAGAGGGGCCGGCTGAGCCAGGACAAGAAAAGGGACACCGGCAAAGGGGCTCAAGGCCACCAGAGCAGTAGCCAGATATGGAACAGTGGAAGGGGAAGGTCGGTGGGAACAGTCGCTCTGTCTTCTTGGTGCTCATCCTCTTAGAACCCGGGAGCACCTGCTGCAGGACTGAAGGATCTGCTCCTTTTTCAAAATACAAAAATTAGGGGGCAAGGGGAAGGGGGTGATGGACATGGAGGGGGGCACTTGTAGGGAAGAGCACTGGGTGTTACATGGAAACCAACTTGACAATAAACTATAAAACAAACAAACAAACAAAATATAAAAGCTGCCGGCGTCTTGTTCCACCAGGGAAAAGCCATCATGACAATAAAAGTGACCGATACTCACCAACGATCAATTGTTAGCATGGGCTTCGATGCAGGGGGAAGGCCTGTTCGCAGATGTATCAGGATTTGAATGAGCGTTAGCAATCCAAGGCTCACACCATGACATCCGTGACACGACCCAAACTTCCACCAACAAAGGAGGGTGCTGGTTGGGGGCTGGCTCGTTCAGCCCCGGATAGGGAGGGGCAGCCTTCCTTTACAAGTAATTTTCAATAAAGAGCCAGAGGTAGAGTTAAAAACAAGAATGACGGAATGTGCCAGGCAAAGGCCGTGCTCGCTCTCAGTCGGAACAGCCGTGGCCCAGGCTCACGGCCACACCAGCCTCCACGGCCCCGGTGCCCCCAGACCCGCCACCTCCTCCACACAAGAGAGGAACACAAGGCTGGCTGGTAATTGCACTGTGCTCTGAAAGACCGGCCTCCTCAAGAAGCCTGGGCATCCTCACACTGCAAGGCATGACAGAACGGAGGACAGAGGGATCCTGAAGGTCTTGCCAGTAGGTGGTTAGTCGTGGGTCTTCAGACGCACAAAGTTGTTCTAAGACTCACAGGCTTCCGTCTGTGGACAAGCGAGGTATCTGCAGAGAAACCATTACACTAGACTCTCTGTAAAGCAGTAGCGGTTTCTGGGCTGGGAACAGTCACTGGCGAACTCTAGAAGCCCTGTGGGCTTTCTGACATAACGACACAATCACACGCAGGTCCGTACATGTGTAGAGAAAGAAAATGAAAGGTCAGAGGCGAGGGCTTGGGAACTGGAAGAACACAGGGTACCAGTTCTTTACTCTTGTTATAACACAGGATTGGATACGCCCTGCAATCAGTCCTTAAATGACGCATTTGACTTGAAAGGCAATGACGTCTTTTGAAGAAATACGTAAAATAACTTTTTATAAAGTTAAAAAAAAAAATCTCTGGTCTGATGGGTTATCTGTTTGTGGCATACGTCACATGTCAGGCCTTGAAATGCAAAACCAAACCAAACACAACAAACACCACTGTCTCCACAGAAACGGGCGTTAGACTCGGCCGTGGAAGAAGTGACAGTAATTCCTCCCCAGACATGTTGCTGGGAAGCCAGCCTGGTGCTCCGTGTCCCTTGGGGCCCCTGGTTCAGGCATGCGTGAGCCACTCCATGTGGAGGACACGTGGACAGAGGGCAAGACGAGGAATGGGGGGGGGGTGCTAAACGGAAGACATGCTTCCACACTGTAGTCTTGATAAATCTGCACGTGAGGTCAGCACCGTAGGGTCTGCCAGGCAGGAGGAAATCAGGGCACATAAGACGGGCCAGCGAGGCAGGAACCAATCACAGGAGCCATAAAAGGAGGAAGACACTGGACATTTAGAAAGAGAACAAACATTGGGGCCCCTGGGTGGCTAAATCGGTTAAGCGTCCGGCTTCGGCTCAGGTCATTACCTCACAGTTCGTGGGTTTGAGCCCCACGTCGGGCTCTGTGCTGACAGCTTGGAGCCTGGAGCCTGTCTTCGGATCCTGTGTCTCCCTCTCTCTCTGCCTCTCCCCTGCTCATGCTGTCTCTGTCTCTCAAAAATAAAAAACATTTAAAAAGAAAAAAGAAAGAGAACAAACACTACTGGGGGCAAGGGGAGAGCAACAAAACGGGGAACATACTTCAGTGCGGGACGCCACAGAACACACTGACACCATCTTCTTAAAATTCAGAGGCAGATCCCAAAGCCTTATCAGTCAGGAAGGGGTCTCTGTCTTAAGGCATGAGAAACAATATTGAAAATATTTTTACTTTTAGGAGCCCTTGTTTTACTTTAGTGCGCATTTAAAAAATATGAAAGATGGCGAGTTGTTAACAAAGGGACGTTATGCAGCCATGTACAGTGATGCCTATAATAACAGAGACGCTTATTTACGTTGGCGAGAACACACAGCGCAGAACACTGCAAATAATGTATGAGCTCGGCTATGTAGAAAAACATTTTTTTAAAGATTAGAAAGGAAATATGCCAACAATGTTAATAGCTATTGCCTCTGGGTGGTATAAAATTATAAGTAATGTTTCTCATTATTCTTCTTCCCTAATTTCTCTCAACTGAGCATCTATTACTTTTATAATCCCAAAAAAGCGACACACACTATTAAAACCATGCTGGAGGGGGTGAAATGTCTGCAAATATTTCAGTTCATAAACGCGTAGCTGTAAGCTGATGACATGAATATAGATGATTACTGTCTTTATTCGGAAGCAAGAATGCCGGGATTTTCAGGAATAATAAAGGGCAAAGTATCTCACCTACTTAGACGGCGAAAGATTATACAAATGACTTAGAATCTGAGAGTATGGACGAACCGCTGGGTCAAGGTTTATTATGCAGACTACCACCCAAGGCCCCGTGCTGAAAATTACAAACCTGCTCAGAGAATGAAAGTCACCTCATTAGACCCTAAAGATAAAACCACCCCAAATCACTGTTGCAATATTGTTAGCAAACTGTTTCTGCCAGTACATGCGTCGTGTGGCAGCTGAGCTCTGACAGGCTAATAGTCCCTGCCCCCGCCCCCACCCTCCCCGGTA
>NC_043707.1:9838854-9908986 GCF_006229205.1 Suricata suricatta
GGCTCGAACTCACGAGCCATGAGATCATGACCTGAGCAGAACTCCGACACATAACAGACTAACCCACCCAGATGCCCCTAACTTGTTATTATGTAAGTACAAGTAAGCCGTACTTTAAGCCACTTTCTCTTAAAACCTGCAGCCAAAGGCATTCTTTTTTTTAATGTTTTTTATTTATTTCTGAGAGACAGAGAGAGCACAAGCAGGGGAGGGTCAGAGAGAAGGGAGACACAGAATCCAAAGCAGGCTCCAGGCTCTGAGCTAGCTGTCAGCACAGAGCCCGATGCGGGGCTCGAACCCACAAACCGTGAGATCATGACCTGAGCTGAAGTCGGACACTCAACCAACTGAGCCACCCAGGCGCAAAGGCATCCTTAAAGAATACAGGTCACGAGTATGGTTATGTCTGGTCCTTGCTCTCAGGGAGCTTACGGTCTATGATGACGAGGACAATAAAGGGGGCTCACGAACAAATGCAACATTAGAATGTATTATTACTGTCATGAGGAAGCGGGTACTTGAAACTCTGTCCTTTGTAAAGAAGGGGTTGGAGCCAATGCAGAAAATCGGGGGTGCAGGGGACTGAAGGAGAGGATTCTCAGCAGAGCGAACAGCAGACGCACAGCCGTGGCAGGAGAGGTGAGTGCAAAGCGTGCGGATGTTAGACGGGCCAGTAGGCTGAGCACAGGGCGAGATCAGGCCATGGGAGGTGGGCAGGGCCAGGCTTCCATGGACCCTGCATTTCTTTTAAGTAGATAGGGCTTCCCCTCTGCGAGCAAGGGGAAGCGAACAAGTGGGTTTGGCAAAGAAGGGACATGTTCAGACTGACTTTGACAGTTATCTGATACCTATCTGTGGGCGTGGTGTGGCTTAGGAGAGAAGGAGATTGAAAACACATATCTGTGGCATACTGTATATGCAGTACCCATTCTCCCTCCTGCCTTGCCCACAGGTGCGCCCCAGTGAAGGACTCCAAGGGATCCATGCCAATAAGCACTTTCTTCTTCCCCGTTTCCTAAGATTCCCTGGAGTCTGGGAATGGCCATGAGGCCCTGATCTGACTGAGGGGATGGGGGCCGGGGGGGGGGGTGGGTGCAGAGGGTGCAGTCCTAGGGCAACCTTTGCACTCCTGGCTTGAGGCGAACCCGATGTGGCCAATGCAGCCGTGCTGAGACTGCAGGGAAACAAGTGGGAAAATGGAAGCCAGCACGCTAAGGATGATGGGACCTGCAGCCCCGAGGGCCCTGCGGCACTGCAGAGCTGTCTGTTCAAGCTGCCCACACTTGGGCGGCTGCTCCCACTGCCAAGCACTTTCCTGAGTGAAGTACCCAAGAGCCAGAGAAAAGGCCGGGCACCCGGGTGGCTCATGATCTATTAGTCCATGAGTCCGAGCCCTGCGTCAGGCTCTGTGCTGACAGCTTGAGCCTGAAGCCTGCTTCAGATTCTGTGTCTCCCTCTCTTTCTGCTCCTCCCCAGCTTTCTCTCTCTCTCTCTCTCTCTCTCTCTCTCTCTCTCTCTCTCTCTCTCTCTCCCTCCCTCCGTCTCTCCGTCTCTCCCTCTCTCTCGCTTTCTCTCTCAAAAATAAATAGAAAAGGCTAAGGGCCGAAACTGATTTAACATGATTGATAGGTAATTGCTTTGTTGGTGTAAAACGCCAGCACTGTACCAGGTACCATTCCCGCTTCTAAACTGGACAACTGTCGGACACAGGAATCTAAGGGGACCCAAGTACGACAAAGCACAACCGGCTGATGACACTTAGGATGGAGTGGGCAGCACAGCGAACAGCACAAATCATCAGGAAGTACTGTTCTCCCTCGTGGATGACACCAGAGACTTTCCCGTTAGCTTGATATCAGACTTCAAGAAATGAGCAAGGAAAAAAAATAAATCCCTTAGGAGGCTTTTTTTTTTTTTTTTTTTTTTTTTTGGGGTAGAATAAGTGAATCGAGACAGACCTGTCTACGCTGAGCTGCAGAGAACTACACGGGAATGGAGATGGCAAACGTCACGGGCAGTAAAGGGACCTGCACTCACTGTGGGGAAGGTTTAAGACATTAAGCTCAATGTAGAGCAGTTTTTGAAACGGGCATGATTATCTGCTTCCCCCTCATTAGAGGAACAAGTAGTTGGACACTATCGATCTGTTTGCACAAGCCACTAGAAAAATTCGCTACCAAAAGGCTGGTCAGGCATGTGAATGGCTATGGGACAAAGACGCTGAATGGACAGACAAGACAACGGCTGTAACTCTATGGGAGGGCTCGCAGTTAACTGTGCCTCGGCTTACAACTTCTCGCGTGAAACGCCAATCGTGGGGGGTGTGCTCATCTTGTGGCTACAGTCAGCAAGAGTCAGGAGCACTTAAGACGTGAGAAAATCCAGACATTCTTAGAAACACAGGAATAGAGCAATACATAGAAAAGGTGACACCTGTAGGAAAAAAATATTTTAAATTATTGTAGGCATGTCTTTCCAAACATCACAAAACATGCAATCACTGAACCAATCGTGAACTCCTGCCTAAAGTAACATACTGGGAATAACAGCGATGGTTGAACAGGTGGCTTGCTAAGTTAGAAATCCCACCGTGACATGGCTCAGTTCGGACTGTGCTCACACAAGTGTCATAGTCTCGGTGACTTACACACGACAGAAATTTACTCCTCACCGTTCTGGAGAATGGAAGTCTAAGAGGAGGGCGCCGGCATGGCCGGGTTCTGGTGAGGCCCTCCTCCGGGTCACAGAGGGGCCGGGGAACCCTCTGGGGTCCC
Organism: Suricata suricatta; assembly: GCF_006229205.1. Taxonomy (NCBI): domain Eukaryota; kingdom Metazoa; phylum Chordata; class Mammalia; order Carnivora; family Herpestidae; genus Suricata; species Suricata suricatta. Next base: position 9,841,629 of record NC_043707.1, read on the forward strand.
TTTCATAAAGCAGTAACCCCACTGGCTTCCCAAAGGGGATCTAATCACTTCCCAGAGGCCTCACCTCCTGATAACCCTCCACTGGGGGTGAGGGCTTCAAAATTCATTTCCAAAATTCCAAATCCATTCATGACCAAAATTCAAAATATAAATTATGCAGGGGACACAAACATTCAGCCCACACCATGACACAAATGTACAGATGTCAAGAATGTTCAATGAACCTGGGATTTTAAATTCTAAGACATGATTAGGAAGAGAGAAAACTCTTAACTGAAGGAAGTAAAGGAAATATAAATATTCCAAGATGATAAAACATTTTTCCCATATCTGTTTAAGGTTGGCAGTCATAATTTATTTCACTAATTGAAAAGACATAAAATACGCCCACCTGAAAGATTTACAGCTCAATATTTAACACCTTCCTCCAAACTACCATAGCACTTTACCTGCTCCTTTCTTAGGGCTATTAATTATCACTTATTGAGTGGTACAGGGCATGTGCCAGGAATTATATAAAATACCTGAAACCAGGGAAGGGCCTTAGATGCTTAGATGGAGAAACTCATGTTCAAGAGTAGCTAAGAACACTGCCCAATAGCTCCTTCTCAGAATTACTGTAATATTGTCAGGGAAAGCATGTTGGGGATTCCCACAACTGCCCCCAGGTTTGGCGGCTCTAGGAGGACTCACGGGACAGAACTCTGCACACGGTCATGCTCACGGCTGTGGTTTATCGCAGCAAAGGATACACAGCACATGAGCAAAAGGGGGAAAGATGCAGAAAATCAGACACCAGCTTCCAAGAGTCCTCTCCCAGTGGAGACACACAGGATGCCTTCAACTCTTCCAGCAGTGAGCTGTGACAACACGTAAAACAGGATGTCTACCAAGGAAACGCCTCAGAGACCCTGTGACAGGCATTTTATTGGTGTCCGGTCACAGACACAGCCTCTGCCTACCACATGCAACATTCCAGACCCACAGAACAGAAGGGGGTATTCCGCATAAACCACGGGGTCTGTACAGTGTAGGCACAGTGAGGTCCTCGTCAGCTCTGGGAATGGTGGGGACTCCCCTGAAATCCAGGTTCCCAGATGCCAACCGTGTGGACAGGCCTTTCTAAGGGGGTCTCATGTCTGCCATGCTAACTCTCGTCTGCACAGACAGACTAATCATTAAATGAGACAGGGCTACTGGCAGTCACAACTGGGAAAAAATAAAATTGGATCCCGATCCCACCACACACCGAAGTCAATTCCAAATGAATTAAAACAAACACCAAAATATAAGAACCTCTTTAAGCTTTCTGAATATAGTAGAATGTCTTAATGACTTCAGGGTAAAGAATGATTTCTTTCTTTTTAAAAAATTTTTTAAATGTTTATTATTTATTTTTTGAGAGAGGGAGAGACAGAAAGAGACAAAGTGCAAGCATGGGAGGGGCAGAGAGAGAGGGAGACACAGAATCGGAAGCAGGCTCCAGGCTCCGAGCGGTCAGGACAGCCTGACGCGGGGTTCAAACTCATGAAGTGCAAGATCATGACCTGAGCCAAAGTCAGATGCTTAACTGAATGAGCCACTGAGGTACCCCTATTAAACAAATATCTCTTTGTTTAAATGTTGAAACATCCCAAACTTTAAAAAAACATGATGCCCAATAACTAACCTCGGAAGGATTTGAAGACTCAGTGGTAAGGACAAATGCCTTTTAAGGTAACTCAACAAAGGATACCGAATCAGAAATCAAAAGGAAACTTCCTAGGGTCACCAAGCTGGTAGACTGCGTGGCCAGAATCCAAGGTCTGAGCATTTCCTGCTCTGCAGCCTTGCCCTGAAGATAAAGGTTTCTCATAATCTGCTGGGTCTAGCCTAGGAACTTGAACACAACAGGAGCACAGGAGTACCACAGATGTCCAAATATTCCACAAAAGCTCTTTCTCTAAGGAAACCCCGTTAAAAGGGCATCGCAGGCTGGAGCTGGAGATTGGTGAGGAGCGTCATGCAGGTCTTTGAGGACTCACCTGATGTCAGGGTGCAACACAGACGAGCATCACTGCTCAGGTTTGATGGGGCTACCCTGCTGGAGGAGAAACTCATATCGCCCATCACTCCGCCACCCATAAGGCGAAGCTCTGCTCAGCTCTGAGAGCTCTCACTGGATTCACCCTGACTGCCTTCCATTCAACCACAGTTGTCTTCAGATAAGTGGGGAGAAGTCCATTTTGTCAGTGTCAAGTAGATGAAATGTATTAAACTCTCAAAATGAGTTACTCAAGGGTTATCCTGGCAGTAAACAAATGAATGAAGTGAGACTGTGTGTAATGGTATGAAAAGTTATATACATATGTAATCCTGCCTGTGTGGCAATTCCAACCCCAAATCCTCTCACCCTCCAGCTATACAAGATAGCCTGCTTCCTCTCTCTGCCCTGCACACATGAGGACACGGCCAGAAGAAGGCCGTCTGCACACCAGGAAGAGACCCTCACCACACACCAGATCTGCTGCCACCTTGATCTTGGACTTCCCGTGAGAAATAAAATGTATTGCAAAAGTCCCCCAGGCTGTGGTAATCCTTTACAGCAGCCTGAGCAGATTGATACATACCAGTGCTTTCAAAAAGTCCACTCGAGTTCAGCACAAATCAAGGAAAACATTTGAATCTGATGAGAATTATCTAACTCTACCAGACGAGATCTGTCTTTGTATGTCGGACAGCTTTTATTTGAGTTTTGTTCAGTGCTTTCCATCCCTCTTGATGCCTCTGCTTTCCAACAATCTGCAGGGTCAAGACCAGAGAAGTATGGCTCTCCAGCCCACGTGTGCACATGGCCCTGGGCTGGCAGCCGCAGTGAGCTCGGCGGGCATGGGTAGGGAGAGCGGGAGCAACACGAACTACAACAATGCGTCTTCAGATGAGCCAGGCCACAGCCATGGCTTTGAAGGGTCTTCGCTGAGCTGCCAGATTCCCTGACTTCACTCTGGTTGGTGGGGGAACAATCTAGGAGGTAGAGTTGTTCCCAAGGCCTAGGAAAGGGAGGCAATGTCATGCACACCCCCACCCCTGCCCCTCTCTTCCGACCCAGCCAAGTGGGTCTCCTGTGACTGTCCTCATGGCTTTCCTGCGTCTGCATCCTGTTTCTGAACAGCCCCCTCTGTGACAGACCCTGGATTCTACCCGCCTTGCATTCATTTCTCCTCTTTCTGGTAACTGCACGACCACTGTGATTTGCAGAACTACTGGGGCCAGTTGTTCAGACTCCACTGGGATGGTCACTTAGGACCACGTGCCCCTCCTGGCGGAGACGTGGATGCAGACGTCACCTGGGCCAATCAGACGCACCCTCCTGGCATGGATGCATGGAGTGACAGAGGAAGAAGCATGGCGGTGGCAGGCACACCTGGCCAGCAGGGCTGCGGGGGGTCCTGCATGAAGCTCTGCTTCTCAACCCCTCCCCAGGCTGTCAGGGGTCCTCTGCTTTCCAGATGCCGGGTTTTCAGCTTTTCCTTCAATCCCCTGAACCACCTCTGATCTTCTCAGATCCATCTCTCCCCTTAAATCGGCCGCTGGCTTCTGTTGCTTGCATCCAAAGAATCTTCTCTCCTCAGGGAGAAATATATCCAGAAGATTCCTGTCCCCAGCCTGCACACAACGAGAGGGATGAGGGCCAGCAGCCATGTTTGTACAGTGTGAGCCCGACCCCTGCCAGGGGCTGGTCGGTCTCAGGAGACATTGGACCCCCCTCCCCCCCCTGCCAGGAGCCAATCACATGCTCTCTTCTGGGAGTGTGAATTCGGACCTTTTGATATCCACGCATCTCACCAAGGAGAGGGGCTAGGAGACAATGTGAAGGCAGGGGGCAGGGATCACCAAGGACGCCGGTCATCAGAGAGGGGAAACATGAAGCAGAGGAGGCCATGGGGACCCAGGGAAGGCAGAAGAAAGGCAGAAGTCAGGGACCACCGCCCTTCCCGTCTCTGTGCCCACAGGCCCGTCCCCAGATCTCAGGGCACTCTGGTTCCCCACTCGGTGAAATCCTCCTGAGACATCCCCCGCCCCCAGCCACTTTTCTTTCCTAAGTTAGTCTGACTAGATTTCTGTTTCTCATGATACAATCACCTTTCCTCGAGATCCTCATAAATCCCCCCTTCCTCCAGAATCCCCCTCCCCTACTACACGTGCTGATGTGAACACGCCTCAAATTTTCACAAGAAATCTGAGCTTCCTTTACCTGGATCACACTCCCATCGGAAGACCCCACTCAGGTGTGGTTATTCCGTCCAAGTCAAGCCTTCTGGAAATCCAATCCTATGTGGTGATGGACCCAGGGAAGGAGGAAAATGCAGCTGTTCCTCCTGGGCGGGCTGTGCGGGCAGGGATGACCCAAGACCGCCACGGATGAGGCTGTGGATTCCTGAAAAGTTCATCACGCTCATTTCGCTACAATACATGTGACCTCCCTGGGGTCCTTTGCGGCTTCCCTCTCCGGCTGCCCGTCATTCGCGGCCCCGACCTGTCATTCCTTCGTGTGGCCCAGTTTTGTCAGGTAGAAGACAGAGAGACATCAGGTCTGCAGACCGCATCTCAATAACAGAGAGCCATACCCAGGTGCACTGTGGCCCTGGAACCCACCCATGGGAGCTTCCAGACTCTGCAGGAAGACAAATGAAATAATAAATATTGGCTTTAAAACCGGCTCTGTCCCTAGATCATTTTGACAGGATGTTTTCAAGCCAAACCCAAACCAGATGAAGCCCTTGTAATTCAAGGCAGCGTTCGCAAGCACCTGCTGGTTGGTTTGAGACCGCACCCACACCCACACGTGCACACGCACACACCGAGGCCGCTCCTCCTGCCAAAGAGAAGGGCCCCTCACCCTAACAGCATCGCTCTCAATACCCCGCAGGGGCCGGGAAGGGACACAACTTCTCAATCTTATCTGTGCGCATCTGATACAAACGGAGGGAAGGGTGCATGCTCATTCCTCACCCTACAGAAGGGTAAACTGTAAGACCTTCCAGGATTCTTCGCCGCACGGAGCCTATTTATAAAAATCTAATTTTCACAGGACCTCGTCTAGTGCTGGGAGGAAGAGACCAACAGGGAGAAGACCAGCTTTTCTCTGTAAAGTGGGCCAAATTAGAGAAAATATTAACGTTCAGGAAGAACAGTTGGGGTCAGGCTCACTATAAAACTCCTGGGCACAGGAAGCTTCCAGATGAGTGGCAGGTGGGGGGCAGCAAAAAATGGGGCCGAACCTCTCTCACGGGTGCCTCTTAGCAAAGGAACCGCATCATTTTTGTGCCCCTCGTGGGCTGACCACCAAAGTTCTTTTGGTGGGGACCCTTTTGCAAGCATTTCAATGTATCTCTTTATGCATCCACTAGCTCGGATGCTGGATCATTCTTACAAGAGACGTCGGTACTTTTGAGAAGGCTCCTATCCATGTGATGCTATGACTTCATTCTCTGTTGCTTCCTCACATGAAAACAGCTAGACTCCTTCAATCAATGTGGAAGACATGCTGGCAGCGGTGTCAATAAAATCCAGGTTGCGTGACATATTTTAACTGCACGGTGGGGCTCTGCAAGGTGCCTCCCAGAGGCAGCAGTTGGTGCAGCTGCAGAGCCTCTGAAATGGCACAAGAGAATACGTCCACACGATGAGCAACTGGGAGAGCACGCTGTCCACACGGACGGTCTGTGGACAGCCAGGGGCCGCCAGGACGGAAAGAGACCGCAATGGCGGGGGTGATTTGCAATGGGGTGGCACTGCACGTGGCAGCTCTGCGCCAGCTGCTCCAGGAGATGTAGCAGCAGAGATGTATTTATCTAGCAGCCGTTGGACCTCCCGAGTGATACCGGGAAAGCCAATCAGCGAAATAATCAATTGGACAAAAGTAAGCAATTAAAGGGTGTTTGGTGAAGCTTAGGGTACAACTTTATTTTTTTAATTGTTTTCATAAGTTTTTTTAATGTTTATTTATTTTTGACACAGAGAGAGACAGAGTGTGAACAAGGGAGGGGCAGAGAGAGAGAGGGAGACATAGAATCTGAAGACAGGCTCCAGGCTCTGAGCTGTCAGCACAGAGCTGGACAAGGGGCTTGAACCCACAAACAGTGAGATCATGCCCTGAGCCGAAGTTGGATGCTTAATCGACTGAGCCACCCAGGCGCCCCTATTTTTTGTTTAAGTTTATTTGTTTTGAAAGAGAGCAAGAGAGGGGAGGGAGGGCCAGAGAGAGAGAGAGGTGGAGAGAGAATCCCAAGCAGGCTCTGCGCAGAGCCTGACATGGGGCTCGATCTCACAAACCATGAGATCATGACCTGAGCTGACATAAAGAGTCAGATGCTTAACGGACTGAGGCACCCAGGGGCCCCTAGGTTACAACCTTAATCCCTGAGCCCAAACTTGCAGACCTCAACTACACTGTTCTCCCAAAACACGCCCCTGGGGGCTTCTTCCTACAGAGTGGTGAGCTTCACATGAAGTGCATGCACCAGCAATTCTCCACGTCATGCTTCTGTAAGGTTCAGTTACAATGCCTGGGAAAGTGTTTATCTTCACAAACTACAACCTGGGCATAGGAGGACCAAGTCCCAGCACAGTGAGGGCAGCCGACCATCTCAGCTTGTCCAGAACTAAGGGGATTCCCAGGATGGGAGGCTTTTTATTTTAACTTTTTTAACATGTATTTATTTTTGAAAGCCAGAGAGAGAGACAGAGCATGAGCAGAAGAGAGGCAGAGAAAGAGGGACATACAGCATCACAAGCAGGCTCCAGGCTCTGAGCTGTCAGTACAGAGCCTGACACGGGGCTTGAACCCACGAACTGGGAGATCATGACCTGAGCCGAAGTCGAATACTCAACCGACTGAGCCACCCGGGCGCCCCGATGGGAGACTTTTTAGTGCTGAAACCAGGACAATCCCTGGCGAAGCTGGCTGGCTGGGCACCCTAACCTGGAGTGACACTGAACTCCACGGTCTAGCCACACCCATTACTAGAGATGCGAAGAGCCTCATGCAGTGCAGTTTTCTAAAGGGTGGCCTACCTGAACTGCACTGAAGGGCCTGGGCATGCTTGTAAATAAAACCCATAAAACCGAACGCCTTGACTGTTTCCATTTGAGCACTGGGTATTACACAGACGAAACCTCATGCACTAGACACAGATATTCCACACAGAGAGTGGGGGTGTCCTAGCCGTAGAGGTACCGTGAGTAAATACCCATGTGCATCCACAACGCGTTTCACTCCTTCCAGATGATCTACCAAACCAATCCTGGCGGCAACCTTTTAAGAAAGGATAAGAAGTCCTCTCCGCAGGCTCTCAAATGATACCAAATTAAAACACTGTGTAATTATTTACAGGAGATGGCAGTGTGTCAGAGCATTTGGCTGAAAATACTGTTTTCAAATACATTTTGTCGGAAGCTAGGGTTGCTATAAAACAGAGCAAAATATATGGCAATAAAAGCAGAGAAGGATCTAGTCACTTAGGTCTAGCGTGGAATCCTGGGAGGATAAAGGAAAACAGGCGAGGACGTCACTCCATCGCGGCCACCGCCAAGGCCCATCACAGGCCCTATAATTTATGACCTTGTCTCACTCTCCAGACAACAACCCAAGAGCATAGAGGTCACCACGTCTGGCTTTCAGCTAAGGAAGCCGAGGCTCAGCGAGGTCTAAGGACTTGCCCACAGACAGCTCCTAAATGACGCTCCGTTTTCACCTCAGGTCTGTCTCCAAAAAGTGTATATATTTTGAACACCTACTGCGTGTCTGATACCAAGGTAGCCTCTGGGATGCAAGTGGATACACGGCAGGAAACCATCTTCAAGAGGTCCCCAAGCATTACACCTGCTCAGTGCTCGTCAGGGGCCTGGGATTGGGTGACACGTCCCCCAGTTACCATGTCAGCCGGTGCTCTCACGTGTCCCCTGAAAAAGCTGCTGCTTTCCATTTTCATGATTCTCCACCTAGGTAGTCTGAGGCTTACAGACATTAAGTAAAGAGCCCTAAGTCACAGGGTTAATTAGTCATGTCTTCTGACTCCGAAATCCAGACTCTTAACTAGGATCATGTGCATCAGACAAATGCAGCAGATGAGCGACCGGGCTCGGCACCACAGAATGGAAACAGACGGACTGTCCAGTTTAGAAGCAGAAGGAATCGTTAGGAACTGGGGATTCTGGACAAGTCTTCAAAAGACAGCAAGTGGAGCTGAATTTCTTTTTTTTTAATCAGTTTTATTTTTTTAATATAGCTTATTGTCAAGTTGGTTTCCATAAAACACCCAGTGCTCATCCCAACAACTGCCCTCCTCCATGCCCATCACCCATTTTCCCCTCTCCCCCTCCCCCTTCACCTCAGTTTGTTCTCAGTATTTAAGAGTCTCATGTGGTTTGTCTCCCTCCCTTTCCTTAACTATTTTTTCCCCTTCCCCTCCCCCATGGTCCTCTGTTAAGTTTCTCCTGTTCCACATGAGTGAAAACATACGGTATTTGTCCTTCTCTTCCTGACTTATTTCGCTTAGCATGACACCCTCGAGTTCCATCCATGTTGCTACAGATGGCCAGATTTCATTCTTTCTCATTGCCATGTAGTACTCCACTGTGTATATAAACCACATCTTCTTGATCCACTCATCAGGTGATGGACATTTAGGCTCTTTCCATGATTTGGCTATTGTAGAAAGTGCCGCTATGAACATTGGGTACATGTGCTCCTATGCATCAGCACTTCTGTGTCCCTTGGGTAGATCCCCAGCAGGGCTATTACGGGGTCATAAGGGAGTTCTATTGTTAGTTTTTTTAGGAACCTTCACACTGTTTTCCAGAGCGGCTGCACCAGTTTACATTCCCACCGACAGTGTAGGAGGGTGCCCGTTTTGGAAGAGGAGCTGAATTCCAAAGAAAGGATGATGACGAGGACAATGACAAGTGACAGCAGGGATGGAGGATGATGGAGGAGACGGGGGATGGCCCAGCACCACGGATTCAATGCGTGTTTTCTGCCTCCCCTTTTCCATTGGTTATCTTGCCCCGTCCCCACAAGAAGCTTCCTACAAGAAGGAGGTACTTTCATTAGCGCCTCATTTACAAAGGAGGCCCAAGGTCACATGGCCAGGAGACAGGATGCAGTTGGGAGCGGTACCCAGGCACGGAAGCCGGATGCTGCGGCCTCTGCTGTTCATCACTGGCTCCGACCACCCCTCTGCAAACCAGAGGTGACAGGAACATAAGATACACGCTCCATCTCCGGATGGGAGGAGCTGCCAAGTCACCCTGCAGGAGGGTAGGTACCGAGGGGGGCACAACGGAGGCCAGCTCTTGTAAGCGCACCACACAGGTGACGGGAGGAGCACAGGAAGCAGTGGAGGTCGACAACCTGATGAGGGGCCACACTGTAGGTAGAGAGATCAGTCAGGCAGCTGTAAAAGTCCAGGCAAGAGTGTTTGGGGCTAACATGACAGAGGGGAGTCAAGGATACAGGAGACACAGGAGACGGGCTGCACTGGCCAGGGGTCAGCCGCGTAGGAAATGTGGTTCAAGAATGAATCCAAGAGGGGCGCCTGGGTGGCTCAGTTGGTTAAGCATCCAACTTCGGCTCAGGTCATGATCTTGCAGTTTGTGGGTTCGAGCCCCGCATCAGGCTCTGTGCTGACAGCTAGCTCAGAGCGTGGAGCTTGTCTTCAGAGTCTGTGTCTCCCTCTCTCTCTGACTCTCTGCTGCTCAGCTGTCTTTCTCTCTCTCTCTCTCTCTCCCCCTCCTATCCTTCCTCCCTCCCTCCCTCAAAAAATAAATAAAACATTAAAAAATTGTTTAAAAAAGAATGAATCCAAGAAACTCACAAACATAGGATTGAAGGAACAATGCAACGCCACCAGAGGGAAAGAAAGCTCTAAGGAGAGTGAGTTTGGGGTCCCCAGGAGGAAAGTGAGGTGCGAGTGGAAGCAGGCAGACACCTAGGGAGAAGCACAGACTGAACACTGGCCTGGAGACTGCGGTTGGGGGGGAACTGGGAAGCACCTAATAGAAATAGCGTGCAAGCTTCCACTGGTCAGGCTCTTTGTTGCAAACAAACACTCTGGCTAGTTATCAGGTAGCTGGGATTCAAAGAAAGCTGGAGAACTTGGTTGCAAGGCTAAAAGGGCAGAAGCAGCACCTCAAATCACATGCAAGAATGCTTCCAGGGAGAAACACTGGCCCCAACGCACCCCCAACCCCAGCCTGCCTCCGCGATGGCCAGGCTGGATGCTAGGAACGTCAGGACCCTGCCCACTGCTGCCCCTGGAATGTGGCGTGGCTGTGAGCCCTCCCAAGGACAGACCCTTGTGTGTCTACAGCTGAAGATCCAAAACCCGCTTCAGGTGGGTCTGAGTGGTTGAAACCAGGCCACGCGCCTGAGTCCCAGCGGCAAGGAAAGCCAGAAAGAGCATCAGGGCATCAGGCTTCAACCAACCACAGTAGGTAGTTTCTGCCTCCTTGCGGAGGGAAAGTGAATGAAGTTCAAAGGTACAGGGAGGTCAAGACTATACATCCACTGCAAGCATCTGGTTCTGTCTTTTCTAAATAATTGATTAAGTCTGCCTTTCACAGGCAGAAAAGTCTTTACATGTCTCAGAATGAACAGAGTTTAACACGGTGGTTTTGAGTCTGAAGAAGATGGTGACAGTCACCACTGGTGAGTCTAGGGGCTGCTAGGATCATATGGTCAATTTTTTCTGCGGCTGGGGACCCTGGCGCAGCTGTCAGCAGGCCTGGTCACCAGGAATAAGAAAGATGACGTCCCTTAGAGCCCCGCGTGGGGTCTCTGAGGTCAGTGCAAAGCCTGCTTCGGATCCTATGTCCCCGCCCCCACCCCCACTAAAAAATAAGTCACGATTAAAAAAGAGAGACAGCTGTCTTCCATTCAGAATTGCTGCAAAGCTCCCGTGGCATGTGTCAAGGGTTTGGAGATCCCTGGGTTCTGGACTCTGGGGACCATTTTTAATTTACCGATAAGTGAAATTTTAAAATGTGACAGCTTTGAGCACCGCTGCCCGGGTCTATTAAACAAAGAAAAGCAACTCCCATGACAATATCATCCTATTAACCTCAACCTCATAATGCTGATATGGCCCGGGGCTGGCAGGATGGCCTAAATTGCACATAAACGGCACTGTTTCCACCTGCACAGCCCTGCGTGGCCTCGTCCTTAAATGCACATAGAGATAGACCGTTTTGTATTTGTAGGGTTAGACCCAAAAGAGCACACAGGGGTGGCTGTTGTCAAATTCAAGTCAGGAACACTTGTCCCCCACCCGCCTTCAGCCTTTTCCCCTAGTTCTCACGCAGCCTCGGCCCATCGTCCCATTCTCTCTGCGACGTCTGTGCCCTGCGAGGGTCCAGGCAAAGGCGCCTGCGCTCTGACTCGTGGGGCTGGGCTCAGCCACAGCGTCCCATGACCAGCTGGGTGGCCCTGGGGGAGCCGTCACACCTGACCGTTTGCTCGTCTGGAGAAAGGGAGAAGAATACTCTGACTTCATAACAACACAGTGGCCCTGGTGGCTCTCCACTACCCTGAGTCCTACTATTTACAGTAACATGCTCTTCCCAGTGTTTACCTAATCATAAGGAACGAACCAGGAAATACTGCTTTTGAAGTGATTACCTGAAAGGAAGGAAGGAAGGGGGAGAGGGAGAGAGGGAGGAAAGAAGGAAGGAAGAAGGCTACACATCAACTCCATGAACCTATTTAGTTTCCAACCTTATCAGACAAACTATCCTTCACAAAAACTGTGAAGAATGAAGAGTTAAGAGTCTTATAATAAAGAGACAGATTCTCAACGGTTCAAGAGAGCAAACTGGGGTTTACCTGAGGCAGAGAGAGTGGCACTCTCCACCCCTCCCTTCTTGTTTCGTGCCCTGGATTTCCGTTTCCACATTAAAAACACTCTCTCCAGTGCGCCTGGGTGGTTCAGTCTGTTAAGCATCCGGCTTCGGCTCAGGTCATGATCTCCTGGTTCATGGGTTTGAGCCCTGCATCGGGTTCTGTGCTGACAGCTCAGGGTCTGGAGCCTGCTCCAGATTCTGTGTCTCCCTCTCTCTCTGACCCTCCCCTGCTCTAGCACTTTCTGTCTCTCAAAAATAAATAAAAAACATAAAAAATAATTGGAAAAAAAAACCACCCTCTCATTTATGTGTACTTTTTTGGGGGGAGTGGGAGTGAGGTTCCTACACAGAAGACAGCAAATTTGATTTTGTGGGTCACTAGCATCACTGTTTAGTAATAGGATAAAAATACTAAAATGTACTAGTTGTACCACGTATTAGGACATAGGCTCACTTAGTATCACCATTTGATTCAATAATCTACTTCTTTTTTGAAATACATTATGTATATATATTTAATGCTGATTTATTTTTGAGAGACACAGAGTGCATGCACAAGCAGGGGAGGGGCAGTGGGAGAGGGAGAAACAGAATCTGAGCAGGCTCCAGGCTCTGAGCGATCAGCAGAGTCTGACCCGGGGCTCGAACGTGTGAACCATAAGATCATGACCTGAGCCAAAGTAGGACACTCAACCGACTGAGCCACTCATGTGCCCTAATATATACTTTTTAATTTAAATCCAAGTTAGCTAACGTACAGTTGAGTATAATAATGATTTCAGGAATAAAATTTAGTGATTCACCACTTACGACACCCAGTGCTCCGCCCAACACGTGCCCCTTGCCCATTTAGCCCATCCCCCACCCAACACCTCTCCAGCAACCCTGTTTGTTCTCTGTATTTAAGACTCTCTTATGGTTTGTCTCCCTCTCTGTTGTTATCTTATTTTTGCTTCCCTTCCTCTATGTTCATCTGTTTTGTTAAATTCCACATGAGTGAAATCCTATGTTTCTCTGACTTGTTTTGCTTAGCTTAATAGCCTCCATTTCCATCCACATTGTTGCAAATGGCAAGATTTCATTCTGTTTCATTGCCGAGTAATATTCCATTGGGTCTCTATCCCACATCTTTGTCATTCATCACAGGCAGCCTGATGACATCCAGGCTCTTTCCGTAAGTCAACACTCTACTGAGAATTTATCTCACAAGCTAACAACACAACGTAGATAAACAGAACGTGGTCTACCCACATGATGCAATATTATTCAGACACAAGAAGGAAGCCAGCACTGACATGTGCTGCAGTGTGGACAAACCCTGAAAACGTGGTGCTCAGTGACAGACGCCAGTCACGAAGGACTGCGTGTTGCAGGACTCTGCTCATACAAAGCGTCCTGAGCTGGCAAATCCACGGAGCTTCAAAGAATGCCAGTGGTGGAGGAGGGCTGGGGGTGAGGATGGGATGGAGGGAAATAGGAAATGACTGCTGACGAGCACAAAGCTCCCTTTGGGATGGATGAAAATGTTCCGAAGTGGATGGTGGTGACGGATGCACAACTCCATGAATACAGACGAAACCACTGAACTGTATACTTCAAATGGGTGAATTATACGATATGGGAATTATATCTCAGTAACAAGCTCTCGTTTAAAAGAAACCCCAACAGCAGGAATAATTGTGATTATGGTACAGCGGTATTAAATTCCAGACCGCATTCTAAGCACTTTTTAAAGTTTAATGAGAAGCCTGTGAAGTACCATTATCATCTGCCTTTTACAGACCAGGAAACCCAGCCACAGACGGAGGTAATTTGCCCAAGTTTATCCGGCTGGTAAACAAGGGGTCCAGGCAGTAATTTAAGCAAGTGGACTTCACAGCCATAGTCTTAATAGCTGCACGTGTACACAGAGGGGCGGGTTCACGCGGGGGCCCTACGGTGCTGGTCGTGGCAGAACACAGGACACAGCCAAACGCCCACCATTGGGGACAGATGACACGCGCTCTGGTATCTCATGCCCTGAAAACAGCAACGGGCATCTGTACACGTGGACACGGAAGACAACAGAAAACAACAGAAATAAATGCTGGGTCTTCTTTGCTCCCATTTTGATTTTTGCAAAACGCTAGGTGTGCTGTGTACATACCTTGCCGCTGTTCTCTCGTTTTTTCATGAAGAACAAACGCGGTATCCTCGGAGGAAAAGCACATCAGGGGTGGCAGAGACGCGGGCTATTTTTCCGGATACCTTTTGGATCTGATGTGACTGTCGAAACCATGAGCACGGCGGGCTTCCAGGGTCATGGACACGCCTTCCCTCACAGCCTCCGGCACTCACGAAGGCCACCGGGCTATTCCACTGTGCTGCCTCCTGCTCCCCGCCTGGACGCCTCCAGAGGCTACACAGGCACTAGGCCTATCTGTCGCTAAGCTGGACGGGGCAGAGAAGCAGACTCCCGACGGTCAATGAATTACAATCAAGTGACCCGACTTGGACTGCCGACGGTCAAGGCCAGAGCAGACCAGCGGAGCAGGAGGTCGCTGCTCAGGGATGCACGCGGACCGGGGACGGCGCAGCACGAGCAGCCTTGAGGGGAAACTCCCAAAAAAGATTTATTCCTTCCAATTAAAAACATTTAGTTTCACGTAGTGCTGGAGAATTTATAGAGCCATAATCCCATCTCGAATCTTTTCCATTATCTTTTCCTAATGAATTGAGGTATGTAAATTCATTGATCTAAAACTTTGCAAGCCTAAGCATTACTCACGGAGTGATTTGGAGCCACACCGCCAACAGATCATGCTTAATCAGGTTCTACCGCTTTTTAAATTATACATGTTATTAGACAAAATTCATTTAATTTTGCATCTAACAGCTACAGTTTATTACACTGGCTGCTCCCACATGTCTACTGCATCTCATTGCTGAATCTGTACGATGAGCCGACTTAGGGTACAATTAATAAAGTGTTCGACATAACAGGAGGCTTTGGGTGAGGTCTGGAAGGTGCTTCAATGTGTTTTCGAGGGAGAAAAAAAAAGATGAAGGAAAGATTCAAGTCTATTATCCAAGTGAAATTTCTAGAGCTGCTACCTTACAGATCAATATAAAATTTCTTCACAAGAATATTTATGGATTATGACAGCAGTATTTCACCCAAATAATACATAAAGGAAGGATGGGATAGTAAATTTTTTATACAACCCAAATAATATATATTCAAAAGAACTCACCACAGTTTTCCAATAAACTATGCAGGAACTAGAGGGAACAATCTAGAATTCCAAACAGGCAGGTAAGTCTCTAAAATTCTGAGGGATACAAAACAGGCGCCCTAGGCAGTTCAGGCATGTAAATTCGCTGCGTTTCCAGCCTCTTGTTATTTTTGTCATTTCACATTCTAATCACTTGGCCAATTACCTGGTAATTGAACCCCTTTGGGATCATGCTCCGTTTTAGTATTTCATTTAGTTGCAGAAAATAGGCCCATCAAAGAGGTGAAATGCCCCAATTTGGGGAAATGAGTATTTAGAGCAGAAAAACAATGAGAGGAGAGGTATGAATATTTCAGTCAGCTAGGTGCAAGCTAGGAAGACACGGTTCTATAAGATAATACCCATTCGCCAGGGCATTCTACAAGCTTCTGAGGCATCCATCCACTGTCCTTGGAAAGTCCCCTGCAGTGGGCTCCAGAGAAGACCCCCACAGGTTCTCGGCCAAATGGCCTCTATGTTCACTTTCTCTCCAGGGAAAGTGTCCTCAGACAGAAGCTGAAAGCAGGAGCGGTCAGCTCCTTGGTTCCTTAACCTTCTTTTGAGTCATGAATCCCTTGAGGGATCGGACGAAAGCTACAGACCTTCTCCCCACTCCGCTCCCCAAAGCATCAATGCAGATACACTGGACTTCGCCACTTTTATGGGGCTCACTGGCTGGATGAGGCCCATTAATGGACTTAACACCCAGTTTAATAAACTGGACTCTAGCAGTGACCCTGCCGGACATCACGTTACTTAGTGCCCCAGAAAGCAATTCTCATAAAATCTTTCTTTTAAATCTAAGACCTTCTGGAAAAAGAGGTGTCCCTCTTAGGTATGGGTTTGATTTTGTTTCTTTGACAATGGTCTTTATTCCCTGTGGCTAAACCACCACCTTATCAACCACAATGGCCCTTAAGATCAGCCTATTGGTTTCTGCCTCCCCTTCTCTCTACCCTTGACTTAGAACATGAACTTATATTTTCTTTGGTCCTGTTTGGTGGTTTCTTACTTCTGTTTTTTTTCCTTGTCTGCTTCTGTTCATTTTAAGCCGTCCCAAATGCTTCATGGGACCAATAAACCAATGCGACAAGGCTTTCTCAATTTTAAGCTTTTGATCCAAACACTGGAAACCAGAGAGAAAGAATATAGACTTTTTTTTTCCCTCCCTTAATCAAAAGGCAATTGTAAACTCAGTCCTCTTACTCGGCTCTAGTCATGCCTTTTCACTGAATAATCACACATCCACATTTTCGTAGCCATAATTAAAAAGCCTCTTAGCCTTTAATTATACTTTGGTTGATTCTAACATCCACAAGTTGACCAGGCAGATAGAGTCCCAGCCGGGAAACAACAGTGTGCCCATATGTGCACACGGATAAGGGCTCTGCATCTGGGGTCCTCGGGGATCTGGGGTCCTCGGGGAACCTCAACGGGAACAGAAGCTGCATTTCACTGACCTCTGATGTTTAGCATGTCCTCCTACTATTAAGTTAAGCAGAATATCACAGAGGTCTTACCAGGCTCCTGGGACTGTTCCCAACAGAAGCCACGAGGATTCTTCATACCCCACGGCAGCTGCTGCACACACCCTGGAGCACCGTGCAGGCCCAGCACCACCTCGACATTATGGTAATCGGTAGGCCTGCTGTTAGCCTCTGTGCATAATAGATCAACAACCAAGTATGCGTTTTACGCCATCAAACAATTTAAAAGTATTTTGAGAAGCGTATTTCAATGTGATTGGTTTCCTTTGAAATCCTATGCATTTTATTTTATGCACTTCAACACATTATTCTGAGCGGTGGTCCAGAGGCCGTCTGCCAACCTGCCAGAAGGGCCCAAGGCACAAAGCGATGCCCTGACTGGGGACAAAGAGTTGACACAGCCTGAGGCATGTGGCATGCACAGGGCGCCTGGGGGAGGGGACAGTCACGCTGCCAGCAAGGCTGCTGCTGATCACACACCTAATCAGAAACAACTTTTCAAGTAATGCTGCAAGCTCCCTAATTAGTAATATTAGGTAAATTAGTTCAAACCACTTTCAATCAGCCTTGGCAGAAGGAAGGTATTGTCGCTGATTGCCTAGATGCTTTAACGGGCTCATAATGGATGTGAAAGATCTAAGGAGCCACGGGGCTGGCTGATTGCTCCGGGTTACCACTGCGGGGCGTACCCCACGCACAACCTGCCCGGAGGACGGAGGCTCCCAGCCCCGCCCACTCCAGGGTCTGGGGCCATCCGAACCCAGGCATCGCACTGCCCTGCACTCCTGTAACCCCTTTTATGTTGCTGGCTGTTAAACAGAATGGCAAAGTGTCTTCAAACCTGGGCATTTCCTGGAGCCTGGAGTAGGCCCTTAAAATGAAAAACTCAGGGCTAATCACACAGGTGAGGAAAAGAACAGACGTTAACTGAGCTTTGAAAAAAAAAAAAACAGTAGCAACAAATCCTACTCTGACGGGGACAAGAGGGTTTTGAGTGTCGACGGCGGGGGGAGCAGTGCAGACAGGGACTGAGGTGCTGGTGGCACCGAAGAGATCGTGTGGATGTGTGGGTCAGTCCCTGAGAGATGTCCTTCGGGGAAGCACGCAGCCAGCTGGCTGGTGTTGACACCATACAAATGCCACAGCAGATCTCAAACCCGGCCGGTCCATCTGACTTCAAGCTGAAGGAAAAGTGACCTGCAGGTGTACCGGAATGTCCGACGACAGCGCCGTGCAGATCAGCTCCAAGAGGTGGGGATCATCACTCCGAGTTCCCAGCAGGGGAGCGGATTAACCAGTTACGAGATCTCATCCATGGAAGGCCATGCCCTTACTAACCACCTGACATAAACCACCATGTAGCAACATAAATGGATTTTCCGGGTAGACGAAAGGGGAAAAAGGAAGTCACAGAACGCCGTGCAGGGAATAATGACATGTATAAGACAAGGTTGCTTATATACGGTGACCCCAAGGGAGGGACTTGGGTGAGGTTACACAGTTTATTCTAGACACAGATGCTAAATCTTTACAAAGCGATCACGCTCACATATCGGTTATATCATTTAATAGTCTCGTGAAATAAGACACATCAACCCAAGTTTGAATACGACAAAAGATCAGAATGACAAGAGAAAAAGAACATCACCTTTCCATGTGGCCATGCCCCTTATATCTAGGTCAAGCAAGGACCTGTCTGTTTTACTCGCTGGGGCCACACAAGCACCGAGAACACTGCCTGTGCAAAGTGAGCACTCAGGGAGAGAGCTGGTAAGTAAATGAACTGATTTTTCATTTAATTCAGAAATTTGTCCCGGTGGCTCTCACGTACGGGCCGCTTGCTGAGCATCATGGAAAACGCAGAGTGATTCCTCTGCTCTGCACTCAGGGACCACCTTTGCTGCGCTCAACAGCGCTGGGGGCGGGGTGAAAACACAGGCTCAGCCCCCACTGCCCTGTCGGAAGTCAGGAGGAAGTGTGGAGGAGGAGTGTGGGCAGAGGTTGCAGGGATGCGATAAAGCCTCTCCGCCTGGCCGGAGCCTTAATCCTGGCTTTGTTTCTCAAGGCCTCGGAGGCCCTGCTTATCATAGTCTGCCTGGCACCAGAATTACGTTCATGGGTTTGGTGCCTGTCCAGCTGGGGGAAAATGCATACCAACCCTCCCGGATTACGTGAACAAAGGAGGGACACCCGGCTTGCCCTCTGCCCGAAGCCCGGCCACCAAAGGATCCATCTTTGCCCGGTGGCTTCCTTTCCCGATTGTATCTGTTCATCACAGAACTACGAATCTCCAAGTGGGGAAGATGTCTTGAGGGTCATCTGGCCCCAGGGACTCCTGTCTGGACCTTGGCCTACCTGGTCACATCTCATTCAAGGCAAAGGGCTACCAAACTGGATGAAAAGTCCTTTTTCAGGTTTCACTTGGGGCTTTTCAGAAAGCCACAATCCTGTCTACCAGTAATTCTACTTTACATTCCCACAACATCTTCGCATTCCTCACCACCGCTCCACGCGCATTCCTTTGCTTTCCGGCCCTTTACAGCCGTAACTGCGGACGCCCAGCCCTTTTCTGCCTTGAAGTTAAGACTTTCCCCCTAAGTGGATTAGTCTCTGCTTATCTATAGCAAACATCACCTCGCTGCACACATCCTCTCCTTCAATTTGTCAGAGTCATTTCTGAACGCAGTTCCATTTTCGTGCTCAGTCTCTTTGGTCCCAACCAAAACAGTGCCCAAAATTCAAATAGGAGATACCTGGAATCATTTTAACTTTGAAACTAAAATGCAGCCACGGTGCAGTGGGTGTGCAGAAGTGACCTCGGGAGAAATTTAAATTGGAGGGATGGAAAAAGCCTTGGGTTTCTAATGATGAAAGGCTTCTTCTTTATCCTTAAGTCCAAAATTATCAATATTGCAGATCCGTATGTTCTTATCCCAAACCCGAGGGGCCAGATCTGCTTTGAAGGCTGGAGTTTTTCAAACTTTAAAAACAGCAATACTGGGCGTGGGGCACACATTAAAAAACCTCCTGAGCTGGACCTCGGGCGGCACCCCATAATGGAGCATGGCGATATTTTGCTGGCAAAACACATGAATATTCCCACTAAGTAGGATAAAGAAAGACTATAAATATCCTCATGTCAGTTCAGGTCAATTGTGCTGCCAATTGAGTTCGTTTTCAAACTTGAGAAAAACTCTTAGTTTTCAGAGCTTTCTGGACTTCGGGATGGCAGATAAGGGATTATACACAGGGACGTGACCCAAGTCAAAGAACCCATCCTAGCTCTCACGACCATTCCACATAAAGGTCCTTTTAAAGCATATATGGGTGATTATTTTCCTGGATATTCTGGACAAGTTCTGGTTTGTTGTAGTTGTTCAAACTGTTGTTAGAGAGCAAAACAAAACCCACAAACTGAAAACATCTCTCCGTGACGGCTGAGCCTGGGCAGCCTACAGGAGCGACAGTCCCCTGGTTAGGCACCCTTATCTTTCACCATTGAAGGAAAAGCCCACAAAACCTAAGTGTACACACGACATTTGTATCTAATGCAAAAAACACAAAGCCTGGTGCATTTGTCTCCAGCAGGTGCTTCTCAAACTTGATTGGCCGTAAGTACTAAGACCTGGGGATCTTATTAAAAATGCCGACTGTGTCTCATCAGATCTGGATGGGGCAGAAATTCTACATTTCAAATAAGCTCTTGGCTACTATCCTGGGTGGTGCACTGTGAAGGGCATGAGGTTTGAACACCGCTGGACCGGAGTTAGTTCCTGACTCTACCACGTATAAGCTGAGTGACCCCAGGAAAAGTCCGTAACTACTCTGAGGCAGTTTCGACCACCAGTTCAAATGGAAATAACAATACGCCCTCTTTTCATGATGGCAGGGCGTATGCGAGCTAGCAGCGCTGTCCCTGGCACATCCCCTGAACTGCATCCCATGTCATCGGTGGTAGGCTGAATGATTGCCCCCAAAGACGTCCACATGCCAATCCCAGGAACCTGTGAATGAGTATGCTATCTTGCACGGTAAAGGGGGAATTCGCAGATGTGATAAAGACCTTGAGATGGAGAGGTTATCCTGCGTTATCGGAGTAGGCTAATAACCACAAGGCGTTTATAAGAAAGGAGGAGGAGGGTGGGTTTAAGGAGAGAACATGAGGGGCCCTTGGGCAGCTCAGTCAGTTGAGCGTCTGACTCTTGATTTCAGCTCAGGTCATGATCAGAGGGTAGTCAGATTGAGCCCCATGGTGGGCTCTGTCCTGAGCATGGAGTTTGCTTGAGATTCTCTCTCTCTCTGCCCTCCCCTGCTCACTCTCTCTTTCTCACTCTCACATTAAGGAAAAAAAGAAGAGGATGAATCAAAGGTCAGAGAAGAGAGAAGACGCCATGCTGCTGGCTTTGAAGACAGGAGGAAGCAACCAGGCCCCAAGAACGGCGAGCAGCATCTAGGTGCTGGAACCCGTTCAAGGCCGCAGCCCTGCAGACCGACTCTGGACCTCCGACCTCCAGGACCACAGGGGAAACAATCTCTGTCGTTCCAAGCCACGAAGCTTGCAGGAGCTTGTTACAGCTGCCATGGGAAACTCACGCACCTCGTGCTGGACTAAGGCTGACGCAGGCTTGGTTCGCTTTACGTAACAGGACTTCCAGAGGCCGAACCGTTCACGCACTTGGAATCCTATAACAGCTGCCCAAAGCAGAGGTCCATACGCAAAGAACTCTCCAAGGAGCCTTTATATCCAGGGAAGAATTGTTCCACACTATCTGTTTTGTTTGGTTGTGGCAACTTTTAATCAACAGGCCAGACACACACACTCGTGACAAACAGGCTGAAAGGACCCCTTGTCGTCTAATGGCATCACCGCATTCCCATCTGTCAATGCCTCACATGACTGCCGGCGCGACCAAGCTTCAGTGTCAGGGGGCTGGAGCCTCCACGCCAGGGCGACTGAACAAAGTAACCCTGGGCTTCAGAGGGAAGGACTGAGAATTAGTGGTCTCAATATCTGCACAAACCTCCATTTGCTATTGATAATGTGGTTTATCCCACAGAGAAGCTTCGTAAAATAAGAAAATACCCAGGTGCCCAGAAAGACATCTGCAGAATGAAAACATGTGTTCCAAAACTAACTGGACTTGGTCCTGCATTTCTTAGGCTTTCCCTGCAGGCTCTGGAACCGTCCCTGCGTTCGTGCTTGCTTTATCAGACTCTGCGCTGCACGGCAGGGCCGCCCCCTCATCTCCAACCCCTCTATCCGCGGCATGCAGCCCCGTAACTGGCGCACTGCGTCCGCACGCCAAGAACTTGTAGGTGAACAAATATTACGATGAATATTTATTTCTTAAAAAGGTTTTTAACATTTATTCATTTTTGAGAGACAGAGGGAGACAGAGCGTGAGCAGAGGAGGGGCAGAGAGAGAGGGTGACACAGAATCCGAGGCAGGCTCCAGGCTCTGAGCTGTCAGCACAGAGCCCGACAGAGGGCTCAAACCCATGAACTGCAAGATCATGACCTGAGCCGAAGTCGGATGCTCAACCAACTGAGCCACCCAGGTGCCCCATAATGAATATTTATAATGGAAAGTGCCTTATGACTTTCATTAGAAAGAGCATTATTCATAAAGTTATTTTTCTCCAGTTTGGACTTAAAACTACTTGGCCCAAGATATTATTTATGGTAGAATTAAAAGTATGCTTTCTGATTTTATTTGCCTATTAATATATGCATCTGATAATTAACAATGTGCTAAGCAGTCAAAGCAAATAATTACTTTTCTAGTGTCTGCCCCTGCCTATGAGCTAAATGAGGAGGAAGCCACTAATTGCATATTAAAAAATGGTAACTAGCTTCAAAACATTCTGTTTAATCTCAGACCACAATATTCAAAATGGTAACAGTCTTTCCACTGGCTCAGTTACAACCGCCCAAAATAGTCCAACCCTTGAGAACAGTTACAAATTCCGCTCGGGTCACAATGAATATAAAATATGTCTTTAAAAGATTGCCAGTTCGCATTTACAATGCCTTCTGACCAACGGGAAAAGTTGAGCATAAAAACCCTATCTTTTAATTTACTATGCTCAGTACATTTTATAGAAGCAGCAGTGAAATTGCACGGAGAGCTTTTAGTTTAAATCTCATTCTGAAAGATGACTGAATGCGTTAACGTAATTCAGAACGAGTCGGCAAACATCTACAAAAACATGTTATATAATTCTAGTGAGTCCTATAACATTTCTATTTTCAAAGAAACCTCTGGACATAAAAATGGTAGAATTGGAATCTGACCTTCAAGTGTCCAGTAAAAGCAGAAGTTTGCTCACTGGACGGTCCAGAGTGAGAGATCTAGCTGAACTTACGGTGCACAATGGGCCAAATGACTCCAAAGCCCCCAGCTAACAGCAAGTCAGACCTTCGGGAAGCAGCATTAATCAGGCCAGCTGGCATATTACCCTGGTTTTACCCTGTCGACCAACACTCTGAGTCCTACTATGATTTCTAACTCCTTTAGAAACTGGGGCATCCAGGCGCACCTGGGTGGCTCAGTCAGTTAAGCGTCTAACTTCAGCTCAGGTCATGATCTCATGGTTAGTGTGTTCGAGCCCCACATCAGTCTCTGCACTGACAGCTCAGAGCCTGGAGCCTCCTTCAGATTATGTGTCTCCCCCTCTCTCTGACCCTCCCCTGCTGGCACACTCTCTCTCTCTCTCTCTGCATCAAGAATAAATAAATATTGGAAAAAAATAAGAAAGAAACAAACAAACCGGGGCATCCTACGGTCACCTAGGGTGGCCGAGTGTGAATGTGCGTCTGCCCCAAGCTGCTGAGATGTCCGCCACCTGCACCTGCCCCACACAGTGCAGCCCCACAAGGTCAAGGTTTTGAATGCTTACTGCACCAATGGGCTCAGAAATGGCGGCCCCGAGAAGGTAAGGGTCTGTCCAAGTTGGCCCAGAACATCAACGGCAGGTGTGGGGCATGCACCAGCCCTAGTCCAGGTCTCTATCCACTGCCTTATATCCTTTCTCTCCCACCTTGCCGCCTCTGCGGAAGCCCAACAGCAGGACGGGCTGATTCTCTGGGGGTGAGCACCCTGGGGTCCATCCGGCAGAACCCAATGCCATGGGCACGTCCACATTCATGACTCAGCATGAAATACATGCAAAGAGAGAACGCAGGAAGTTCTGAGGGCTCCTGCTCCTTGCACTCACTGGCCTTCGGGGAGGGTGATTCTGGGCAGCCCTTTTTCCGTTCTCACACCTTCATTTGGGGGTTGTTCTGGAAAGGCAGGCTGCCAGACAAGTGACCCTTGAACAATGAACGCACCCCGGCCTACTGCAGAGTGCCTCAGCTTGTAAAGGCACCGGAAATCACGGCAGGACCCAGAGCCCTGGTTTACAAGATGATGCTGGCGAAAGCAAACATGTGCGGCCACAGCAGTGCTTTCTGCAATGGCCTTCAAGCCGCTGCTGCTCCAGGAGCAGAGACCACTAAGAGTGGCCACAGGAGTCCACTCTACCTGTGTGATGGGCAGGTGGCAGTTCCACCTGCTTGTTCTTGCTCACTGGGCAAGGTATCAGAGCAAGAACCAAAACTGCAAGAGAGTTCTAGAAGGCATCTGGTGTTTTTACATTCTAGCTCACTGTTCTTGAGGGGACCCATCCTGCTCTTCAGACCACATGTGCTACAGGGGAAATGAGCTCACACCTGGCTTCAAGGGGCCAGGAGCGCAGGATGAAGGATGCGTGTGGCTCTGGGACTCTGACTGGACCACCAAGAATGAGGTACTTGCTTCTGTCGTGGTTTCTGATGGGAGCTCCAAGAGCCACTGCCCAGAGACAGCCTGCCTAAAAATGAAATCAACCCAGAGGAAAGCAGGGCTGAGCAAGAGACCAAATCCTGATCACAACCTCGGAGCTTCTGGATCTAGCCATACCTGAAGCCCAGAGAGGCCCCTGGACTTTACAGTCCCATAAAGGAACACAAATCTGTAATTTAAAAAAAACAATAGGGGAACCTGGGTGGGTCAGTTGGTTAAGCATCCACTTCGTCTCAGGTCTCGATCTCACAGTTTGTGGGGTCAAGCTCCTGACAGCTTGGAGCCTGGAACATGCTTTGGATTCTGTCTCCCTCTCTCTCTCTGCCCCTCCCCCACTCCTGCTCTCTCTTTTTCTCTCTCTCAAAAATAAATAAAAACATAAAAAATTTAATAAAAAATATAATAAAATAAAATAGTAATAATAATTTCTCTCACTTGCAAATGAAAAAGCACTAAATACAGGAGAGATTAAAACGTAAGAAGAGGGGGAATAAGAAAAGAACACAGTCATGGATACGGTATCTGGAAGCAGTTCAAGTCTGTCCCCTGGACAGAAAGGTGACACATGGGAATCTGTTCCATTTTTCATAGTAAGCTCAGAACATCAGAACAGTAGCTGTGCCTAATTACTGTGATTAATCTCCCAAATTCTAAATATAAAATGAGCGTACGTTTTCTGATGTTCAAGGATACTCCTTCCAACAGCCACGGAGGGAAGGAGTGAGCCGCTACCAAGTCCGGATGTCTCTGTGAGAGCAATCTGTTCTTCAGCCCAAACGCAGTGATGACGGGAGGTGCGGGGGGTGGTCCCAGCCCCTGAGCAAGTCCTACCTGGCATGGCGTGGACGAGGTCTCCGCAGAGAACAAAGAATCTAGGTTTGGGCTTCAACTTGTTGATGGCCTCCACCGCTTGCTCGGTCAGACGGATCTCCTGCCCCCACTCGTCACCGCCGCTGTCACAGTTCCCGGTGGACCAGGCCTTCACGAGCCCGAACTGTGGGTCTGCACCTTGGATGAAGTAGAACGGGCCTTTCCATTCCCTTTCCTTTTCTTAAAAAAACAAAGTGGGGGGGAGGAGAAGGAAGAGGGAAGAAATATTATGAAATCTGTCAGGGAAATCATCCAGGCTATCATGCAAGTGGATACAATATTTTTCTTAAATTAAGTAGGTCATTTTAATAAGCTGCTGTTCAAACATACCATTTTCCTGTCATAGTCTAGAGGATTTTGATTTATACTAATTATGCCTGGGACCTGGTGAATCCCGAAGGCCGGGAAAAACCCCGCGGGCCGCACCGGCCACCCAGCCAAGCTGTTTGTTTAAAACCCGCCGGCCAAAATGGGGCTCAGCGGCAAACAGCATGCTGTACAGAGGATACTAACGTTCAATAATCGTTTTCTAATTAGAATTAAAAATACCAGAAACTGAAAGCTGCCAGAGTATTATATTTAAATTATGAGGTGAAGGGCTTGCAAAATCCTTTCTGCCAGGCTCGATGGCACCGTTGGCACTGTTTCGGGGGATATGACAGAATTTTAGTTATAAAACCTGGTTTCTGGTAGGAAACACAGGGCCAGAAATGAAATCTCGAGTTCATCAACGAGTAGAAGAAAAAAACAATCGATGCTAACATTTCAAAGGCAACAACAAGCCGTGGGCTTCAGCGAGGTGTGAGGCTGGGGGGAGGGGGTGGAGAAGTGGGGGAGGGAGGAAGAGGGGATCCTCTGTGTTCTTGGAAAGGGCACTGCGTCACCTGAACCGAGAGGATGAGGCGTGCCCTTCCTCCTGGTCCTGCTGGTCCCGGGCTTGGCGGGCCACGGGTCCCCACAATTAGCAGCCCACAGAACTGCAGGCAGCACCTGCTTCTGTAGAGGCAGAGGGCCACTAGTGGGCACGGGGGCCCTGTGGGTGTCCAACGTTTTTCCCCCTGGTGACAGCATCCTTTCTTCAAACCAAACCTTATACAGCAGACCAGCATTGAAACCCAGGGCTCTCGGCCTGAGCTGGATCCGAGCACAGACCAGTTTGAAGACCTCCCAGTGCACAGCCCGTGTTCATCCTCTGAGGAGGCCACGGCCCAGAGATGTGCCACAGCTTGTCCGAGGGCCACTAGCGATCCGTGGCAGGGCCACATGACCCCACCCTCTCGAGACTGTGTTCTTCTTTGTAACAAATGAGTGTATTTTGCCTGTTAACTAAGTGGCATTTCCTTTGGAAGTCATGAAGATGTCACAGTTTCCAAAAAGCTCCTTAGAGTCAGTTCACATCTGTGGGTTCAGTTCGTTCATTTATTCAATAAGTATTCACTGAGAGCCAACTGCTTGCCAGGCCCCATATGTGGTGCTGACAAGAGGCAGCTGGACCCAGACAGACGAGGCCCCTGCCCTCCTGGGGCTCAGTCCTCATGGGGGAGAAAGACGGTGAACAGGAGCACCTGGGTGGCTCAGTCGGTTAAGCCTCTGACTTCAGCTCAGGTCATGGGTTCAAGCCCCACGTCGAGCTCTGTGCTGACAGCTCAGAGCCTGGAGCCTGCTTCTAATTCTGTGTCTCCCTCTCTCTCAGTCCCTCCCTCTCTCATGCTATCTCTCTCTGTATAAAAAAAATAAATAAAACATTAAAAAAATTTTTTTAAAGAAAAGAAAGAAAGACAGCCAACAAAGAAATGTACAGAGAAGGGAGCCAGACTAGGAAGGTCAAGTGAAAAGCAAGGGCTGATTTCAACTGGGCACGCAGGGCAGGCCTCTCTCTGACGTGCATCATCTAAGCTGAGATCTCAGGGGCGAAGAGCCACCCTCCTGACACCTCGCCTGGCTCACTGTCATCTCAGAGTGGACCTCTGGCTTTAGGCCTCCCTTCCTTCTCAACTCCTGTCTCAGAACTAAAAACGCAAGCGTGCCAGCTACCTGCTCACATATTTATAGAACAAACCGTGTATGCAAGTCACCCCACCGGTTCCTGGGGTGAGCAGACTGTTAGCTGCTCGAGCAAATCACAACCATCCGGAAGTCCACCTGAACAAGGGCTGCATGAAGCCCGGGGGCATGCGTCACATTCCAAAGGACGGACATCCAGCACTCCTACGGGATGTGAACCCTCTAGTGTGACGTCATTCTAAGCAGAACGTGGTGACGGGATGTGCCCTTCGGGGTTTAGGCGACACCAAGATACGGAAACAATCTAAATGTACGTCAATGGAGGGACGGATAAATGAAATGTGGTCTACAGGTACAGTGTGCTATGATTCAGTCTTAAAAAAAAAAAAAAAAAGGAAGGAAATCCTGCCATTTGAAGTAATATGGATGGACCCAGAGGGCACTGTGCTAAGTGATATAAGTCAGCCAAAGAAAGACAAATATCATCTGATCTCACTCATATGTGGGTTCTCATATAGTCAAACTGATAGAAGCAGAAAGCAGAACGGCGGATGCCAGGGGCTGAGGGTTAGGGGAAATGGAGGAGGTGATGGTCAAAGGGTACAAAGTTCTAGTTCTATAAGTTTTGTAGCCTTACTGTGCAGCTTCCTGCCCTCAGCTAACAATACTGTACTGTACAATGAAAATTGGCTACAAAGGTAGAATCTAATTGAGGTGCTCTTAGCATACACACAAATAATAATAATGATAATAATGGTAAAACGGGGTTTAAAGGTAATAAAGGTAATAATAATAAAGATAATAATAATAATAATAAGGTAATAAAGGGTTCGGAAGGAGAGGAGCATGTCCAGGACCTTGACAGCAGGATGGCCCCACAGGTGTGTATTTATTCCCAAACCCTTGGGGACTGTTGTACACATTAAACATAGACAGCTTTTTACAGGTCCACCATGCCTCAATAAAATGGCTAAAAAGATAAAGAGAGACACTAGGCTAGAAAAAGACCATGACTTCCATCTTGCTCGTTCTCTCTCGCTTTCTCTCAGAGCCCCCACCGTGGACCAAAAAGGGCTGCCGTGCAGGGACTCACCCTACAGAAAGGCCAACATCATAAGGAGCTCAGGCAACAGCCCATGAAGAATGGAGGCCCTCCAAGTAACAACCGCGTGGGCGAACTTGGAAGAAAGGATTCTCCCTTAGTGGGGCCGTCAAGTGAGACCACAGCCCCGGCTGACACAGTGCCTGAACCCTGGGGTTTGGAGACCCTGCTGCATGAGAATCCGAAGAATCTGTCCCGCTAGGCAGCGCTCGGATTCTACACTGAAACGGTGAGATGACAATGAACATTTGTTGTTTCGAGTTGCCAAGTTTCAGGGTCACCTGCTACAAAGTAATAATAGATCCTGAGGGATCAGGCATTAAAGACGCAGAGTCGGCAGACTTCTTCAAGAGTTGAAGGCTGGGGTCACGGAAAAAATAGATGAGATCCCCATTTGTGTTTTAAAGTCAATTGTTAGCATCAATCACTGATTTTCCTTGAATAATAACCTTTTTACACTGAAAGCTTTTAGCTACCTTCCTCTTTCTGAGGCAGTCTGCGGAGCTGTTTCAACTGGATAAATGAGTCAGAGCCAGATCAGGGAGGGGATCATCACCCCAAGGTTGGTGCATAAATCAATATCCTAAAACAAACAGAAATCAGGAACAGTTTTCTACAGCAAACGTCTTCACAAATATAGTTTCCTACAACAAATAGTCATCGTCTCAAAAAGTCAATAGTCCTTGGAGGTATTAAATCTTTCATTATTATTTGTTTACCTAGTAAAATCTTAGCTAGAATCGCAATTTTATGATGACAAGGCACAAAATAAGTAGATGTGACCTGAAATGACAGCTCACCTATCACTATTCCATCTGCCTTACCTATGTAATAAGGACAATCTGTCGACTCGGAGCTCTGCATTCTCAAAAGCACATGGGTCCCTCTTGAAGTTCTGTGACAGAAGCTTGTGGTCTTTGGCCTCATCGTAATATATTAACCAAGGCTGAATTAAGGGTATTTGAGACTTATAATGTGTACTTGTAGAGGGAGGAAACTTTTATAAATTTATACCTCCCCACATCCCTCAAGAGGGACAGATGTTTACATTATGGAAGGGAAGGCTTAACAACGTGTGCCTTAAACTACTTTGCCAAAGTCCACAATCACGCCCAGGGGAGGGCACGGGCATCACGTGGCATCTACAGGAGGCGGGGAGAGCTTGCCACACCATCCCCTGCAGGGCACAGGTCTGGCCCTGGCACGGACCAGCTTCTCTCTTCAGACTCCCAGAGACCACTGTTCCAGCAGTTCGAGCCACGGAAGTTCAGAGGTACTGAGGTCCATTCCTGAAGCACTCCAAGAGCATTTTCTATTACTGAAAAAAAAAAAATACATATATACTTGGGGACCCAGCAGGCTTTTTGGTTTTGTTTTGATTTTCCTAGTCAAAGAACTTAACTATGAGACTGCTGGGTTAAACGGCAAATGCCTGATATCCCCCACACCCCCTAAGAGAAGCAAAACTGCTGGAAGTGGTGACTGAGGGGAGAGAGAAGGTGCATTCGGCAGGAGAGCGCCAATAAAGCATGCTGCTCCGAGCACGAAGGGCGGGGCTGGGCCTAGGCCTTGGCCTGGCCTCAGAGTCACCACCTGCCAGCTTGCTGGAAAGACCGCAGCTCAAGCCCACCCCAGACCTGCCGCCTACTGAGGCGGAGTCTGCATGTTAATACATCTCCACGTGATCTGTATGCAAATCCAAGTTTGAGAACACGGACCTGCAACTAATCAACGAACTGCCTGATGTGTTTGACCAGAAACAGGTGCAAAGTGATTTTGGTTTCCCTCAACTGAAATAACGGCTTGGAGGATTTGTTATTGTTTTGCATATTTTCCTATTCCTTTTGAGGTCCCTGTCTGTGTCCAGTTCAGTAATTTCCAAAATCGATCGAAGAATGTGGGCAGGGACCCTGACTGGCGCCTATGATAAGGCCAAGGTCAAATTTTGAGTACTTGTAGAATGAATGCATTAAAAGATAGAGTGAATTGATTAAACTAAGACCTCATTTCTGAGCTCAGTGGTACCCAAACAAGACTATGATCTTTTGAAACATCTGACACAAACTTCGAGGAATGTCTATAGGGTACTTACATTTAATACATCATGAAGTATACATGTATTTAACTAAAACACCTAAATCCTCTATAAACAAGAATGTTCACAGTGAACTGAACTTTTTCAGTGTGAATTTTTGTAACAAATCCGAAGAGCTGGTGTGGCACCTGCTGCTGTTGTAACGAAAGAGCCCAGATGTAGTAGCCTGAAACAGTTCCCGTTCACTACCTCAGCGTCTGTGGGGTGAGGTCTAGGCATGGCTTAGCTGGGTGCTCTGCTCAGGGTCTCTCGCAAGCTGTCAGCCAGTGCCGAGGTCTCATACGAAGACACACGGGGCAGGGTGTGCTTCCCAGCTCACTTTTGGGGCTGTTGACTAGACTGCTTGCTGGCTGTAGACCAGAAGCGACCCTCGGTTCCCTGCCACGTGGGCGTCTGCAACCTGGCCGCTAGTAACAGGGAAACTGGCCTCATCGGAGCCAGCAAGGGAGAGGGTCTGCTAGCAAGGGAAGTTACGAGCTTAGGTAACCTGGTGACGGAAGTGATGCCGCATCACTGTGCTGTGTTCTGTTCATGACAATCAAGTGGGGAGGGCAGCCGACACTCAAGGACAGAGGATCACAGAGGCCTCGAATACTGGCAGACGGGGATCACCTGGGGCCTCGGAGCGCCTGTCTGCCACAGAGGGTGACATTAAACAAGGCCTAGCCTCACATGGCCGCGCGTTTACACCTGACCCTCCTGCACTGAGCTGTGGGAGCCCACGCACTGCAGGCCCTCCCAGGGAGGCTGAAGGTCTACCTTATAGACGCCATCCTTTCCCCACTAAAGTACTGGAAGTTTTCGGTGTGGGAGGGTCTTGCAGAATTAGCAACCCTCTCATTTAGCCAACAGGGGATACTGAGGTCTGGCTAGGAATCTTACTCACAGTTCAAGTTCAAGACCACACAGTTAATCCAGGATCTCAGTGCTGCAGGGTTGGCTTGGAGAGGACGGAGCCAAAACGGAGATGGAATGTGCCCTGGACTGCTGCAAGCTGTCCACCTCCATAAAGACATTTTTATCTCCAAAAAGTTTCCTTTGAATGGACCGTCTTGGTAAATAAGAAAGCTGTACACAAAGATGATGCTGGCAGGTTTTTCCCCAGTAGGATGTGAGGCTCACAGTTCCTGCCACTAGCATTGGGCTGATTCAGGGTACAGGCTAGAGCCCAGAACATCCATCTTCTAGGGGATGCTAATTGGTGATTTTCTCCAGAGATGACAAACTCCAGGTCTCTGGATGCGGTCTGGCTAGCAGATGTGTTTTGTTTGGCCCACGTAGTAGTTATAAAATTTTGAATTTGTTGCCAACATTTTAAATTCATGAGTTTCATCCAGATACCTGGTTTTCTGGATTCTCTTGGAAAATGTGGGCAAACCAGACCCAACTGGAGTCTGCTGACTGGCTGGGCTGAGTAGTGGCTGCCCATCAAAGGGGGTGTGTGCTCTCAAATTCACCACGGTCCACACTTGGTCCCACACTTGGCCCATATCTATGTAACTCTCCCATTTTGCTTAGAGGTACGCATGAGGAGACTTGGCAAGGTCAAGGTTAAGTACCTTGCTCGAGCTCTAACAAAGGCTGAGAGGCAGAATCTGTTATGCCACAGAGCCCTGACTTCCAGGCAGGTGGTCACACAGGAGAGATTATACATACAAAAGACCTACGTAGCCAGGAGGGCCGAGGTCTGGCAAACGATGTGCCAGGAAAAAGAAGCTCTGAGTTACCATAATGAATAGTGCCATACCTAAATCAAATCAAAGTTCCATTTTAAAAAATATAAATTAATTTAAGAACACTTTAGTAAAGGAAAAACTGGCCTTAGAGAGAAATTTGATTCAGCCGTTGTGTACAGAGTATGAAGATTTGGCCACGTCCCGATTTCTGCTAACTGATAGAGACGGTCATAGAAAACGGTCTTTCAAAACTGAGGAATAAAAAGACAGTGGATTTGGGTGGTATTAAACTATAGACAGTAAAGGACTGTGAGTCTTTTCTAAGCATTACTGGGTACAAATCAACTGTACACAAAGCAGAATCTTAGAGACCTTTAAAAACTCGCACAATGCCTCCCCACTAAGCCTTCCTACAAGACTGTTCACATGCCAGTACCCCACCCAAAAGATATTCGTATCAAAGTTCTCTTTGCACTTGGCACTTCTAACATCGGGGACTAAATGTTGTCTCGGATTTGCCTCTGCCAATACACTTCCTCTCCTTCACCTTTATTATCCCTTTCAGGCACATCTGTCAACTGTTAATGAAAGCTGACTTTTTAACATATACCAAGGATTAGAAATTTCATTGATCCTTTCACTATTACCAGTTAATCAATGACTAATTATAATTAATGCACCCCCGAAAGCAAATGAATCACGATTTTCATCACCCTACGAGGAAAAGGTCTGCGCGAGGCAGTCGTGCCGCTAATTAATACCTAACGCTGTGACAGTCTGTGCTCTCCTGACGTGCTAAACGTGTTACTTCACAGGTAACTTAATTTTCATAAAGCAACATCTCATTTTCTAAATCTCGTTTCCGTTCTGGAAGATACTGGTTGAGAAGTCTGATGAGCAGGCAGTCTGATGGTTATGACGCCGTATCACTACATCATAAGACTATTTGAAAGTTCAATTCTGGACTCCTGCCAATTCTCGGATGCAAAATCATACATGAATTGGGACCAGAGGGGCCACATTTCTCCGTATGACTAGAAAGCCATGGAACTGACTTAAAGAGGGAGTAGAAAGTAGTATGTTTGCTTTTCTGGGTATGTCCAAGCTTCCGGCTTGTACCAGCAGCACCTTCAACTCTCCCACGAGCAAATTCGTCACCTTCCCTTCTTACCCTGATGGCCCTGAGTTTGCCACCATGGTCCCCAGTCCACCAACGTATGGATGATAGGATTGGGTGCCACTGGGGCCATTCAGCCTCCCGGGTGGATGCACCCTCATCTGTGGCGTGCCGCAGTACGCCCTTGACCTCCGCAGCCCCAGCGCCTTGGGGCAGGGCTCCACCACCCACCCGGGGCCACCAGGAGCTCCCCACGCAGTGCTCCCCCTCCGGCTGCCACCGTGACTCTTCCTAAAATGCTTATGCTGATCATCAAGCTCCCCTGCTGAAGGGTCACCACGCTCTAACCCCCATGAGGAAAGGCCACGTTCCCTTTCCGGCGTAGTGTCAGCATGGATCACTGGGTTACTGGCATGTGAGGGGTGCTTAGGACACAGCCGGTGACTGAAGAGGATAAATGAAGAGGTCGACAGACCTCCATGCATTCCTGCCGTTGGGCCTGAAGTGCAGTGTGAGGGTCTTGCCGCTAACCTGCCCACTGCCCCCCCCAGACTGGTGGCTATCACCCAGGGATGATTCTGACCCCCTGGGGGGCGCCTGGTTCAGTGGAGAGGCCAGCGTCCCGTGTCACACAGGCAGCGGCAGGTGGTCCGGCCCCTAACGTCCCCGTGACATCGAGAAACCCGACAGCAAACATGCCGCAGGTCCCCCCAGACGGCCCCTTAGCTGCTCCTCAAACCCACGCCCCGCTTTCCCACTCCTTCCTGGGGGGACGCTCCCCTTTCTGCTGCGACCCCACCCCCCCCCAGCCCAGCCCAGAGCCTACCTTCGTCCACTGCAAGCCGACACAGCCCTTCCCTCTCCTGGTGCCCGCTACGTGACAGGTGCCACACCAGTCTCTGGACGCTCAACTGTGAGCCAGCCACGGGTCCCAATCCTTAAGACCACCCTCCCCAGCGGCAGGGAGGTGCGCGGCCACAGACAGTGACAGCTGGGCGGGAAGGCTGTGGCTGCCTGAAGCAGGGAGGCAGCGCGACAGCTGAGGTCCAGACGACGGCCAGAGCCGGACGCAGGGCAGCTGTGGGACACCCCCGGGCCAGGACCAGCCCCTGACATCCGCAGCAAATGCAAATGCAGGACCTGTGGGTGCGGGCCAGGGCATGAGCCCAGGCGCCGCTTGGGGCCTCCATCTCCCAAAGCCCTCACCTGCTGCCAGCGTAACCGAGACGCTGAGACTCAAATCTCACGTCCGCCCTTGACCACCCATGTCACGTGATGCCATCTCTTAACCTCTTGGGGCCTCAGGCTCCTCACCTGCAAAGTAAGAACACACCTCTCTCGAAAGGGCTGTTGTGAAGGATTCCTAAGTTAGTACAGGAAAAGCAAGCGCACTTGGCACACAGCAGGCTCTCAGGTGTGAGTTTCCGTTATCACGACTCTTATTCTGGGTAACTCCTACCCTGGTCTTAGCAGAGACAAAGCCAACGAAGTCCGCCCATGTCTTTATGCCCCCACACACAGTGGGGCGCGGAAGATATCTGATGATACGCACGCACGCACACACACACACACACGCACACACACACACACACACACACACACGCAATCACATGCTTTGATCTTCACATCCCGTCCTCCACATACTGGAGATACGGCTTGGGTTACAAAACAGCAGAGATGGGTAGCTTTACAGCTGTCTGGAGGCTTTCTGGCTAAAGAGCAAATGCCAATGAAATGCAATTTTTACAGTTCCTCACGGTGGCCATCTGCACAGTGAGTCACAAGCAAACTGCCTTCAGCAACACCCCTCATCTTCTCTGAGGATGAATCTTATTTCAGCGGCTACGTATGACAACAACACAAGAGTAGCAAAACAATCTTCACCACTTTGGGGACTCTTTCTGGTTTAACAATCCAAGTATCCCGACTGGAAAACTGCCAGGACTTACGCCCGATTAAATAGCGTCGTCCATCAGTGGTCATCCGGGGCTGGAGGAGGGCGGGGTGGTGGCGGAGGGGTGCGGGGCTTCTTTCTGCGGCGATAAAATGTCCTAACATTGACGGTGGCGGTGATCACACAACTCTTTTGAACAGACTACCAGCCACTGAACTGGGCACTGTAGAAGGGTGAATATGCGAAGCTATTAAACATAACTGTGCCCCTCAGGTCCCCTCCTTCCCCCAAACAATTAACTGTGACAGCCATATGTCTCCATTACTTTTCCTAAGCAGCGAGGTGAATTTATCCAGCCTCTCTTTTCTTTGCCTAAATGCATTCAAAGGTACCTTTTTTTTTTAATGTTTTTTTCTTTTTTTGAAAGAGAGATAGACAGTATGAGCAGGGGAAGGTCAGAGAGAGAGAGAGAAGGAGACACAGAACCCGAAGCAGGCTACAGGCTCTGAGCTGTCAGCACAGAGCCCAATGCGGGGCTCAAACCCACGCACCGTGAGATCATGACCTGAGCCGAAGCCAAACGCTTAACCGACTGAGCCACCCAGGCGCCCTGCAAAGGTACCTTTTGGGACACACAAAAGCTTTGGAGTCATAGCTTGGCTGCCAAATTTGCCACTGGGGGATAAAGGGCCTGCGGAAATCTCTATCTGCAACCCTGCAGGGAAGTAAAAAGGCAGACGGGCCAGGACTCCCTGGCCGGGGGGCTCCCAGCATCCCTGGCTTCAGCCGATGCTGTTCTGGACAAGAGCTAAAGGGGAAAGAAGACATTTCTGGAACCTCTTCCCCTTTTCCAAAGCAGAAGTCCATCGGGGGTTTGCCTCCTGGGGGAGGGTGTGTGCCAGGACTGGCTGCCCACCATCACCCACACTCCCGTGCTGACAGGGCAGGCGGCTGCAGGCCGGGGGTGCTCCGGGGAGAAGGGGAAGTGGGCGCTCTCTCGGGGCACCAGTGTCTGCAGGCACAAGGCTGGCAAACAGAGGCTCGGGACGCAGAAGGCAACCCTCCCTCAGGGCAGACGCAGACCCAACAGGGCGGCCACCTGCTAACAAGAACCTCCTACAGCAGACAGCTCTGAGCAGCGCACAAACCTCAGGGCCACCTAGCGTGGTCTGCAAGGGATCCTCTAAATCGATTCAATTCCTGGTTTCTGCTTTGTCCAGAGGATCCATGGTGTAAGCAGTGGGTTAGACAGACACAGGAATGTGATCAAGGGGATAGTGTATTCGTTCATATTTACTCATTTGTTTATATAAAAAACAGTCACTGAGTGGCCACCACTGCTGACACTGTCTTAGGTCTGAGTCTCTGGGCCTCCAGGAATGTATCATCTAGAGGCATGAAAAGACATGAATGTCACAGGAATAAATACACAACTATTAAGTTGTAGTAAGTGTGGTAAAGGAAAAGAAGGAGGGTAGGGGAATAGCAGGGCCCTAACTGAGAATGGGAGAATCAGCATGGGTATTTTTTAAATGCTGCATGAAGAGGGGCGCCTGAGTGGCTCAATCAATTAAGCATCCAAATTCGGCTCAGGTCATGGTCTAGCAGGTCATGGGTTCGAGCCCCGCATTGGGCTCTGTGCTGATAGCTTGGAGCCTGGAGCCTGCTTCGGATTCTGTGTCTCCCTCTCTCCCTGCCCCTCTCCTGCTCATGCTCTGTGTCTCTGACAGACCCAATTCTTGTTTCAAAGAGATGGCTCTGAATGCCGTACACGGAATGGACTGTTGGGGCAGGGGTGGACGCAGAAGGCTGCTGGAGGCACTGGGGCGAGAGATGTGAGTGGCTGGGGGTCACAGCGCTGGGAGCTGGGAAGGGAACGGACAGACACAACCAAGGGAGCTCTGAGCTGCAGGGACAGGGCCGTGGAGACAGGGGGAGAAGAGAGGTCAGCAATGACGCCTAGGCTTATGACTGCACAGGAGTTGAGGGAAGACTGGAGAAGGAGCAGACTGGGCAGGAGACAAAGAGCTGTGGCTTACTCCAGGATGCGCTGGTGACGAGGCCGAAGCACCAGCAGCGCTGTGTCCCCTTCTCAGCCCTCCCAGCTCCTAGTTTAGGACCCAAAATCACCGAAGTGTCTCAGCACCCTCATGTAAATGAAGCCAAGGCACACGTCCTCACAGCACTCTGCCTTCGGTTTACAAACGGGGACCTACAACATTAGCCTGACTGGGTTTGTTGTTGTTGTTCTTTTAACCAAGGGGACACGGAGACTCTGGGCATTCTTTCACTCAACGGGTAGTTCCTGATTGTCTCGCTGCGTATCCGACCAGGTTTCAAAAGTGGAAAACACTACTGCCTGTAAGTGATTGTAGGGTTTGGCAAAGTTAAAAATCATATGCTTCACAAATATAAAAAGCTGCCAGTCAGTCCTCTCGGGGAAACAGACGCTCTCTTAGCAAACCTCCAGATTTACCAACACGTGGCATGCCCTCTGCAAAGGCGTGGCCTGGCAACCCAGGTCCCTCAAGACGTGGGCTCCGTGCGTCCACCAGGCGCCGGCCCCGACCCCGTGCGTGCTAACGCTTGTTTTTAAGTCACTTAATTGAACATGTAAACCAGAGAAGTATGAATTGTAAAAAGGGTTGTTTCTAAGAAAGCTCAGACAGAGGGAGACTCAGTCAAAGGCAAGCTGGTAAAAATAAAGCACTGTTGAATTAGGTGTTGTGCAGGCAAGTGTAAAAGATTAGAGGGAAAAGAAAATATAAACCTAAAAGAATTCTTCACTCCAAGTGCTTTCTGAGGGATTCTTAACGGACTACTCCATTGGAAGAAACCCAAACTGGAAAAGATTCATTATGGATGCTGTTTCTGCATGAAGGGCTCCGTGGCAGGCCCATCTGTAAGCCCATACTTCAAGACAAGTCCTTGGCGCGACCTCAAAAGAATGGTAAATGGATGTACATTTATAGTTTACATTAAAAGGAAATGTTAAAAGATTGTGTAATTTTTTAAATTCCCCTGTTTAGCTATGTTTTTCTATTCACTGACCAATGACTAGGTTTCTACTGTAAGAAAAAACATAAAAGGAAATTTTCTAATAATTAGACCCTTCCCCACACCATACATAAAAATTAATTCAGGGGCGCCTGAGTGGCTCAGTTGGTTAAGCGTCCAGCTTCGGCTCAGGTCATGACCTCACGGTTTGTGGGTTCGAGCCCCACATTGGGCTCTGTGCTGACGGCTCGCTCAGACAGAGCCTGGAGCCTGCTTCGCATTGTGTCTCTTTCTCTCTCTGCTCCTCCCCCGTTCACTCTCCGTCTCTCAAAAATAAATAAATGTTAAAAAAAATTTTGTAAATAAATAAAATATGTAGGGACATAATCTTTTTAAGAAAACCACCAAAGAGCCCTAATCTCTAAGAGGGAACATATTCTGGTATAAAATGAACTGGGGGGGAAAAAAGAAAAAACACTTTAGGACCTGAAAACAGAGATGGGTAATTTGTAAACCTCTTTTATCTTGATATTTCTCTCTTTTAGAAGTGCTTCAAAACAGATGTCATAAATTTTTCAGAAAAACAATTATTTGCTAGGAGAAAGTAGTCTTCATTAGGATGCATGTCAAAGAAATATAATTACCAATTTGGCTAATTAAAATGAATATGTGAACATGCCCGAGGAACGTGAACCTTCTCCAAGGCGACAGGGACAATTTACTTTTTATAAACATCTGTCGAAAGGGCTTAGCAGGTGATGTGAGCAGGGAATGGATGACGGAAGCCAGGCCTCACGTCACCACCACCAGAATATCACCCCTCATGCAAACCACCAGGAGCGAAGTGGTCTTCACATTTGTGTGCCCCACCCCCCAGATTCTTATGTTGAAACCTAACCCCTGATGTGATGACATGTGGAGGTAGGGCCTTAGGGACAAGATGAGGTCCAGTGACGAGATTAATGCTTATGAAGAGACCCAGCAGGGCTCGGTCCCCACCTCCACCACGTGAGGGGACAAGACCACGGTCATCTATGAACGAGGAACGTGGGCACCACACACGGATTCTGATCTCGGGCCTTCCAGCCTCCAGGACGGCAAAGAGTAAGTGTCTGTGGTTGATACGCTGCCTGGTCTCGGGGCTTTGTTAGGACCACCTGAATGGGCTAAGACAGTTTCAGTTTCACCTGAGAAATAACGGTTTAGCTAATGCTGGAAGGGACTTCAAGGAGCAAGTTAAGAGGGTTATCAGGGCTGAGATTATAGGCAGTGTGGCTTGAATAAACCAAGCTTCTTTCACGGGGAGGGTGGATTTGAGCAAGGGACGGGGGAAAAGCCAGTGCCTTCCCTTTGTCCTCCCAGACTGGCTCTGGGCCAACTCTACCAGCTTGTGGCTTCCTATTCCCACAGAGCCTGGACTGGCATGGGACCCTCGAAAAGCATCTCCCAAAGTTGCCAGCAGGAAATGAGGAGGTGGGGAAAACGCTGTAGGAGCAATGGAGGCACCTTGCGGGTGGACTAGGGGTTCAGCATCCAGTGAAGTGAACCCACAAGATCAGGCATTCCAAGGCCGGGCCTCTAAAAGCCTTGCACTAAATGGTCCACAGTAAGCATGCCCACGGGGGTTAAGGGAAGCCCAGGATCACTTTCCTTCTTCCTACCTCAGCAAGGTACGTATCCTGCCATTTTCTCTTCTGAGGCTTTCTCTCCCCACCCCCCCATTCTTGTCCAGGTCAATGACTCTCTTGTTCTCTGTCCCCCCTGTGGCGGCATCAGTGGGTCGGTCAGCTCTGACACCTCAGTACCCCCACCATCTCCAGCAGAAGCCCTCCCCCATCCCACACACCGCCAGCGACCACAGGTAAACACATCCAAAGCGAACAACATGGTGCTGTTGAAATGCTGACGCAAGACGGGTTCCTGGGCTCCAGCTTGCAATCAGACTGCACCCCAAGTTCCTCATAAACAGAAATTCTCCGGGGTGCCTGGGTGGCTCAGCTGGTCAAGTGTCCGACTTAAGCTCAGGTCATGATCTCACGGTTTGTGAGTTCAAGCCCCATATGGGGCTCTGTGTTGACAGCTCAGAGCCTGGAGCCTGTGATTCTGTGTCTCCTTCTCTCTCTGCCCCTCCCCGACTTGTGCTTTGTCTCTCTTAGTCTCTCAAAAATAAATATATGTAAAAAAAAAAATTGTAATTAAAAAAAATAAGCAAACAGCAATTCTTTTTAGAAAGTCTTTCCAAAATGGAAATCTGATAACATGTCCTTGTTTTTGCACACATGAGGCTTAAATCTATTTGAGACTCTATTAGGTAAAGACAAAACTCAATGACTCACCACCTCATGAAACATTCCGCCCCCCCATACTATTTCCCCCCTTTTGTGGGCCTAATGTCTCATATTCATCCTTCTCAATCGGAGAACACACCCCTTCCTCAGAATACACTCCGCAAATATCCAGCAACAGAATGCATAAAGCAGGTAATACAGCCAGTGGAATACTGCCCTGGAAGAAAATGAGTGAACTAGACCTACTTCTATCAAAACAGATACATCTCAAAATCCTCAAGCTGGGCAAAAAAAGGAATGGTAAAGTATTTAGAGAATGGGCACCATAGCGAACTGTATTTTCCCCAAATGCACCCCAGCTGTCTCTCTGGCCCCACACACCCTTCCAAAACCCTGCCACTCCCCACCAAGAGCTGCAAAGAAAGAAAAGAACAAGATTTTAGGACAGCAGGAATCTACTTTAGGGCAGCCGGGGGGGGGGGGGGGGGGGGGGGTAATCTGACATGGGAAAGTGATGAAATTTTAAAACGGAGTTTGAAGGTTGAGAATGGGGACAGGCCCACCGGCTCAGCTATTTGTCAGCTACGGGAGCTGAGGACAGAAAGGCCTTCAAGAAAAACCAGTGCGGACAGGAGAAGCGGGCAAAGAGAGAGAGCTGACAAGCACAAATCAGGTGAGCACAGGCCCGATCATGCAGGGCATCTGGGATGATGTCCCCGGGGTTACAAAACTGGTGCCGTGGGAGGGATCCTTGCCTGCAGGCAGCAAAAAGCCAGGGAGGCGCAAGACACCAGGAACAAACCTCCCTATAGACTTCATGGCTCCGGGGCTCACATTCACTTAGCACCTAGGCTGTGTCGGACACTGAGTTACATAAGTACTTTAAACTTGTTAACGCTTCCTCGTAAGGCAAGTTTTTTTTTTAATCCATTTTTACAAAAATCCCAACTCCAAGCACCTAATTAACTCCTGACACGACGCTGGGCTGCCCTCCCGCTTTGCGATGGGCGCTATACACCATCTGGTGGATGACCCCTATCGCAGGGAGAAACCGGGACTGCGGAGTATAAAGCACTCGGTGGCGAACCACCACATTGGCAACAACCGCCTCTGACTTGCACCGGGCGCCTGCGGGCGCCGCACGTTAAGATCACAGTCACGATTCCCGGTTTGCAGGTGGGGAAACTGAGGCCAAGGCTTGCTGAGAGACGTGGGCGAGGCAGGGCTGGAACCCCTCCCCCCACTCCTGTTAAGCACGTTTGGCCCCCTTCCTGCGACTCCTTCTCTCTCAGGGAAGGTAGGTCAAGGCCAGCGGGGGCCCCAGCGCCCGAACACCCCGCCCCGTCTTTCAACAGCGCCGCTCGAAGCCCAGAGTGCGGGCGGTGCGGCCGCTATTGCGGTCCCCAGCCTCTGGGTGCAGCCCCCGAAGCGGTCCGGCTAGAGGCGCGCGCGCCCAAACCGACGGTTCCCCCGACGGATGGTTCCGCTGCCTTGAAATCATCCCCTCCCCGAGCGAAAGGCCAGCAGTACCTGAGGGAAACGCGTCTAGGGTCCTGCCCCGGGCTCTGCGGAAAACACCCCCCGCCTCCGCAGCTGACATGGCGAGCGAGTGTCCGGCTTCCCCCGAGTACCCTGCGTAGGAGGGAACAGCAGGACGCCGCACAACCCAACCACCGCGCTGTCCGTGCCCCGCTGGGGGTGGCGCCCTTTGCTCTGGGTGGGGCGGGCGGGGCTCAGCCGCTCTGGGCGCCGCTAGTGCTGCCTGAGCGGGGCGGAAGCGTGAGCGGGCCCTCTGGGATCGACTGGGGCGCCTGGCGAGTGGAGGCGCCTGGACTAAGGCCAGCGCGCTAGCGCAGACGGGTTGCTCCTGGGCTCAAGCTGGAGGCTGAGGGGTGGGGAGGGAGTGGGAGGCGGGAAGCGGGTCCTTTCTTTCTCCAAGGGGGCATTGCCAGTTTCACAAGTAAAAATACAGGGCGCCCAGTTAGTTGGAGTTTCAGGCCAAAATTATTCAGTATAAGTATATCTCATGCAATGTATGGGAGATACTTACACTAAAATTTTTTTGTGGCTTATCTGAGATTCCAGTTTATCTGGGCTCCTATATTTTATCCAGCAACCCTAGCTTGAGGGCAGAACTGGGCCCCGTCTCAGGACTGTCCTTCAAGCCAACAACTGTGATCTAGGACACCTGATCGTGAGGCATTCGATGTCGTCTTCACCATCATCCTGTTAATGTCATCATCGCTTGTTAGTTATTCTAGCTCACTTAATCTGCACGCCATCGCCAGGAAACTGTGCCGCCTTCAGCTGCGTTTGTCAGAAGGGGAAACTGATGCTCAGAGAGGTAGAACAGTTTGTGCAAGGTAGTGGAGCTGCCTCCGACCCAAAGTAGGATCTGTCCAGCAAAAAATAAATTAATTAATGAAATAAAAGGCCATTGCACTAAACACTTTAAGCCAGTGTTCATTCCAGTTGCTCTAAACACAAATCCCAGGAGAATTTGCACCTACTGAATCTCTAGGACAAAGGTTTTTAACTCTTCACGGTGCAGAGAACAAAGGTAAAAGAAATGTAGAAAAAATTCAGTCTTGCAACTTGCAGCCCATTCGCACATCTTGTGGAGGGGAAAGAGATAAAGGAGATTTCCAAAGGGATTTTTATATGTTAAAGAATTACAGGATCCTCGAAGTCGATCAAGGGACAGGCAGAGTGACCTTCCTTCAGGAACTCGACTGCCTTAATGTTAATACTTTGCTAAGGGCAAAAGGCAACCTTAGCTTGAAGTTAGACCGACTTCGAGGATCCTGTAATTCTTTAACATATAAAAATCCCTTTGGAAATCTCCTTTATCTCTTTCCCCTCCACAAGATAATATGTTAACAATTATCCTCCAAGCATATGGCCCACTGATATATATATGAAGAGTCTTATGACTAAATTTTACTAGACAGTAAATGACCTTATCTTAGCAGCTAGCCACTCAAGGTCCTAGACTTGCTTCCAAATTACTTAGAGACTTAGGCTATTCCGAAACCCCTCCCAACTTGAAAGTGTATAATCAGTCACCCCTCACACCCCCAGTGCAGCTCTTCCTGCCCACGGATCCTGCCCCTGTGCTTTAATAAAACCTCCTTATTTGCACCCAAGACATCTCAAGAATTCTTTATTGACTGTTCACTCCTGGACCCAACATATATAACCTAAGGGGTTCTTTTGATCTGCCAAGTTTGGGAAATTCTTTTAACTAGCTGCCCACCTTGGAAGCACTCTTTGGGTCGCAAAAATGCCCAGGACAACTCTTCCTCCAATGTCGGACAAGAGTTTTAATAGCAAATGGTAAGTACTCAATGACTATTGGGAATTATCGTTATCATTATTATTAATCACCATGTCCCTATTCCCTGCTTACAGTCTGGCCCAGGGGAGGATACTCAGGAAACATCCAAGAGGGAATGACTAAATGCCTCAAGGCCCTGCAAGTTCCGGCCCCTGCCTACCCCTCACCCACTAACGGTCCTGTTTCAGTTCCTTACACATGCAAAGCCAGTACGTTTTTTGGCACATGGAATTCTTTCTGCTTAGAATGCATGTGCCCATTTAAACATCAAGGCCTCTGCTTAAATCACACTTCAGGGAAGAAGCCTTACCCCCCACGCATGCACACACTCTCCCTGTCTAGACCAGGTCTCCCTCGTTCTTTTCAGAACCCTCCGTTCTTGTCTCTTTTAGCTCTTTTTACGGTGGGTGCTAGCACCGTGGGTGATGATTATTTGCAGACATGATTATCTGTTTCAGGTGTAATTATTTGTTCTCTGACGTCTTCCCTAGCTCGACTGTTAAGGTCCACAAGGGTCGTTACTGTGACAGTCTTGCTCAACAAGCAGGGTGCTCTCGGGACATAGACACTCTGATGGCTGCTACATGAATAAATGGATTATAAATATCTTCGCAATATAACCCCGATTTGAACCTGGGCAGTGGTTGGCCGTAGCTGCGTTGGTAGTGACGATGAGTGGCCTCAGAACTACATCGTAACGCCAAGTAAGAGTAGTGGCTACAACCAGGGGCACCTGGGTGGATCAGTGGGTTAAGCATCTGACTT
This sequence comes from Suricata suricatta, assembly GCF_006229205.1. NCBI lineage: Eukaryota > Metazoa > Chordata > Mammalia > Carnivora > Herpestidae > Suricata > Suricata suricatta. The sequence goes on from NC_043707.1 coordinate 9,886,221, forward strand.
CAGCGCAACTCATCCTCTCACCGTCCGTGGGGTCGAGCCCCGCATCGGGCTCTGTGCTGACAGTATGGAGCCTGGAGCCTGCTTCAGATTCTGTGTCTCCCTCTCTCTCTGCTCCTCCCTTGCTCATGCTCTGTCTCTCAAAAATAAATAAACATTAAAAAAACAAAAAGTAATGGCTACAAACTAAACCTGTCCACCGCTGAGTCCCAGTAGCCTCTTATCTCATTGCCTGCCCAATCCTCTCCTGATCACTATACAGGCCGGCGGTTCTACTCCTTCCTGACCCCACTCTTCCGGCTCATACCTTCCTCTATTCAGCTGTCTGCCCGGCAGGTGAGAGGAGGCAGAGAGGCAGCAAGAGATGAACATATTTCTGAGCAACTGGCCCAGTTCTGCTGGACTTGTCCAGTCCACTTCCGGGCAATTCAACCCTGAGCAAGTCATGTAACCCTTCTGAGCTTCAGCATCCTCATTTAAAATTATAATCATAGCACCAACCTCCTGTGCTTCTGTGAGAAGTCAATGCAGCTCTGGGAAGTTTGTGGAACATACTAGGTGCTTCATACATTTTTTTTCCCGAGTCAATATTGTCATTATTGTTGTTAGACTACCCTTCAACTCATTCTGTTCTAGTCAAAATTCTCTTTCAAGATTAGGCCTTCAGGAGTCACCTCTTATATCAGTCTGGTGTCGTGTCTTAGCAAATAACCAAAAAGGAGTTCAAATTGGTTTAATCAGAAAAGGAATCCATTGGCATATACAGATAAAAACCCTACAGCAGCTTCAGGTGGGGTTTGATCAGGCTGATCATATGCTGTTAAAAGAATCCAATTTCTCTCTGCCTTTTGTAATTTTGGCTTTATCTTCAGTCTCCATGCGGAGGACTCTTTCCCATCACTTGAAAGTTCCAGCCTCCCCCTTCACGGGAGTAAAATGGCTACAACACTTCCAGACCACACTCTCATGAGGCACATCTAGGGAGAAGAAGAAAAAAAGTCCCTTTTTCTCAGAAGCCCCCAGCAAACATCCCTTTGCATGGCTGCAATGCCAGTTTGAATATGTGCTTCTTTCTGAAGAAGCAGCTTTCTGAAAGTCAGAAGATAAATGGCGTGCTTATTTTTTTAATTTTTTAAAACATTTTTATTTGTTTTTGAGAAACAGAGAGAGACACATCATGAGCAGGGGAGGGGCAGAGGCAGAGGGAGACACAGATTCCAAAGCAGGCTCCAGGCTCTGAGCTGTCAGCACAGAGCCTGATGCGGGGCTCGAACCCACGAACCGTGAGATAATGACCTGAGCCGAAGTCGGACACTCAACCAACTGAGCCACTCAGGTGCCCCAGAAATTACATGTTTAGATTGACTGAAAGCATCAGGGCCATCTCCAGAGAAAGAGTGGTATCAATATCACTCATATCAATATCACTTAATCCTTAAGGATTAAGAGCATAGTTTTCTTCAAATGAGATCTGGACACCCTGGTCCCTGATAAAGGTGGAGTGGCTAATTTTTTTTTAAGTGCCAACAGAGAATGCACTATATTCCCCATGAGCAAGTGAGGGTTGGGAGTGAGGGGAAGGAGAGCATAGCAGCGAGTGAGTCCCATGCCTCCTCCCCACCTTTTCAAAACTGCCCTTTTTCTTCCATCCAGTACCTTGTGACAGCGAATCCAAATGTGTTGTCACTTAGAGACTCACGTACATAATTAAGAACACCAGTTGCTGTACAGGGCTCTATAGTAGCCTCACTCCATGAAGCAAGGAGAACAATTTGTCTTCACACTCAAAGGCTCTAGGCTGATGAGCATTTATAGTTCTTCCGTCTACTTTTTAAAGATTTTCTGTCTCCTCCTCACTGTCAGGCTGGGAGCTGTCACTTCTCACTGTTTCCAGAACCTGCCTGTAGCAAGTCCTCAGTCTACCTCCTTCTCCTGTTTCTCATCCGCCTGGGTTTGCGAATCCAGATGAGCCAGGTTGGTTTACAGACTGGAGCCGGTAGGCGTGCCTAAGAGCTCAATGCCTCATTTAGAGAAAAGTGCTTGGGCTTGATTTTAATGGATGTAGTCATTCTTGATTGGACTGTGTGATGATTAGTTTTATGTCACATTGGCTAGCCCCCAAACATTATTCTGGTTGTGTGTGTGTGTGTGAGTGATAGTGTTCTTTAGAGGAGATTCACATTTAAATCAGTGGATTTTGAGGAATGCGCATCGGCATCCATAATGTGGGTGGGCCTTGTCCAATCAGTTGAAGCGCTGAATAGAACAAATGAATGATTCCTCAAGCATGAAGGTAGTCAGTTAGCCGGCAGATGGCCTTTGGATTTCAGCTATGGCACCGGCTCTTCCTGGTTCTCCAGGCTGCCGGCTCACCTTGCAGATTTTAGCCTCCATCACCGTGTGAGCCAATGCCTTAAAATAAATCTCTTTCTATATATCTACACATCTTTGCTTCTGTTCCTCTGGAGAACCCTGACTCACACAGCTTGTCAGAGGCCTTTTTTGGAAGTGTTGAAGCCCCAGAGTGAGGCTTTAATTCAGGTTGGTATCGTCATCCTACAAGGAAGGATACAGCACATTTTCAATACATGGAAACCTGAGACACAATATAATGACTCAGCAACGTGGGTGCCAGAAGCCTCTCACCTTTATCCACTTGACCTGCCCTTCTTCAGGTGGGACTCAGGAATGATGGGCCAGGGGATGGTATGGGGTCAAGGGAAAGGGCAGTCCAGGAGGATGTCAGGTTTACACACTTGATCTTTTTTTAAGAACTGAAAACAAATAACCTGGACCAGGTCAACATGACATGAATACTTCAGACCCCAAAAGTCACTGGTTTTGTTTGGTTTTGTTTTGTTAATTTACTGACTTCACTGATACTGTCAGGACCTCTATAATCTCCCCCTTCCCAAGGTGTTAGAGGATTTTGGAAATGTTTCAGATGTACGTACCCATGTTCCCCCCCGCGTCAAAGTGAAATCACGTCCTTGAGACCTTTTAGACATCACTGTAACTCTCTTGGGTGAGTTGCATAGATTACAGGTTGTGTTTTTATTATTAGAAAGAAACTATAACCATTATGTATGTTGCCATGTATAATTATCTTTTATGAGTGTCTGCCAAGCCTTTACATGCATTTTCTCTGCTGTTATCCCTCGAATAAAATAAAGTTTCACCTCATTTAAAAATTTTTTTAATGTTTATTTTTGAGAGAGACAGAGTGCAAGCAAGAAAGAGGCAGAGAGAGAGAGAGGGAGACACAGAATCCGAAGCAGGCTCCAGGCTCTAAGCTGTCAGCACAGAGCTCGATGTGGGGCTCGAACTCACAAACCTGAGCTGCAGTCGGACTCATAACCAATGTGCCACCCAGGTGCCCCAAGTTTCACCCCATTTCAACATTGGGACTAGGGAGTCTCAAGGAAGCTGAGTAATTGTGCCTGGAGTCACCCCACCGTTTACCACATCCCCTCCCCCTTCACCCTCTTTCTGCCTCCCAGAGCCAATTTCCAGGTCTATTTGGTGCCGGGTCTCCTTGCTGCCTCCTACTTGGCTTTGAGAGTTTCTGAAGTCTTTGAAAACGTGTCTGTTTCAATGCAATCATTTAGGCTGTTCAGTCACATGACCTGAAGTAAAGATCCTTCTACTTCCCAGCTCTGTGACCTGAGGCAAGTCACTTAACCTCTCTGAGCTATGATTCCCTCTCCTGCACAGTAAACACCATCAGGTTTACCTACAGAGCTGTTGGCAGGATTCGGTGACTTAGCATATTTAAAGTACATCTCACAGCACATAGTAATTGCTCAATAAATAGCTTGTGGGGGTTCTCTCAGATTAGCTTCCAAAGACGTCCCTGGTTGGAGGCGCACTCGGGGTTCTCGGGCACAGAGGTGGGGCTTCCTGACAGAGTCCGATGCGGGGCTTGAACCCATGAACTCTGAGAACCCATGAACTGAGCCAAAGTTGGAAGCTTAACTGACTGAGCCACTCAGGCACCCCCAAACATTTGAATTTAATGTCTTCATTTTGGCTTTTGCTCTTCCATTTTATTTTCTTTTTTTATGCCCCCTACGTTGCCTAATAATACCCCCTCGTAAATAATAATCTTCTGGCATGATTGCAGGGTTTTCCTCTTACTTCCCCATTTTCATTTTCATCTGCATCATGAACCCAGCCTCCCAAACCATTTAGATATTTTGCAATTATTCACTTCCTGTCATGAAAAATCATTTTTCCCTTTCTCAACAAGAATGAGTGTTTTCCCGAAAGCTCCGATCCTCTTGACTCAACTATATGTTGAGTGCACAGTCTGACCTCCTTGCGGTGTTGGGGAATATTCTCAAAGCGATGTCACTGCTAGTTGACCTCGTGAGTTGGACCCGGGCACTAGAGTCTCCCCACCTGCTCCCCTGACCTTGGAACGTGGCTTCTGCTTGCCTTTCCTGCTCTCAGAGACTGCTCCAGGAACACAGCCTGGAGATGCTGATGTGGTCTTGGGAACCTGCGAGGTACACATGACTGACCCCGGTGAGGGTCTGGTTATAAACTTTCCAGATCTGGCAGGTGAGTGTGGGGACCCATTCATCTTGCCACCCAAGACAAGCCTTGAAAGCAAGTTGCCTTTGCTTATTAAAACTTTGACAACAAAATAAGTTAAGTAGCGCTTCCACCTACCAGCCTAGAGAGGCCTCTTCCCGCCTCTGGGAACAGTTGTGGGTGACACCTGGGAAGCTCCCTAAAGGATTATGAACCGAACGCAGGGATATAAACTCCCCAACGCACGTATGTATCCCCAGTGGAAGCAACCCAGCATCCAGCACCGGACCTGACACATAGGAAAACCTCAGACAATAGCGTTATATTGCATCAAATTTGCTCCTCGATTAAACTTACTAATGGCGACAGTCCTGAAGGCAGAGTTCAAATCCTGTTATGCCTCCACGTGCCTCAGCACTGGGTCGGTTTGCAGTGAATGCCAACAGAATTCTACCTGCCTCTTCCCTTGCTGCTTTTCTTTAATTTGTCGTGTGTCCACGCAACGTCACCGCAGTAGGTTCCTGGCCGTCTCTGGATAACATTTCTGCCATCGGAGGCTCGGGACCAACTTAAAAGTCAGTGGAAAACACTGCAGACACCTGTCCCTTCCCCCGATTTTGTTTTGTATTTCCATCTTCATCCTGCTGGGCGCTGTTTGAGTGAGTCAAATCCTGCGTGTGCCACCATCAGAGCGATGTTTTGTTTCCCACAAGGAAGACCGACTCCACACAAGTCTGAATCTGATGAGTCTTACTGGGTTTTGTCTTTCCAAGGCGCTGGCCCACTTTTTACCGACCTAAGGTCCTAGAGAAGTAAAGGCTGCATCCAGAAGCACTCCAACAGCACTGGATTTCATCTCTTGGGACCTCTGGCCACACTCGTCTAGGGAGTGGTTGTCAACCCGGTGGCAGTCAGGATCAGTCAACCGGGGGTGGGGTGGGGGTGTCTTTTAAGCCTGCATTTCTGGAATTTGCCCTGGAATGTCTTTTTTAAAATAGTTTATTGTCAAATTGGTTTCCATGTAACACCCAGTGCTTCTCCCCACAAGTGCCCCCCACCATGACCATCACCCCCTTTCCTCCGTCCCCCTCCCCCTTCAGTCCATGGTTCATTTTCAGTATTCAATAGTCTTTCATGATTTGTGTCCCTCTCTCTCCCCAGCTCTCTTTACCCCTTCCTCTCCTCTGTTAGGTTTCTCCTGTTAGACCTATGAATGCAAACATGTGGTATCTATCCTTCTCCGCTTGACTTATCTCATTTGCATGACACCCTCGAGGTCCATCCACTTTGCTACAAATGGCCATATTTCATTCTTCCTCATTGCCATGTAGTACTCCATTGTATATATATACCACATCTTCTTGATCCATTCATCAGTTGATGGACATTTAGGTTCTTTGCATGATTTGGCTATTGTTGACAGTGCTGCTATGAACATTGGGGTACATGTGCTCCTATGCATCAGCACTTCTGTATCCCCTTGGTAAATCCCTAGCAGGGCTATTGCTGGGTCATAGGGGAGTTTTAACAATAGTTATTTTGAGGAACCTCCACACTGTTTTCCAGAGCGGCTGCGCCAGTTTACATTCCCACCAACAGTGTAGGAGGGTGCCCGTTTCTCCACATCCTCACCAACATCTATAGTCTCTTGATTTGTTCATTTTAGCCACTCTGACCATTGTGAGGTGGTATCTCAGTGTGGTTTTGATTTGTATTTCCCTGATGATGAGTGACACTGAGCATCGTTTCATGTACCTGTTGGCCATCTGGATGTCCTCTTAGAAGAAGTGTCTATTCAGGTCTTCTGCCCATTTCTTCACTGGAATGCCTTTTAATACAGGGTCCCATTTAAGTTTCAGTAGCATCTTGAGAGCTTGTGTGTTGAAGTGTCCCCCTAAAGTCATGTTTCCCCAGAACCTGTGGATGCGACCTTATTTTGGAAACAGGGTCCTTCAGATGCAATCGACTTAAGATGAGGTCAGGCTGGAGTAGCACAAGCCCTAATCTGATGGCCTGTGTCCTTATAAGAGGACACTGTGAGACAGAGAAGAAGACCATGTGGTGACAGTGACAGGCATTGGAGTGATTCATCGACAGCCAAAAGATTACTGAGGACTGCAGCCAACCGCCTGTAGCTCAGACAGCAGCAAAGAAGGATTATTCCCTGGAACCTTCTCAGGGAGCACAGCCTTGCTGACACCTTGATTTTTGACTTCTAGACTCCAGAGCTGAGAGAGAGTCTATTTCTGTTGTTGTAGCCCATCCCGTTGGTGCTAATGTGTTACAGCAGCCCCAGAAAACAAAGCCAGATTTGTATTATTGCCATTTGACAGATGAGAACATTGAGGCGGTAGGAAGGACCCAGAGAAGTTGGACGTGGGCCCTGTCACCATAATTCATAGCAGGGCTGTATAGGCAGATGGAGAGCCTGGGCTCCAGAGGCGATAGACCTGGAAAGCACCTCAGCTCCAAATCTCACTCGCCCTCTCACTTCAGGCAAATCCCCAAGTGTCCACTGAGGCACAGTGTCCTCATTTTCAAAAAGGAATATTTCTACAGAGTTTTGGCAAGAAGTAGATGAGAAATGGCAGGAGAAACACCTTCACTGGTACATGGTCAGCTCTCCAAACACTGGTACCTGTTATGATTGTCCATATCATCGGTATTAATAGTAGATGAAACTGGCCAGGAATCAAAATTTAATTCTGATTTTTTTTTGCTAAAGCTTCACCCTTTAATGTGGCCTTCTTGTCTTTGGGCAACAAAATCAACTCGAGGTGAGGGAGGAGGGTCTTGAGCTCCCCCTAGAGGTGAGTGTGGGTTACAAACCATGTGAGGAGAGGAAGGGAAGGGAGGAAATAACATCTTGGGAAGTCAGGAGGAAAGCTGGTCAGGTGGCACCAGATTGGGGAAAACCTTGAACCCTAGGCAGACGAGTTATTTTAAGACAAAAAGATGGGCAGACATGGTTTTGGTTGGAAGGACCTAGATGTGAAGACAGCAATAGAAATCTGAAATGTCTAGGTGGAAAGTTCTGGCAGTCATAAGGACAAGGGAAAAATGTAGGACAGAGATGCTATGAAACAGAGGACCTGGTGACAGAATGAATTCAGGGACTCTAAAGCAAAAATCAAAGGGTTGGGTTTCTAGCCTGAGAAAACAGAAGGAATGCTGATTCTGTTCTTGGAACAAGTTAGTTGGAAGTCAGAGCCAGTTTGGGGGTAGCAGGGAGATAATGAATTAGTTTTTCAGCAAGTGGAATTTGAGGAAAATTTTCTCCTTGTACGACCCTTCTTCGCTAATGTTCTATTCATACATTTTGCCAGCCACCAGGGTTAGTCAGTATTATGGAAGATGGAAATGGTAACGTGTGAAATTTAAGATGGAAATGGTAACGTGAAATTTAAGGCACTTCTTTAATTTCCCAGCAGAAGTCTAACAACCTAATAAAGTCTTACTTTAATTTTTTTAATGTCTATTTATTTTTGAGAGACAGAGAGAGACAGAGCACGAGGCAGGAAGGGGCAGAGAAAGAGAAAGAGAGAGAATCTGTCAGCACAGAGCCCGAACCCACAAACTGTGAGATCGTGACCCGAGCGGAAGTTGGACATTCAACCGACTGAGCCACCCAGGCGCCCCAATAAAGCTTGGATCTTTACAAAGTGGTAAAGCAATGAAGAGAAGGTGAGAGTGTCTTGTTTGTTATCTGAGCCTTCCCAGACATCACTAAATAGTTGTAGATATACAGGTATCAATTTAGACAGATCTGAACCCTAGTATGTCGACATGAATATGTTCATGTGCACATGCATGTGGTGTGTAGAGAGATTTGGGGGGGGTCCAAGAAATATCTCAGCTATGTAAGGATATTTTACTAGATAGATAAGAAAATCAATCTATCTCTTATCTCTGATACAAGCAAATATGGAGGACGTGGTTGATGTAGATAACCAAGGGGGCTTTCTAATGCTTCCTGACTCTGAATTAGGCATGCCCAGCCATTGCCTAGCCAGATAATGATCAGCATCTCAGAACAGGGGCAGCAACTGCCCCCGCTGGACTTGCCTGGGTGACGGGACAGCAGATAATGGGAGGCCAGCTCTAGCACCAAGCTGACCCAGTCAGAGGAAGTGCGCATGCGCAGTTCATCCTTGACAAGTGACCAATCAGAGACTTCCGTCCTCCTCTCTCTGGTTGGATGAGAGGAGTCAGGAAGTCCCTGTCCAGAGGAACGCAATGGAGTCGGAAGTAAGGACCAAAATATTAGAATTCATATGTTGGGTTCCAAGTCTTTTTCATTACCCTCAGAGCTCCATGAAAATACTCAGGGGGATAAAATAATGCTATTTTTCAAGCTGCTGTTTTCACGTACTAAGTTGATGCTGATGCCATTATACCTAGTGTGTGTGTGTGTGTGTGTGTGTGTGTGTGTGTGTGTGTGTGTGTGTGTAAAATGCCATTGTTCCACAGTTCCATTTGAGTTCTACTCTGGGATTGGTTCAAACTCTCTTCTTCTCAATAGAACTATATGAAATTGCTGTTTTCAGATATCAAAATGGTCAAATATCAGCAATTTTATACATTCCAATCTAATATTTCTAAGCAACGTCTCAATGAGCAGTTCAACCTATTGGTACACTTTTCCAATCGTTTCTTCAGGAAAAGTTCCTAGAAATGGAGCCATTTGGCTAAAGAGTACACACCTGTGAAACGCGGTACCTCCATCAAGTACAAGCCCCCAGCTCCTGACAACTAAGCCACGAGTAGATCAATTCATTCCTCCATGTGTGTGCACATCCCTCTTCGTTAGATTTTTCTGTGGAACTTTTGTTTCCAGTTGCCTTCCATCCTCCGGCATATGGACACCCAACTGCCTACCCCACCCCTCCGTGCCCAAGACTCAGAAGGAAAAATCTGAACTATGCTTTCTTCCACGTCAACTGTAACAGAATTTTTTGAAGTGTGATTCCCATGAAAAAAATTGGCTCATCTATTTTAATCTCCTGTACATTGCACTAATTAACTTCTGAGATTGGAGTGCCTTGTGAAAGCAAAATGTTATCAATAAAATAAAAGTAAATTTAAACGATGATTACAAGGCGCCGGCCATAATGTTAAGCATTTAGCTTACGGGACTCTCCACAGCCACCCTGAAAAATAGATACTGGCATCCCTGACTTACAGTTGAGGAACTTGGGCTCAGAGACGTTTGGAGGCTCACCCCAGGAGGCAGAGCTTCTGTATTAGATATCTATGCCTCCAGAACAAATTACTACATGCTTAGCAGCTTAAGGTAACAACTATTTATTATCTTACAATTGCTGTGGGGCAGAAGTCTGGGCCTAGCTTAGCTACAAACTCTGCTCCTGGGCTCTCACAGATGCTAGCCAGGGCTGGGGTCTCATCTGAAGACTTGACTGGGGAAGGTCTGCTGCTAAACTCTTACATGGTTGCTTGTTGGTCTAAGGGCTTCAGCTCCCTGCTGGCACTGGGCTGGAGGCTGGCCTCAGTCCTTAGGCGCACGCCCTTTCCAACACAACAGCTCACAATAGGTGTGCCTGTTCCCATTAGAGCCAGTAAAGGAGAAAATCTTCTAGTGACACAGAATACCTTGTACAGAGCCTCATCACAGAAGTGGCAACCTCTCACTTCTGTATGTTCTATTGGGTAAAAGCAAGTCACCAGGCCAACCCACGCTCAAAGCCAGGGCACAAATACCAGGTGGTAATAATCCTTGTTGGGCATTCTGGACTCTGCCTGTCAAAGCAATCAAATAGCAGAACTAGGATTTGAAGTCAGTCGTTTCAGACTCTGAAGGTGCCCATAGTTAACCCCTCCGCTTATTGCCTTCCCAGACAAATTAACCAGATTGCATCTCAGAAAGATTAATCTGGTTAGTCTAACACGAACTCTAGCAGTCTTTAGGAAAGGTATTATCAGGGGGACCTGCGTGGCTCAGGTGGTTAAACGTGTGACTTTGGCTCAGTCATGATTGTACAGTTCATGAATTCGAGCCCCATGTTGGGATGTCTGCTGTCAGCACAGAACCTGCTTCAGATCCTCTGTTCCCCATTCTCTCTGCCCCTCCCCTGTGCTTTCTCCCTCGTCCCCTTCTCTCTCTCAAAAATAAATATTTTTAAAAGGTATTATCCTTTTATATTTTTTTTAAATTTTAATGTTTATTTTTGAGAGACAGAGCACAAGCAGGGGAGGGGCAGAGAGAGAATCTGAAGCAGCCTCCAGGCTCCAAGCTGTCAGCACAGAGCCTGATGCTGGGCTTAAACTCACAAACTGTGAGATCATTAACTGAGCTAAGGTTGGACGCTTAACCAAATGAGCCCCTGTATTATTCTTTTAAATTTAATCTCACGAGTGGGAAGCAGAAAGAGCCATCCAGGGTAGGTGAATTAACTAGTCCCATGGATTTTAGTTAGGGGTAACTTTGAAATAAGACTAAAAGGGGCGCCTGGGTGGTCAGTTGAGTGTCTAACTGCAGCTCAAGTCATGATCACAAAGTTCGTGAGTTTAAGCCCCGAGTCAGGCTCTATACTGACAGCTTGGAGCTTGGAGCCTGCTTCGGATTCTGTGTCTTCCTCTCTCTGCCCTCCCTCAGTTCATGCTCATTCTCTCTCTTTCGCTCTCTCTCAAAAATAAATAAACTTAAAAAACTTAAAAAAAAAAAAGACTAATGACCTGAAGACTTCCAATGTTAAATCCTGACTCCTAGATATCAGACTTAGTCTTCTCCTAGGAGTTTTAGGACATCCAGCCAATTTGCATAAGGGTAAATACAAATACGGCAGACGATTAGATTCAAGGCAGATAAAACAAAGCCTCCATGGAAGAAATCATTTATATAATTTGCCCAATCTTTTTTCTCCCATTTGGTGTCTTGGATCTGCAACTAAAATGAGAATTGAAATCACTAGCTTTAATAAACATCTTCAGACATAGCCAAACATCAGTGTGTACTTTGGTTTGGGGGAGAACAGGAGAACTGGTTCATAGGGGCATCTATGTGGGCATAGGGGCATTTATGTGGGCAGAGAAATATCTTCATTTATTGAAATGTTCCTAGCAACCAAAGTTTGTTTTCTTTGTCGCCCCCAAATTCTCAAACTAGAAACAGGCAAAACAATGATAAAAATTGAGAAAATTTTAGATTTATTTCAGTTTCTTTAGATTGTAATTGTGTTTAAGAGTATCTTATTGCATTTGCCAAAATAAAGTCAAACTCCTTTTTTTTATTTTAATGCCAGACTTGGGTTAATGTGAATTTTTCCCCCCAAAACTAACATATACAACAGCGGATACGTATTAGACTGCTTCAGGACTGCTTTGGCATTTCAATTGCCTTTCCCTTGCGTGATGATTTTTCTTTGGCTGTTTTCATATTCTCCAATTCTGCATGCATTTAGAACTTAGCCAGCTCGATCCCTTCTGGGAAGTAACAACAACAGTAATAACATTTATTTAAAAAAATTATATCCATCAATTCTCGTGTTTCGTACCACGCTCTGCATTTTCCATACCTTCCTTCATTCTCTCTTAATAATAATCCTAAAAAGTAGGCGCTTAACCTAATTTTACACCAGGGGAAAATGAAGTTTACAGCTCAGAGAACTTAAGTACCATGTCTGAGGTCACAGAGTTAGGAATTGGGGGAGCAGAATTTGAGACCGTGCTCTTTAGAACTACTCTATAATGCACCCCAGCGTTTGGGCCTATGGAATAAACAAATAAATGAGTGATCAATGAGCTCAATTGTAGCAGGCCTTACTTTAAAAAAAATCATATTTTCTCCCCTTCCCCGGCCTCCCTTGGCAATACACGATCTATAATAAAACCTCCCGCGGGAGGTAATATACACTGTGATGTCAGACAGTGCTTTACTCCAATTCAGACTTGCAGCTTTTTAGCTGGGTGATCTTGGCCAAATTATATAACCTTGCTGAGCCTAATATTCTCCTACCACAGAACAGGAATCACAAGTGCGCCCACTTCTTATAGTCAATGTCTGTATCTAGAAGGATATATAGATCTTTCTCAACGTATGATGAAGTTACATCTGGATAAACCTATCCTAAGTTGAAAAGGCATTTAATGGACCCAGCCCACTGAGCATCGTAGTTTAGCCTAGCCCACCTTACATGTGCTCAGAACGCTTCCATTAGCCCACAGTTGGGCAAAATCACCTAACACAGAGCCTATTTTATAATAAAGTGTTACATGCCACGGGTAATTTGTTGAATATGGTGCCCAGGGTGAGAAACAGTGGTCATACGGGTGCAGAATGGTCATTGGCTTCTAGATTCACATGATGGCGTGGCTGACTGGGGAGCCACGGATCTGTCACTGCCCAGATCACGAGACCAGATCCTGTGGCATGTCACTACCCTGGGAAAAGATCCAAATCCAGAACTCGAACTATGGTTTCTACTGAAAGCACATCACTTTCACACGATCGCAAAGTCAAAACAATTGTAAGTCAAACCATCCTAAGTCCATGTCTACTTGGACAAGAGCTTAACACACGGCCTGACATGGGAAAATGTTTCTTTGTAGGTAATTAACATCATTACCACATGGAGTTGTGGGGATTTGGATTTAAACCCTGGTTCCTTTGCTTATTTGCTCTGCATCCAGAAGCACGTACTGAACCTCTCTGTAAAATGGCATCAGAAGATTTTTTTACAGGTTGTATGGCGGTGTTTCTCAATCATCCTCAAGCAGACATTTGGCACGTCTGGAGGGAGACATTTTGGTAGTCATGACTTGGTGGGGAGATACCACTGGCATCTAGTGAGTAGAGTCCAGAGATACCAGTAAGCACCCTATTGTGCAGAGCATCCTATCAAAAAACTATCTGGTCTCCAATATTTATAGTTCTGAGGGTGATAAATCCTGTTATATGGACACTTCAAGAGCAAGTGCCCAATAATGGCTAGCTAGTATTATTTCCTACCCTTTTAAAAATTTTTTAATGTTTTATTTATTTTTGAGAGAGAGAGAGAGAAAGACAGCATGAACAGGGGCGGGTCTGAGAGAGAGGGAGATACAGAATCTGAAGCAGGCTCCAGGCTCTGAGCGAGCTGTCAGCAGAGAGCCTGATGTAGGGCTCAAACCCACAAACCATGAGATCATGACCTGAGCTGAAGCCAGATGCTCAACCAACTTGGCCACCCAGGCACCCTTATTTCCTGCCCTTTTGAGCCTCCATTTCAATCAACCTGTTGTTTCCAGGAGCCCAGTTTTAAAATTCTCTGATTCAACATATATGAAGCAATTATATACACATACATGAGACAAGTAAGACACGAACATTGTTCCTGAGTGTTTTAATGAAGACCAGTCAAAAACAATGATCTATGGTTGGCAAAATGGAAAATTCATTTTTTTGGTGATTTGAAGTTTTGTAGATACATGAATTCAGCAAAGTCGCAGGATGCAAAGTCAATGTACAGAAATGTGTTGCATTTCTATACACCAATAATGAAGCAACAGAAAGAGAAATCAAGAAATTGATCCCATTTACAATTACACCGAGAACCATAAAATACCTAACAATAAACCTAACCAAAGATGTAAAAGGTCTGTACGCTGAAAACTCTAGAAAATGTATGAAAGAAATTGAAGAAGACACAAAGAAATGGAAAAACATTCCATGCTCATCGGTTGGAAAAACAAATATTGTTAAAATGTCAATACTACCCAAAGAAATCTTACTTTAGAACAAAAGTCAAAGGTAGTCCTTCTAAAAGATGGTTTTTTTCTCCCCATTTTATATTAAAAGAACAACCCTAGAGAGAAACTATTTGTGCTGTAATCCCGTGCCTATTTTCAGCACTTTTATAAAACTCAAGCTTTCCTGAGACAGGAAATGTCCACTTATTATTAATTGTTTTTCCTGAAAAAATATGGTTATGGGCGTCTTTGTCCATTTATGTTTTAAAAGTTAAAGTTGACATATCAGGTCATTCTTTCCCTAGAGATCAGTCTTTTTTTTTTTTTTTTTTTTTTTTTTTTTTTTAGTGTATGCTTTCTTCTTTTTCTAATACCAACACTTAATCATTGTGGAGAACTTGCAAAATCTAAGGAAATATTATAAAGAAAGAGGAGGAAAAGAAGAAATGGGCATAATCTTATCACCCAAATACACTCAAGTATTATTAATATTTTGGGATATTTCTTCCTAGTGTTCTTTACCTAAGCATTTCTTAAAATTTTTTAAAAGCTTATTATTTAAGCAATCTTTACACCCAATGTGAAACTCAAACTCATGATCCCAAGATCAAGAGTCATGTGCTCTACCAACTGAACCAGCCAGGTTCCCCTCTAAGCTTTTCTTTAGACTAATAAAATACAACAACATAAAGAAAATTTATCTTACCTTCCCCACTTTAACATCACAGCATACAAATTTCTGCATGTTATAAAAATATGCCCTAATCATTTCTAGGGCAGTAGCCTGTTTCATTATGTTAAGGTATACTTTTAAAATGTATTACCCACTTCGGGGCGCCTGGGTGGCTCAGTTGGTTAAGCGTCCGACTTCGGCTCAGGTCATGATCTCATGGTTCAAGGGTTCGAGCCCCGATCATTGGGCTCTGTACTGACAGCTCAGAGCCTGGAGCCTGTCTTCTGATTCTGTGTCTCCCTCTCTCTCTGACCCTCCCCTGCTCACACACACACTCTCTCTCTCAAAAATAAATAAAAACATTAAAAAAAATTTTTTAAATGTATTACCCACTTGTAAAAACATTTCATCATGGAACAAATTTGTTGCAAAATATCAAAAACAGTATACAAAATGAAAATTAAAACTTAACCCCTCGATCCTCCTCAAACTCACTTTCTTCTGTTTTAACTATTTGAAACAACTCCATGTGTCTTTCCGACACGGTATTTGTCGTGGTCAGTAGCGCTGTCTGCTCACCACAGTCCCGACCCTCCAAGCACATAGCACCGTTGCACCTGCTGGCTAGTTTATGGTTTGATTAGACCATGTGACGAGTTCTGGCCAATGAGTTGTGAGTATTTAAGTACCACTGGTAAGACCCTCCAGGGCCTTTGTTCCCTCTGCCGTGACAACCACCCGCATTCCCATTAGTAGCTGCCTTGTCACCACGTACCAGAGAGAAGGTCACCCAGAGCAGAGCTCCCGGACAACCCATCATGGACAGGTACAGTCAGTGAGGAATGACACACATTGTTGCATGGAGGGATTGTCTGTTACAGCGGTATAACTACCCTATTCCTACTAATAGAGCAAAAGTGTTTATACATATACGCATTTATATTCACACCAACACACACAAATTGACTGTAATGTATACATTCTTTTGTGGCCTGCTTGTTTTTGTTAAGAAACATATTTAATATATATTTTTATTATATATAAATAAAATTATATTTATATAAAATAAAAATTTTATTTTATATAAATATAAATATATTTTATAAATTTATATATAAATAAAATTATATTTTATTTATAAATAAAATTATATATTTATATATAAATAAAATTATATTATATATAAATAAAATTATTTATATTTATATTTATATAAAATAAAATTTTTATTTAAATATATTTAATTACACTTAAATATATTTAAATTTTATTTATTTATTTATTTTATTATTCAGAAGTTGTTTATGGAGGGGCGCTTGGGTGGCTCAGTTGGTTAAGCATTCATAAGTATCATGGCTGCACTATGAATCTCATTGTTTATAGGTTCAAGCCCCACTTTGGGCTCTGTGCTGACAGCTCAGAGCTTGAAGCCTGCTTCAGGTTCTGTGTCTCCCTCCCTCTGCCCTTCCCTCTCTCACTGCCCCTCCCCCACTCGTGCTTGGTCTCTCTCTCTCTCTCTCTCTCTCTCTCTCCCAAAAAATGAATAAACATTAATAAAATTTCTTCAAAAGTTGTTTACTGAACATCTACTATGACTCGATAACTATTCTAGATGTTGATGCTGTATTAGTGAGCAAAACAGGGGGAAAAACCTAACTTTAATGGAATTTATTTACATGGATATCTTTCCATGTTTGTACACATATACTGAACTTATCCTTTCTTAATTTTTTTTTTTTTGAGACAGAGAGACAGAGCATGAGTGGGGGAAGGGCAGAGAGAGAGGGAGACACAGAATCAGATACAGGCTCCAGGCTCTGAGTGGTCAGCACAGAGCCCAGTA
Organism: Suricata suricatta; assembly: GCF_006229205.1. Classification (NCBI taxonomy): domain Eukaryota; kingdom Metazoa; phylum Chordata; class Mammalia; order Carnivora; family Herpestidae; genus Suricata; species Suricata suricatta. The sequence goes on from NC_043707.1 coordinate 9,902,954, forward strand.
CAGGGTTCAAACTTGCAGATCACAAGATCAAGATCTGAGCTGAAGTTAAACGATCGATCAAGTGACTCAACCACCCAGGAGTCCCTATCCTTTTTTTATTTAAATAAGCTTATTTTATTTTTGAGAGAGAAAGCATGAGCAGGGGAGGGACAGAGAAAGAGGGAGATAGAGGATCTAAAGTCAGCTCTGCATTGACAGCAGTGAGCCCAGAGTGGGGCTTAAACTCAAGAACCACAAGATCATGACCTGAGGCAAAGTCAGACACTCAACCAATGGAGACACCCAGGCACCCTGACCTTATTCTTCTTATCAGTTGCCTATTATTCTATTGTATGGATGAACCAAACTGATTTAACTATACTTTTACTTACGAATATTCAGGTTATTCCCAATTTGTCATTGTTGGGAAACAAGGTGACTAGAAAAATCAACATATCTATGTATCCCACACACACCTGCATGTCATGGCTGCACTTATGAATGCATCTTAGTTTACTGACCTATTCTTTCCCAGTTGGACACATGAACCACTTTCCATTTTGGGTTATTATCCATGCAGTGGTTTCAGAGTTAACATCCGTTTGTCTGAAGATTTGGGGGGAGTATTATTGGATTAGAGGATTTGGGCATGTTCCCGGCTGTTGACATGTGATTCTCTTTTATAGATATCAGCGAGGACTGTCCTGGTGTCTGTGGTTGTTTTACACTTAGCAAGTAAGGGGATTTGAACTGCTTACCATCAACCATTCCTTCCCCAGGCCCTCTGAGACACCAAGAAAAATGAAGCCAGCGATGAAAACCTCAGTTAATACTGGTGGACAGACTATTTGTTTTTTAGGACTGCTTTTTAAGCCATTAGCATTTTCCTTGATTTCTTTGATTCCTTTTCTAGGCATTAACGGATTTCTTTGTTTCTAAACGAAGTAGCTAAAATGGACACTTTGCACAGAAGACTTCACACCTGCATTGACCGTGAGCCCAGTAGGGCTCACCTCCTGGGCTTCCCTTGGAGCTAGCTTTTCTGCTCTCTAATATAATGCCTCCTGTCTTTTCCCCTCATCTTCCTGATGTCATATCAACAGCCTGTAGATATTCCCTTCCCTGTGGCTGTACCCTTTTCCTACCACTCTCCCTCTGGTTATCATGTGGGGACAGACTGTGACACCCACAAAAGACACCCCTTACCTTGTGCATAGCATCTTATTTCCTCCAGCCTGCCCAGAAGATTGTGATGCTCTCTCTAGCTTCCTTATCATTCACTTTAGCACAGAATGGTGCATAGATTTTTTTTGTTATAGGATAAGTTTAGCCATGAAAATGCCTGCTTTTCCTTTCTGGAAAGGGAATAAAAACGAGATGTTAAAGGCAACATCTTGTCAGGGTTTCTAACCAAATCAGGCATCTTCTGAAAATGACGTGGGCTGTAGCTGTCTTACCCTGAAGGATTGGACTGTGGGACACACAAGCTACCACCCACATTGCAGACTGTCCCAGGGAAGCTATGACTTTTTAACTGCTCAGGGTTACTGTATTTCTGGCCCGTAGAATTGTTGGTGGAATGACGTTCAGGGTCCCTAGTATGCACACAATGAGCAGAGCAGACTAACTAGTCAAATGAAATTCCATTGTCTGGCTCTTCACTCACTATGGCTACAGGCTTCCCCAGCTCAACAAATAAATATTCAGGAACCCAAGTTAGGTTGATGGGGCGGGGGAGCTGTCTCTTACAGGACTGCCATTCATTTATTCTACAAATATTTATTGCATCTCTCCTCTACACTAGGGCTTGGAATAAGTGAACAAATAAAATGAAGATATCTGTCCTCATGAAACTAACATTCTAGCAGGGCAATTCAGATGAGACACATAATAGACAGATGATAGAAAGTGACAAAAATGATGTTCGTGCTATATATTTTTTTAAAAGGACACAGTTGAACAGAACAAAGGCCACCGAGCATGCTAGGGCAGGAAAGAAGGGAGTTTGCATTTTCAAGCAGAGTGGTCAGGGTGGCGCTCACTGAGAAGGTAACATTTCAGCAAAGATCTGAAGGAGGGAAGGGAGTTAGCCAAGGAGGTATCTGGGGGAAGTGTCTTGCTTGAGAAAAAACTAAAGCTAATTTTCCAGGAGGTTGGAGGGGGTTGCCTGGGACACCGAGGGGCAGCAAAGAGACCACACGGTGCCAGGAGTAGAGGAACAAGGGGGCGGGAATAGAAGGGGGGTCAGGGAGGTGATGGGTACACATCACACAGAGCCCTTTTATACCACCGTAGGAGCTTTGGATGAAATGGGAGCTCCTGCAAGATTTCGAAAAGAGGCGTGACGTGATCCAACTTATGTTTTTAAAGGATCACTCTGTCTGCTATGTGGAGAATTGATCAGAGGGAGAGAAAGAAGCCAGGAGTCCTTTTTAAAAGCTACCCAGGCCAGGGTCATTGTTGGGACCAGAAGCTAGAGAAGGAAAAGAGAACAGTGGTACACTCGGATGCATTTTGAGAATAAAGTAGAATAAAGTCAGCCTGATTTTCTGAAAGCTTGGATAAGAAGAGGAGGCAAGAATACTTCCAAGATCTCATCCTGAACAACCAGAAAGGATGGAGTTTTTAAGACGTAGGCTGGGGGCATTTGTGGGAGAAATCGTTTTCCAGAGGTTGGGGGGAATCAGGAGTTCATTTGGGGACATGCTAAGTGTGAGATGCCTGCTAGACATCCAAGTGGAGATGTGAATGGGCAATTAGATGCATCTAGAATATAGGAGAAAAGTCTAGGTTGATACCTGCAAGTGCTCAAATTTTGGGGGGTCTATTCTTTATGAGTCAGAATTTCTGTTCTATGAAATTGTATTGACCACTTTTTTGTTTTGGTTTGTCCATACTTCTACATATCCATCCTCAATAATATTTGATGTTCCGAATGCTGAACCTGAAACTCATAAGAGTGTCAGATGCCTACCGATTCCTTGGTAGAATAATACTATCAAGTTGAGAGGACCTTGTGGTTTAGTTTGTACTTGAGAGTTGATATCTTTTCACAGCATGCCTGGTTGAGTGCACCAAGGTTATTCATTCACGAGGCCTTTCTCCAATTCTGTCTATACAGAGAAGGGAATGTGGTAGGAGTCAAACAGCTTCAGAACCCAATATCTGGGTTAGAATCTTAGTGCTAGAACTTTTCTGCTGTGAAGAGTCATTAAAATTTTTGGAATCCCCAAATCTTCATTGTAAAATGAGAAAAACACGCATCCCAGAGGGCTGTCGGGAGAAATGCTGTACTTGACCCCAGGGAATCATGAGTTTTGTGATTTATACCTTGCCCATCAGGTAGGTGTCCAGTAAACCTTTCTATTTCCTCTACTCCTCCCTCAATGACCCATGAAATGTGTAGCACATAGTAAGTGTTCAATAAATGCTCACTGACTCACCACCCAGGCTATTTTCATTTCTCCCTGCTCTCCCGCTATACTTTTATTTGTTTGTGTCCCATAGTGCATCTCACTATGGGACACGGAATGATTGTTTATCTCCTTACTCTCCACCTCTCTCAGGAAACAAGCTCCGAGAAGGTAAGGACGTGCATTCATTCAACCAACCCCTATATCTCTACTCCCTAGAACTGTGTCTGGGGCACTGCAGGGGCCCAATAAATACTTGCGCAACAAATTAGGAGATGCACGAATGATGTGCGCAAACAATCCAACTCCTCTATCTCATATACAAAGTGAAACTTCAAGGACCATAAGCCAAATCACCTTGAGAAATCCGCTGCCCGGAAAAGGACGGACCTGACATTATTTCCGGCAGTAAGGTTTTACAAATTAATTGATTTTTCTGACTCACTTAGTGTGTGCTTAAACCATTTATCTGAAAGTGCTGTAATATATTCTTTGAATTACTCTAATAGTAAGAGACACAAAAGCTGAACTAATGAGTTCAACACTGAGCTGAGCCATCTTCATTAGTTCCTTACGTCCACTGCTCTCCACATCACCTCTTCTGTGCCCGCTTCCATGCTCATTTGGCTCTTCTGGGGACGGATTCAGTGAGTTTTCCCTCCCAGCTCATCGGAGAAAACTGCAGACCTGCCCTGTGGTGACATCACCTCCTTTCAGATTAGGAGGCTTTGTCAGGGGGCCGCCAGACCAGCCGAAGAAAGCCACTGCCCGTCCTACCCTGGTACGTCACCCACCCCCGGCCAGATGAGTCACTTTTGTGAGTGGCCGGGCAAATTGAAATCTCCTTTAATGAAAAGGGCTTTGAAAAGCAGGAATAAAAGGCATTCTTTGAATTTCCACTTGTAATGGGCATATTAGGCATTTCCAGGGACAGCGCTGGCATTTTCTTCCTTCTTTGGGTATCTTAAAACCCCTCTGACTCTAAGGTAGGTTCAAAGTTCTTTCTTAACTCGGTGCTTTGTGAACGTTAAGCATCCCCACACCATTCCTCTCACTCTCTGCCCCAGCTGCAGAGCCTCTCCTGCTTTTTTTGTTTTTTGGGGTTATTTTGTTTTTACTGTAACTCACCTTTGCTACTGAAATACCTTTGCTTAAAAGAAAAATTACTTCATCTCATTCCTCGTGATTGTGGTGAGCAGGCGTCTCCGGGCACAAATAGACACGTGTGAAATTACAAGGGAGAAACCAAATAATCCCAATCCGTGTTAGCTTCCGCTGTCCGCTAAGGACTCTGAGGCTGGGATGTCTCCGACAAAGAGGAAGAGCGGAAAGGGTTAGAGGTTCAAGAAACGGAGGGGGACGCTTCTCCTTGAAGACGTGAAAGGGAACGCGGATGGGGGAGCCCCTTTGTGGTGACGTGTTATGTGCCAGGATGTGGAGGTTCCGTGAACCTGTGCACGGGATCAAACTGCAAGACACGCACACATGTGCAAGCAAGTCTAGTGAAAGCGGAATGGGGTCTGTAGTCTAGATGACAAGTCTGGCTCAGGGTCAATTTCCGGGCCTGGACACAGCCCTGAAGCTGTCTATGATGTCAGCACTAGAGAAGCCAAGTGAGGAGTCCGTGGGACTCCAGGTACTGTTTGTACAGCAACTTCCTGTGAGCCCACAATTATTTCAAAATAATTTTTTAGGGGCGCCTGGGTGGCTCAGTTGGTTGAGTGTCCGACTTCGGCTCAGGTCATGATCTCAGGGTTCGTGGGTTCGAGCCCCACGTTGGGCTCTGTGCTGACAGCTAGCTCAGAGCCTGGAGCCTGCCATCAGCTTCTGTGTCTCCCTCTCTCTCTGACCCTTCCCTACTTATGCTGTCTCTCTCTCTCAAAAATAAATAAAACACCAGTTTACATTCCCACCAACAGTGTAGGAGGGTGCCCGTTTCTCCACACCCTCGCCAGCATCTATAGTCTCTTGATTTGTTCATTTTAGCCACTCTGACTGGTGTGAGGTGGTATGGTTTTGATTTGTATTTCCCTGATAATGAGCGATTCTGAGCATCGTTTCATGTGCCTGTAGGCCATCTGGATGTCCTCTTTGGTGAAGTGTCTATTCAGGTCTTCTGCCCATTTCTTCACTGGATCATTCATTTTTCGTGTATGGAGTTTAGTGAGCTCCTTGTATATTTTGGATACTAGCCCTTTATCTGGTATGCCATTTGCCACTATCGTTTCCCATGCTGTTGGTTGTCTATTAGTTTTCTTGATTGTTTCCGTTGCGGTGCTGAAGCTTTTTATCTTGATGAGGTCCCAGCAGTTCATTTTTGTTCTAGATTCTTTTGCCTCTGGGGACGTGTCAGGAGGAAATTGCTGAGATTGAGGTCTAGGAGGCTATTTCCTGCTTTCTCCTCTAGGGTTTTTATGGTTTCCTGTCTCACATTCAGATCCTTTATCCATTTTGAGTTTATATTTGTGTATGGTGGAAGAAAGTGGTCTAATTTCATTTTCTACATGTTGCTGTCCAGCTCTCCCACCACCACCTGTTGAAGAGGCTGTCTTTTTTCCATTGGATACTCTTTCCTGCTTTGTCAAAGATTAATTGGCCATATACTTGTGGGTCCAGTTCTGGGTTCTCTATTCTATTCCAT
>NC_043707.1:9909086-9962098 GCF_006229205.1 Suricata suricatta
GAAATCTGGCCATTTGTAGGAAAGTGGATGAACCTCGAGGGTGTCATGCTAAGCGAGATAAGTCAGGCGGAGAAGGATAGATACCATATGTTTGCATTCATAGGTCTAACAGGAGAAACCTAACAGAAGAGAGGAAGGGGTAAAGAGAGCTGGGGAGAGTGAGGGACACAAATCATGAGAGACTATTGAATACTGAAAACAAACCATGGACTGAAGGGGGAGGGGGAGGGAAGGGAAGGGGGTGATGGTCATGGTGGGGGGCACTTGTGGGGAGAAGCACTGGGTGTTACATGGAAACCAATTTGAAAATAAACTTAAAAAATAAAATAAAGTACTTGACACTATTTTAGTAAAAAATAAATAAATAAATAAAACATGAAAAAATTTTAGTAATTTTTTAGGGGTGCATGGGTGGCTGAGTCAGTTGAATGTCTGACTCTTGATGTCGGCTCAGGTCATGATCCCAGGGTCATTGGATGGAGCACCGTGTCAGGCTGAGCATGGAGCCTGTTTAAGGGTCTTGGGGCGCCTGGGTGGCTCAGTCGGTTTGAGGGTTGACTTCAGCTCAGGTCATGATCTCATGGCTCGTGAGTTCAAGCCCCGCATCAGACTCTATTCTCACAGCTCAGAGCCAGGAGCCTACTTCAGATTCTGTGTCTTTCTCTCTCTCTGCCCCTCCCCTGTCGGCACTCTGTGTCTCTGTCTCTCTCTCTCTCACAAATAAACAATAAAAAAAGATACTCTCTCACTGCCCCTCTCCCCAGCTCACACACTTCCTCTAAAATAAAAATTAAAAAAATTGTTGAAAAAGTACTGCCTCCCTCCTGTGGCCTGCATGCGGGTATCACCTACCTCAACATGTGTCCCACCAGCTGTCACACGTCCCACTTTGGGCAAAAGGCACTTAATCATTTTGTGGAGGTAAGAGCTCTGAAGGAGATGCATTTAACAGACTTCAAAAGTCTCGAGAGATTTATGCACGTAGTAAAGTAAGAAGAAAGCCAGTACTGTGGTAGGACTTTGGGTTTGGGGATCTGGTCAGAACTGGACTGACGGTCAGGTTCATTCTACCAGTGGATAGACTTTGGGCAACAGTCAATCCCTCAGAATCTGTGTTTCTTTGGCTTAAAACTGGGGACAAAAATATGGCACCTTTATCATAGGGTTTCTCTGTCTCTCTTTCTAATATTTATTTATTTTTGAGACAGAGAGAGAGAGAGAGAGAGAGAGAGAGTGCGAGCACGAGAAGGGGGAGGAGCAAAGAGAAAGGGAGACATAGAATCCAAAGCAGGCTCCAGGCTCTGAGCTGTCAGCACAGAACCCTATGCTGGACTTGAACTCCCAAACTACTAGCTCATGACCTGAACCAAAATCGGACACTTAACCAACTGAGCCACCAAGGTGCCCCTCTCACAGGGTTTCTAAGGGACTTATATGAAATAATTTGGGAAAAGCACTTAGCATACTGCATGGTACTTAATAAGTGCTCAATAATTATTTCTTTTGTCTTATTATCTTCTTTCTCTTATTCTTGCTTTTTTTCCCCTATCATCATCAACATCATCATCATCATCATCATCATCATCATCATTGTCATAGGGGGTTGAATTGTGTCCCCCAAAGTGATGTATTCAAGTCTTAACCCCTAGTACCTATGAACATGACCTTATATGGAAATGGGACCTTTGCAGATGTAATCGAGTTTATTTTTTTTAACTTTTTTTTAATGTTTTTTATTTATTTTTGAGAGACAGAGAGAGACTTCATGAGCAGGGGAGTGTCAGAGAGAGAGAATCCAAAGCAGGCTCCAGGCTCTGAGCTAGCTGTCAGCCCAGAGCCCAATGCAGGACTTGAACCCATGAACTGTGAGATCATGACCTGAGCCGAAGCCAAATGCTTAACCGACTGAGCCACCCAGGTGCCCCGGATGTAATCGAGTTTAGATAAGGTCATACCAGATTGGATTGGGATGGGCCCTAACCCAGTGACTTGTGTCTTTGTGACAGAAAGAGGAGATCTGGAAATAGATGTGCTGAGGTCACACAGGGAAGTAGGCCATCTGAAAGTGGAGACAGAGACTGGGAATTACATTGACGTGAGCTAAGGAATACCAAGCATTGTCAGAAACCATGAGACGGGAGCAGAGACAAGGAAGGAGTCTTCCCTAGAGCCTTCAGAAGGAGCATGGCCCTGACAAGGTCTTGACTTGTGGCATCTATGACTCTGAGATGACGAACCTCTGTGTTTGTTTGCTTGTTTTTTAATGTTTTATTTTTCAGAGAGGGAGCGAGAGTGGGGGAGGGGCAGAGAGAGAGAGAAAGAGGCAGAGATCCAAAGCAGGCTCTGCACAGCAGTGAACCTAATGCAGGGCTCGAACTCACAAACTGTGAGATCACGACCTGAGCTGAAGTTGGATGCTCAACCAACTGAGCTGCTGAGGGGCCCCCAAACCTCTGTGTTTTAAATTTTTTTAATGTGTTTTTTAAATTTATTTTTGAGAGACAGAGACAGTGGGAGCAGGGGAGGGTCAGAGAGAGAGGGAGACACAGAATCTGAAGCAGGCTCCAGGCTCTGAGCTAACTGTCAGCACACAGCCCGATGCAGGGCTCGAACCCACAAACCGTGAGATCATGACCTGAGCCGAAGCCAGATGCTTAGCTGACTGAGCCACCCAGGCACCCCAAACCTCTGTGTTTTAAAGCCAGCCAGTGTGTGGTAATTTGTCCAGATGACCCTAGAAAACGAATACAACCATCATCATCACTGGTCAGTCATCTTATGCTCCGTATCTATTATATTGTCATTTAAAAGACTCTACAAGTTCTAGAAAAAGAAGCCCATTCGACTTTCTCTGCTCTGTGTTTCTCAGCATATTTGACCAGAAATTAGCATTTGTATGTAGAAAGAGGAACGGGCATTTGGGAAATACTGACTTCACCTCATTTCACCGTTGAGAAAACTAAGAACCAATGAGAGGGGCTGACTTGCTCTACGTCATAGCGTGAAAGCAATGGAATTACAACTCAGACCTCCACTCTCCTCTCCACCCTAATCACAACAAAAATAATCATCATCGAGCCACAGAATTTTAACTGTCAGGGTCTCAAAACTCATCTAGTCCAAAGCCTTGTTGCGGGAAGGGAGGCCCAAAAAGAAGTGATTTCCCAAAATCACAGGGCAGGCCACTGTATTTGCAGCACACAGAAAATGTACACCTCAAATTACCCAGTAATCCACCGAACGTCATTGTCATCGATGCTGCTGCCCCTAGTGGCGGTGCCCTGTAATAGACGCTGTCACAGCACAGATTTTCGAAAGAGGTTATTTCTCAACAAAGATGATAAACCGCAGACCTCTGAGTTTACCAGAGGTAAAGTAAGGTTAATTGCTTAATATATTAGATTTAAGTTTATGATTACACTCACTTTGCTACTGAACATTAATCATCGATACCAAAATATCCCTTTTAGATGATTTCTTTTTTCTTTTTTTCCTTTTTTTTTTTTTTTTTTTGCCTAGGTTAGTACAATATTATTCCACATCTAGCGCTAGCAATTTTCAACTGGATAAAATGTACTTAAAACCATCAAAACTAATGTGCTCCCTCCAACAAAAAGTATTTTAAAATCGCTTTCCATACACAATGAAAAAACTTTTATATTTTGTCCAGGTAAAAAAATAATATAGAATTAGGGTATATTTTGTATAACTACGGAGGTTATGTGCCAGCCAAAAGGGCAGTAACACAGAAAATATGGGTGTTTTATATTTATATCTCAATAGGGAATCTTTGGGGGTTTTTTTGTTAATTTTTAAAAATATTTATTTATTTTTGAGAGAGGGGAGAGGGACAGAGCACAAGCAGGGAAGGGACAGAGAGAGGGAGACACAGAATCCGAGGCAGACTCCAAGCTCCCAGCTGTCAGCACAGAGCCCACCATGGGGCTGAACTCACAAACCATGAGATCATGACCTGAACCAAGGCTGAACACTTAACTGACTAGGCCACCCAGGAACCCTGTTTTTTTCTTTTATAACATCTTGCCCTTCACTTCCAGGTCAGTACTTATGTGAATTTCAGGGAAAAGTCAACTGGTATATGTTTCTGAACACCCCCCCCAACTCTTATGGGGAGTCAATTTAGACATACAGGCATGTGATCTGTTGTTTTGAGGACTGCAGGAAGGCAACAGGTCTGAGGACTTGCTTTTCTGGAAAGATCAGGTGCAGCTTCCTCAACTGTAGGCCAACAAGGCTAACCACGATTAGTTGATCACATATTTGGCAAATAGCTTCAGAAATGAGCACAGCCCTCACTTAGGTCTTGCCATCTTCTAAGAAATGGGACATGAGCCAGGCCAGAGGGAAGCAAAGAACCAATCCACATTGATGCTTCCTTGCGTATCTTTCTTGGAGGAACGCTGAAGGAAGCCAAAAATTTTTGTGCTAAATAAGCACTGGGAATCCTTCATTTTTTAAGAATCCTAACAGTACACGTGAGAAAGATGCTAACCTCATTTTATAAATGAGGAGCGTGAGTTTCAGAGAGGGTCATCTGTCCTTGGTTTTATGTTATCAACTAGCATTTCCTGAGTACTTGTCATGTACCAAGATCTGTGGAAATTGCTTAAGTGTGTTTTTCCCACGTAATCTTCAAAATCAGTGTGGCATCAACCATCTGTTTCAAAAAAAAGAAACTGAGACTAGAAACTGTTCGGACTCGACAGTCTTAGGGAGCCATTGATAAGGTTCCTTGCAGCAAGTCAAGAAACGAGAGACAGGAGTCAGAAACATGAAGATTAAAACCCCGTGTGGAAGACCGGGAGTCCCAGCGAATGAAGATCCTTCCCCAGAGGGTCCCACGTCCAAACTCACAACATTTGTCAGCAGAAGAGGCGGGATTTGAACTCTATTCTGTGACTCCAAAGCCCAGAATCTTATCCCCCCCATGCTGTCCTGTCCTTATTCTTTCTCTTTATTGAAATAATGGGATTATAAAGAAATACGACAAAAAAACAAGTTTCATCTATTCAAAGCTTGATTATGTACAGGTGATTCTAACTCCCATCACTAACGGATTAACTAAGGGTTCATGAACACTTCTATTCTTTTCATTATAATCCCTGGGAGGAAAAACCTATTGAAAAATGGTCCTCTGCCTGTTGGATCGAATATGATCAGGGCTCTGCATTGCGGCTAACAGAAGCGCAAGTCCAAAGAGCTTCAACAAAAGGATACATTTGTTCAAAGGACACTTGAGAGACACACAAAGAAGGAAAAGGTTGAATCGAATCAGGAGGAAGCAGAACTTTCGTGTGAGATGACAAGACGCAGAATCTACCAGAAGGACTAGCTCCTCTAGGAAGGGACTCTATTAGTGTCCTGTCACTGCTGTAGCACGTGACCACAAACTTAGTGGCTTCAAGCCACACAAATCTATCGTCTTCCAGTTCTGGAGGTCAGAAGTCTGACATAGGTCTCACTGGGCTGAAATCAAGATGTTAACAGGGCTGCGTTCCCTCTGGAAGCTCTGAAGGAGAATCCATTTCCTTGTGTTTCCAAGTGTCTGAAGGCTGCCTGTGTTTCTCAGTTCTCAGACCCTCCATCCGTCATCTCCAGACCCTACAATGCTTTTTCTCTCCCTGAAGGTTCTTCTGTCTTTCTTACATCTCCCTTTGCCTCTCCTCACCTGCCTCCCCCCTTCCCTTCCTAAGCATCCTCGTGATTACACTGACCCACACCCCACAGTCCAGGATAATCTCCGCATTTTAAGCCTGTATGGTGAGCAAGCTTAATTCCATTTAAAATATCAATTATCCCTTGCCATATCCCATAATATATCTGTGGGTTTTGACGATTAGGATGTGGGCATCTCTGGGGGACAGATCATGACTCTGCCTACCATAAAAGGGCATATGCCTGGATTTACCAACTGACGGTGCTAACACATGGGCGAGGGATGAATTTTCAAAAGGAAATCAGAATGTAGGAGGGGAGGGGGATAATTTATAAATGGCCAAAAGTGACAAAAGTCCTCAACTGATGGAGAGCTCGGTCATTTCCTAAAATGGAGGCTACTAAGTGGGCACAACCATAGGTCTCTACTGTAAAGCCACATTGTAATTAAATCTCTTTGATGATTCATGCTTTCTTAATGTCTCAAGATCTTCGTTATGACTACCACCAATGGACACAGTGCTAAACAGGACATACAAGTGAAAACGGATTTGTATTGGCATATAAAGTATTTTGAAGTTTTGCTTTCTTTTTATAAAATTCTTGCCTATGTTGATTTGTTGTTGTTTGTCCTTTTCCAATAAAAGTGAAATGTAGAATTCATAAAAATGATTATGTAAGGCCACCCATGCATTGACTCTTATTCTGTTGGGTTAAAGAAAATAATGCACCTTAAAAATAAATGGTAGTAGGACATTGTTCTCCATTTAAGGCATACCCTTATTCTCATCTCCACTAAGGGGGACCCCTAACTTGGTGAATTTTCATGGTCAGATAAAACACTTCATTTAAATTCCAGACTGCCATGGAATACCCCTATCTCCACTTCTGCTAGGGAAGTATGATTTACAGTGCAGTGTCTATATTCTTCTAGTTCTTTTTCTATATACCCTATGTCTTCTAGTTCGTTTTCTATACATTCTAGTATACATACTATAAAAGACTTTTACCCTACTTTTTCTCAAGTAACAGTGCTCTTAAGAAAACTATATGTCAAGCCATATGACTCCATCTTGTTCTTTGAAGTAGATCATTGCGAGATCTCCCAAACGTTTTGAGAGAATCCATAGGTTGAAATTTTTATGGGAAAAGTTCCAATGTTTTAAATGTTGGCAACTGATTTCCAAAGCTAGAGAATAGTGTGAGTCTTGACTGTGTACACCTTGGGGGCTTGGTTCAGTCTGTAAATGGCTGGTCTTAGACACTTAGAAGACAGATGTGCTCGGCTCCTCCCCTAGCAATCATGGAAGCACATCCTAAAAAGGAGTCTCCACATCTTGGATCCCTGGGTCACATTTTTGAGAGGACTCCTTCCAATGACACACATCAGATACTTGTGCCAGTGAGAAATAAACCTTGGCTATTTTATGATTCTGAGAGTCTGGGGTTTCTAAAATAATTTTTTAACTGCAGTATAACTTCGTTGATCCTAGTATGGGGTATATTCACTTTCTGTTGCTGTGTAACAAATTACCATAAATTTAGCAGCTTAAAATAACACTCTTTCATTTGTCCAAAGCTTCGTAGGTCTGGAGTCTGGCACCGTGCAGCTGGGTTCTCTGCTAAAGATGCCTCAGGATAGGACTCCTGGTAGCCCAGTTGGTTAAGAGTCCAACTCTTTTTTGTTTTAAGTTTGTTTGTTTATTTTGAGAGAGACAGAAGGACAGAAAGACAGAGACAGCTGGAGAGGGGCAGAGAGAGAGAGAAAATCCTAAGCAGGCTCTGTGCTATCAGGGCAGAGCCCAATGCAGGGCTCAGACTCCTCAACCATGAGATCATGACCTGCACTGAGACCGAGTCCACCACCTAGCTGTCTGAGCCACCTGGGCGCCCTGCATCCAACTATTGATTTTGGCTCAGGTTATGATCTCATAGTTCATGGGTTCAAGCCCCATGCTGTGCTCTGCTCTGACAGGGCAGAGCCTGCTTGGGATTCTCTCTCCCCTCTCTCTGCCCTCTCAACGCCCTCAAGCATGCATGCACACTTTCTTTCAAAATAAATAAATAAACTTTAAAGAAAAATCTTTGAAGATTCCTTAAGGCGGAAATCAGGGTATCCTCTAATCAGCATCCTAATCTAGAGGCTCAACTACAGAAAGTTCTATTTCTGAGCATCCTTGGGGTTGTAAGACTGATGTCCTTGTCATCTTGCTACTTTTTGGCCTGGGACCATTCTCAGCTTCTAGAGGTTGATCTTAGGTTCTTGCCATGTGGCTCCTCCTTCAGCAGCAAAGAATCTTCTTGAAACTGAATCCTTCTCATGCTTTGAGTCTTTCTGGTGGCCCTTTCTATAACCAGCCAGAGAAAACTCTCTACTTTTTTAAAAAAAATTTTTAAACTTATTTTTGAGAGAGAAAGATAGACTGCGAACAGTGGAAGGGCAGAGAGAGAGAGGGTGACATGGATCTGAAGCAGGCTCCAAGCTCTGAGCTGTCAGCACAGAGCCCAATGTGGAGCTAGAACTCATGAACCGTGAGATCGTGACCTGAGCCAAAGTTGGATGCTTAACCGACTGAGCCACCCGGGCATCCTGAAAACTCTCTACTTATTAAAGGCCCATGTGATTAGATCATCCCCACTGGGATAATCTCTTCATCTTAAGGTCAGCCATGCCCCATGACACGACCTGATCATGAGAATAAAATCTATCCTCTTTACAGTCATGGGGATTGTGCAGGACTATTTATACCAAAAGGGCAGAATATCTTGGGATCTATATTAAGATTCTGTCCAACACATATCAAGTAAGTAAGACTACTTGTTGGTCTGTTTTTGCATGGAGAATAATATATACACTTATCTTTTTCTGAATGACCTTAACTCATCCCTAAAAGCTACCAAATAAAAAGCCATTGAATGGAGGGGGCGTTCCTTTCCTTTCAATGGGAAAATTACAATATATTCCATCTCAATCCAAAATATCCTCATAATGTTCAAATATAGAAAAATACATCAATTGAACAATAAAAACAAGTTTACTGAGTTACTAAATAAAAAATAGAAAGTACATAAATATAGTGTGCACATAAGATATAACGCAAAGAAGGGTTATTGTACTTGGCAAAGGGGGAAGATAAGACAATTACGGAGGTGAGCAAGGTAATCATTTCTTTGAAAGGTGTGTTTTTCTTTCCATGCCATTTTCTTCAGTAATTTCTGAACCACTTTGGGGGCTGGTGGGTAGGTTGTCTTGCACTCAAACTGCTTGAAAAAATAACAGTAGAGCTCAGATAAACACCTTTAGGACAAAACAAGCCCAATTATGAGAGCATTCATGGGAATAGTGCCCGTGCAGAATGTACTAGAATTTGCTATAGAAGACACTGCCTCCTTCTCCCTTTATCTTGTGTGTATATACAGGGAAAATCTTTTGGGTTCATCCAAATATGGCTTGCCATTCAAATTTGTTCCACTTGATATTTTCTGACTTGAAACAGTTGTGTTGGGTAAATTGGAGAAAGTATCTTTGCCTGAAATCATAGTGTCAAACTATCACTTCTCATTGCATGTGTATTCAATGTGCTTTGGGTAAGAAACATTGGGTATTTGAAAAAAAAAAAAAGGTGGTTGTCCAAAAAAGTAGCATATTTTCCAAGAGCCATTATGACAGAGATGGATTGAACAACTCTCATGTGATGTAGTATCTAGATGGAGTTCAAAGGTACAAGGTTTGGGGACCCTCTGAAATAAAAAGGCCCAAAGCTGGTTTATAAAAAATCACTTTTCTTCCCCCATGGTTACACTGACAATTAACAAGTCAAATATCGGGGCACCTGGGTAGCTTAGTTGGTTGAGCATCTGGCTTTGGCTCATAGTTCATGGGTTTGAGCCCTGTGTCGGGCTCTGTGCTGACAGCTAGCTCAGAGCCTGGAGCCTGTCTTCAGATTCTGTGTCTCCCTCTCTCTCTCTCTGACCCTCCCCTGCTCATGCTGTTTCTCTCTCTCTCTCTCAAAAATAAATAAAACATTAAAAAAACAAGTCAAATATCATAAAGGGAAAAAAAAGAGATGCAATTTAAGCCAAAATAACCCATTTGGAGGTTACCACTAATTAGGAATTGTTGGATGAGCCAGGTTTTAAAAATGAACATTGAGCTGAAAGCAGATAGTTAAGGGCTTTTGTAAATCTTTTTATTTAAGTTTTTTAAAAAAGAAATTTCAAAGTTCAATGTTAATTTCCTATTGCAGTATACTATTTCTTGTAGCACAAACCCATGATAATGAAAATATAATTTTAAAAAATCAGCACAAAAGCAAAAATAATGAAATTCTGTATCTTCCTTTAAAACATTTTAGTACAAACTGTCCATTTATGTTATAGTATTATATTTCTATTTTGTAAATGCCATGTAGGGTACTTTTTTAGAATTTCGAATGAGGTAAAAAGTCTCTAAGCCTCAGCTTTTTCTTGTTATTTCTCTGAGTTAGTCTTACTTTAAAAATTCCTCAGAATAAGTTTGTCTTTATCAAAAATGGACACAAGAATATTTTTGGTAAAGTCCCTTGACAGTTCAAGAGGAGAAAATAGTCTTAAGCAAATACTATATAAATATAATACACTTGAAATAATGTTTATAGAAGGTGTTTCCTGTGTGTCCTCAATACATTTATAATCCAAAACTATTTTCCCTGCTTCAATTCTAACATTTTTAAATAGGTTTATTAAGAACTGGCCCACACACTGCACTTAGAGAAAAGAAGGGAGAACACTTTCTCTTGACCTCTCTTTTCCATATTCTATCTCCATTTATTGCTTCGAGCGTGAATGTTGAGCAAAATGAAGGGGAGGTCGACACATGATTTTGGGAGCATTGAATCTCCATTGCCGATTGCTTCAGGAAGAATCACATCATGCATTCCCTTTGAATAAGCTCTATACTCATGGGTACTGGCTTACATAACCTGATTCTCTCAAGATTTTTTGAGGTGAACTGTTATTGAAAATAGTGTTAGGGCTATTTTCCTCCCAAATGATGACAGGTTGGAAGGCATTATGTTATGGTAGGTGAATAGGATTAAGTTCAACTGCAGTAGAACCCTAATGATGTTGACTTAATAGAAATGTATTTCTTTTTCATATAAATGACATCTAGAGGCAGGCAGTTTGAGGCTATACTGAAGCTCCACAGTTCCTGGGGATTCTTGCTCTTTCTATATCCAATACATGATTTTTACCTCATTGTCCAAGATGGCTGCTGGTGCTCCAGGCAGCAGGAGGAACAAAGAAAGGAAGGAGAGGCGGAGGGTACATGGTAGCTACCTCTTAGGAAGTTTCCTAGAAGGCAACACAGATTACTTCCTCTCCCACCTGGAATTTATTTATATGTCCATACCCAATTACAGGGAAGTCTGGGTTGTATAATCTTTTTTAATTTTTTTAATGTTTTTTATTTATTTTTGAGAGACAGAGACAGACAGCACTAGCAGGGGAGGGTCAGAGAGAGAGGGAGATACAGAATCTGAAGCAGGCTCCAGGCTCTGAGCTGTCAGCACAGAGCCCGACGCAGGGCTCGAACCTACCAACCGGGAGATCATGACCTGAGGCGAAGCCAGTCGCTTAACTGACTGAGCCACCCAGGCACCCCCTGGGTTGTATAATCTTTATTCTGGGTGGCTAGATGTCTAGCTAAAAATATGAGATTTTATTACAATGAGAAAAGGGGAGAAAGGATCTTGGTCTCTGACAGTGGTAGAAAGAGTGTGGTCTTTGAAGTCAGACACATCTAGATTCTAAACCTAACACTTATTAATTGTGTGACCTTGTGAAAGAGACACAACGAAGTCTCCATTTTCAAACCTAAAAACAAGGATGATATCACCCGTTCTAATGGTTATTATGGTCTGTCTTTCTAATTTCAATGAGTTATGTCTCTAAAACAATAAAACTCTGACTCCTAATATCTGCATCTTACACTGTAACTTCCGACACACTCAATCACCTTTGGAAAGAACTCTTTGAAAAACTTCCTTCAAAGTCACATAAATCTCATTAAATCAGAAACCACTGCTTAACACAGAGTGTTTGTACAGCAAATGTGAACTGAGAGAATAAATACATTCAGATAATACTCCCATGAACCCCACTACACACTTGTATAATAAATATTGACTGGATGAAAAATTGAAGAAAAAAATAACTACTCAGATTCTTTCATTCTTTATTCCCACAATAATTTTAAGTAAAAGTACACAGGCTTTGGGTTAACCCTTTTCTGATTCCACTCCTATTGTGAAGAGAGGGACTTTTTCAAAATTATTTATTTAAAAAAATTTTTTTTAAAGTTTTATTTATTTTTGATACAGAGAAAGACAGAGCATGAGAGGGGGAGGGTCAGAGAGAGAAGGAGACACAGAACCGGAAGCAGGCTCCAGGCTCTGAGCTAGTTCTCAGCATGGAGCCCGACGCGGGGCTCGAACCCATGAATGTGAGATCTGACCTGAGCCGAAGTTGGACTGAGCCACCCAGGAGTTCCTCAAAATTAGTTTATTATGAAAGTTATATTTGTTAGAGTTCTCCAGGAGAGAACCAATATGAGTTAGATACACAGATACATAGATAGAATGGATGGATGGATAGATAGATAGATCGATTGACAGGATGGATGGATGGATGGGTGGGTGGATGGGTGAATGGATGGATGTATGGATAGAAAGATAAAGATACCAACATGTCTCTCTATGTAGAAATATAAATCTTCATATCTGCATTAACATTTATACATAACACTAAATTTATGATAAGGAGCTGGTTCACAAGATTGTAAAAGCTGAGAAATCCCACAATTAACCATCTGCAAGCTACAGACCCAGGAAAGCCAGAGGAAGAATCCAAAGTCCTGAGGGCAGGAGGGTCAGTGGTGTAGAACCCATTCTGAGTCTGAAGACCTGAGAACCAGGAGCCCCCAGCGCAGGGGACCAGTCAGGCAGTGGGTGAATGCCCCGTTCCTCTGCCAGTTTGTTCTATTTGGTCCGTGAATGGATTGGGCGATGCCTCCCATATTAAGGAGTGCTACGCCCCTTACTCAGTTCACCGGTTCAAATGCTAACCTCCTCTGGAAACACCTTCACAGACACACCCAGAGTAATGTTTCACCAGATAAGTAGATACCCCACATTTCAGTCAAGTTGACCCCCAAAGTTAACCATCATATAAAGAAATAAAAATACTGGGTGCAAACAATCTGGAGTACAGAAAGGGTTAAAAAGAAATGTTAAAAATTTTTTAATGTTTATTTTTGAAAGAGAGGGAAGCAGAGCATGAGCAGGGAAGGGGCACAGAGAGGGAGATACAGAATCCGAAGCAGGCTCCAGGCTTTGAGCTGTCAGCACAGAGCCTGATGCGGGGCTTGAACTCACAAACTGTGAGATCATGACCTGAGCTGAAGTCAGACGCTTAACCTACCGAGCCACCCAGGTGCCCCTAACATGAAATATTAAAGCCCATCATTGTCTTCATCCCCTAAGATAACTTCTATTTGTTCATTTTAAAGTGTTTATTTTGAGAGATGATGAGCAGGAGAGTGCCAGCGGGTTGGTAGAGAGAGAATCCCAAGCAGGCTCTGCGCTGTCAGTGCAGAGCCTGACATGGGGCTTGATCCCACGAACTGTGAGATCATGACCTGAGCTGAAATCAAGAGTCAGACGCTTAACCTACTGAGCCGCTCAGGCACCCCAACTGCTGTTCGTAGTACAGGATTTTTCCTTCCGGAACTTTTTTTACTCTCTGTATTCAAACAAACATAGGGATACTACTAAAGCCACTATTCTGCACCTTCTTTATCTCCTTCACAACACATCTTGGACATTGATCTCCAACAGTTTACAAATGCTGACCTTATTCTTTTTCACTGCTGTGTAGTACTCCACAGTGCGGATGTTCCATACACTTCTTTAGCGCTGAATGTGGATGTCCAGTTTTTCTCCATGACAAACAATGTTGCCAGGCATATCCTTGTGCACATATTTTTGCCTACATCTGTGGGGGGAAATTCCTAGAAATTAGTTCATTTTGCCTAAACATCTGCTCACTTGGCAATGGAACACAGAGTGACAAAATGCCAGAAGAAGCCATTTAGACATCTTTTGTTTGCCATTGCCTGACTGGTGTTTGAATGGAAACTCCCCACTGGGTACAGATCTAGATTCCTTTGCATTTTCTTTTCTTTTTTTTTTAACTTAAAAAAAGTTTTTATTTATTTATTTTGAGAGAGGGAGCGTGATCTGGGGAGGAGTAGAGAGAGAGGAAGAGAGAGATTCCCAAGCTGACTCCACACCGCCAGCACAGAACCTGATGTCGGGCTTGAACTCACAAACCGTGAGATCAGGACCTGAGCTAAAACCAACAGTTGGACACTCAACCAACTGAGCACCCAGGCACCCTAAATTTTTTATGTATATTTATTTTTGAGAGAGACAGAGACAGCATGAGTGGGGGAGGGGCAAAGAGCAGGAGGGAGAGAGAGAATTTCAAGCAGGCTCTGCACCATCAGCACAGAGTCCAACAAGGGGCTCGAAATCATGAAACAGTGAGATCAGGACCTGAGCTGAAACAAAGAGTCGAATACTTAACTGACTAAGCCACCCCTGACACCTTCACATGTTCAATGCCCTCGCCTCCTTGTATTTCTTTCCCCCAGCAGATTGGCAGGTTATTTTACCATTTAAGGAGTACTCTCATGTAGGCAAGTGAAACAACAGGCCTAAGATTTCCCTAAAGTCCTGAAAAGCGGCTTTGAGGGCAGAGATGATGTGGTGAGCAAGCTATGACCCAGAGGACAAATCTAGCTACTGATCCATTTTGTAAAGTCCGGGAGCTAAGAACGGTTTTAACAATGTTAAGTAGCTGGAGGGGGGAAACACCAAGGAATAACAGCGATATATAAAAATGACCTGCAATTCAAATTTCATGCGCATCAGTAAAGTTTTATAACATAAGCCACACTCGCTTGCTCACATGTGGCCAGGGGCACAAGCACGGGTGGAGGTGAGTGGCTGCAACAAAAACTGTATGGCCTGAAAAGTAGAACATTATCGGGGCACCTGGGTGGCTCAGTGGGCTAAGCCTCCGACTTCAGCTCAGGTCATGATCTCACATTCATGGGTTCGAGCCCCGCATCGGGCTCTGTGCTGACAGCTCAGAGCCTGGAGCCTACTTCCGATACTGTGTCTCCCTCTTTCTCTCACCCTCCCCTGCTCGCGCTGTCTCTCTCTGTCTCAAAAATAAATAAAACATTAAAAAAAGAAAGTAGAACATTATCTACACTCTGGCTTTTTGCAGAAAATATTTTTTATGGTTCCTTCAATTATTTTTTATTAAAGTATAATTAACACACTGTGCTGTATTGGTTTCACACATACAATATGACTCAACAATTCTATGCATTTCCTGTGCTCGTCATGAGTGCGCTCCTTAATCCCCATCAACTATTTTATCCATGCTTCCCGCCTCCCCTGGGATAACCAGCACTGTGTTCTCATAAAAAAATTTTTGTCTCTTTTTTTCTTTGTTTGTTTGTTTCATTTCTTAAATTCCACATATGAGTGAAAGCATATGGTATTTGTCTTTCTCTGACTTACTTCACTTAACACACCGTCTTGATCCATCCATGTTGTTGCAACTGGCAAGATTTCATTTTTTATGTTTGAGTAATATTCCTGTGTGTGTGTGTGTGTGTGTGTGTGTGTGTGTGTATCACATCTTTGTTACACTGTCACCTTTAGAAGGAGACTCAAGCCTCCCAAAACATATAGTCCAACTAAAAATGGTCAGATAACCTGAATAAACATTTTACCAAAGAAGACATCTGGATGGCCAACAGACACACGAAACGATGCTCAACATCTCTGAACATCAGGGAACAGCAAATGAAAACCACAATGAGATACCACTTTGCTGTCAGAATGGCAAACATCCAAAGCACAAGAAACAACAGGTGCTGATGAGCCTGTGGGGGAAAAGGAACCCGTGTGCACTGTTGGTGGGGATGCAAACTGGTGCGGCCACGGGGGAAAACAGCATGGAGATTGGCCAGAAAGTTAAAAATAAAGCTACTCTACGATCCAGCAGTTGCTGGATACGCCCAAAGAAAATGAAAACACTAATTCGAAAAGGTATCTGCAAACTCATGTTTATTACGTCATCAGTTACTACAACAGTCAAGGTATGGAATCTTTCTGTTCCTTCAGGTCTGAGGGGCTCTTTTTTTCCTTTCCACTAGTCTCATGTTTTTTTCTCCAAATTCTTCCTATCGTTCTCTGTGTTATTTCTTGTTTTCCTCCACAATTCTCTGAACACTGCAAATTAGCAGGCTTGTTTTAATAGAGAAATACATTTTCCCACTTGCCAAGTTTCTGAAGGTAAAATATATTTTAAGGAAAATGTAGAATAATGCTTTGACTCTGTCTAAAATTAATTTTGGTCACAATATTAGCACAAAGCTAATACAATTCAGAATAAAAGGGAAAAAATCTTTTTAATGAATAACAAAACGTTGCTCTTCATCTTTCCAGGTCTACCGTTCCTTCGGAAGACTGATTTAATTCTAGGGTAGGAACCAGAGGAACTGCTACCCCCTCATATTTGGGGTCCATCAAAACAAAAATATCATTAACCCTTTTTGAACCAAGACTGGCCAGAGACTGAACAGCTACCAGAGTGTTCCTGGAGAAGCCTATTTCTAGGCTCATGGATAGAGGGAAGGGCTTGGTCATTTTAGATTAATTTCCTGGTGCGCAAGTGATTCTTTGCAAGATGACAGAGAAGCATTAAGCATCAAAAGAGAGGATGTGAGAAGGACTTCTGGTGGCCCCTTTCCAGGTAGACTGCCATATGGAGAAGGCTGTGCGGAGCAGTGAGGTGGGACCATGGTTAACGGACGGCTCATGGAGCCAGAGCTTGGAAATTAGATGGCTTGTTGAGAATTAGATTATGACATCCATGTTCTCCCAGCAAGCTTTGCGTGGGACTCATGCCTGGGGGACTAAGTCGGTTGAGCGTGATGGACTCTTGGTTTGGGCTCAGGTCATGATCTCACAGTTCATGGGTTTTAAGCCCTGCATTGAGCTCCTGGCTTGGGATTCTTTCTCTTTGCTCCTCCCCTGCTCTCTCTCGCTCACAAAAATAAGTGAATAAACTTTTTTAAAAATGTGAGTTATTAGGCCCCTACCCTAGACCAACTGAAACAGAAAACCCTGGGGGTGAACCCCAGCAGTCTGTGTTTTAATAAGCCTCCGGTGAGGGTAAATGCACACATACAAGTTTAAGAACAGCAGCATTCAGGGGCGCCTGGGTGGCTCAGTCACTTAAGTGTCCGACTTCAGCTAAGCTCCATATCTCATGGTTTGTGAGTTTGAGCCCCGTGTTGAGCTCTGTGCTGACAGCTCAGAGCCTGGAGCTTGCTTTGTATTCTGTGCCTCTCTCTCTCTGCCCCTCCCCTGCTCATGCTCTGTCTCTCTCTCTGTCTCTGCCCCTCCCCTGCTCATGCTCTGTCTCTCTGTCTCTGCCCCTCCCCTGCTCATGCTCTGTCTCTCTCTCTCTGTCTCTCTCAAAAATAAATAAACATTTAATAAATAAAGATTAAAAAAAAAAAGAAGAGCTGCATTCATTCCATGCCTAAAGGTTCAGAGTGGAGGTAACACTAGAGAACTCACCCAAAACTACAAGGTTTGATGTTTTCCGTTGTTGGCTGGTTGTTTCTACTAATGATGGCCCTTCTTTATCTGATTCTTACTATATTCCAGGTACTCTGGCACATTTAAATAAGAAGAGCTGGTGTTTCCTGAATGCACTGATTGAATGTATTCCAAACACTGTTCTTTTTTTTTTTTTTTTTAAATAGGGGAGGGGCAGAGAGAGAAGGAGACACAGAATCCGAAGCAGGCTCCAGGCTCTGAGCTGTCAGGACAGAGCCCAACATGGGGCCTGAACCCACAAACTGCGAGATCATGACCTGAGCCGAAGTTGGTCACTCAACCAACTGAGCCCCCCAGGTGCCTCTGAAACACTGTTCTAAGTCCTTTACTCTACTGCCTCGCTTAATTTTGAGAGCAATCTAACAAGGTGGGTGCTGTCATTATCTCCATAATGCAGATGAGAAAACTGAGGTACAGAGGAGGTATGTCCTTGGCGAAGGCTCATGAGGTAGCAAAGAGAAGACCCAGGATGTGAACCAGGTGAACAGGTTCCAGGGCCATCACTTGGAACCAAGATACCAGTTCCATTCTGAGAGGCATTAATTACCGTCATGCGTCATTGTATCCCCTTCACCTTACTTAGAAAACAAAATGTATTACATTTTATGGCTAGAGTCAGAGGCTCTAAGTCAACTAACTTTCCTTAACTCATACAGCCTTTAGAGGCTCAGCGGGATTTAGCCCCTGGCCTGTCTTCTGTGCTGAGTCCTTTGAGCTATGAATCCCCACCCCCTCCTCAGGTGTCTTCAGGCGCTGGCACGCAGGGTGGGTCACAACACAGAGCGCTGCCCGCCGCTGATTCAGAGACCTTTCCCTGACCCTATTTTGGTACAGCCTGGCCCATTCATTTTTTTTTTTTTAACATTTCTTTATTTTTTGAGAGACAGAGAAAGACAGAGTGTGAGCAGGGGAGGGGCATAGAGAGAGGGAGACACAGAATCCGAAGCAGGTGCCAGGCTCTGAGCTGGAGGTGGGGCTCGAACCCACGAACTGCGAGATCATGACCTAAGCCAAGGCAGCCTGACCCATTCTTAAGGGAGTAGAAGGAACAGTCCTCCATTCACCTCCACACCGACCACCACCGGAAAGGACAGTCCCCAGGAGCCTCCTTGGAGCTTTCTATAAAACACAGGGAAGGTCAGACCAGATTCAAGTCTGACTCACTTGAACAGTTCTCCTTGGAACATAAATGGGGGTGGGGGAGACATCAGTTAAAATATGTGGTTAAGTCATCTCAAATATGCAGAAAATTCTAGGGCGTCAAGGAATTCAACATGTTCTATTAACACTAATTAAAAAACACAGAACATCTTTTTCAGAATTGTTACCAAAAAACCCCCAAAAAACAAAAAACCACCACAGGTCCAAAATGGTGTTACTTAGATTAGGGCCCCAAGTCAGTCAACCAAGACTTAATACCTAATCTCACTAAAGCTTCAACCCCCTCCTCGCCGGGAATGTAAGATTTATTTATTTTTTTAAATGATTGTTTTTGAGAGAGAGAGAGACAGAGTGGGAGCGATGGAAGGGCAGAGAGAGAGGGAGACATAGAATCCAAAGCAGGCTCCAGGTCTGAGCTGTCAGCACAGAGCCCGATGCGGGGCATGAACTCATAAACCATGAGATCATGACCAAACTGAAGTCGGACGCCTACCTGACAAAATCACCCAGACACCCTGGGAATGTAAGCTTTAACCAGTCAACAGGGGAATTTTCTGGTCCGCACTTGGAAGTTTACTGGTAGACCGCTTCCATTCCCCTTAGAATGGTGACCTTGCTGAAACAATGGATTCTTGGGTAATAATTTCCCTTTCTCCGCTCCCTGTTTCCCTTTAGAACCCTTTTCTTTCTGTAGCTCTTTGGATCACCCCTCTATTTGCTAGAGGGGATGCTGCCTGATTCATGAATTGATTAAGAAAGCCAATTCGATCTTTACAATTTTCTCGGTTGAATTTTTATTTAACAGACTAAATGAGGCTCTCAAGATTCAGGAACGGTGTGATGGTGTAGAAAATCTAACTGCTTTCAAGTCTGAGAAATCTGTTCTCTTCATGGTATTGGGCTCAAATCGTCACCTCCCTCCCCCCGTGTGTGTTGAGAAAGGGTGACTCAGTCTGGAAAGTTCGCTGGGGCTGTCTTAGAGGCCAGGACAGCCAGCCTCCCCGGCTCTGTCTCTCACGAACTCACTGTGGTCTCATCACACTGGCCTTCTCTCTGTTCTGCTAACATGCTAAGCTGGTTCCGAACTCAGGCCCTGTGCTCTTCCCTCCAAGCAGGATATTCTGTTCAGAGACCCGCAGCCAAGCAGACCCCAAAACAGGTGTATTGTCTGCGAGCCCCCGTATGTGAGCCAGTCTGAGCCAGCCTGGAGCTGAGGGTTTGCACAGAAGCCCCCCTGAGCTGGCCTATAGTCCCCTTTAGCTCATTAAAACGCTAAGATCTCCGATGGGCAGAATTTCCTGCTACGGTTTGAACACACGGTGTGTGCACCAGCGTGGGGACATGCG
The DNA here is from genome assembly GCF_006229205.1 of Suricata suricatta. NCBI lineage: Eukaryota > Metazoa > Chordata > Mammalia > Carnivora > Herpestidae > Suricata > Suricata suricatta. The sequence goes on from NC_043707.1 coordinate 9,929,020, forward strand.
AGGGGCACGCCGTTGGGCCAGTAGTGCCTCTGCAAGGCCCTGTCCCCACCCCCTGATCCACTGAATAAAACTCCCTGTACTAACCCCATGGGGAGACAGCGCTTTGATTTGAGAGAGGGAGACACAATCCGAAGCAGGGTCCCGGCTCTGAGCTGTCAGCACAGAGCCCGACTCCATAACCAGAATTCTAGGGGTTCAGTGTAACTTGTAACAAGTAACAAAATGCTCTTTGCTTTCAACTCTTAGACGGGTCATTCGCCAAGCACTGAGCCCCTAGAGTTCCGGTTATGGAAACATCCAGGCTTTGGCTGGAGGCTCTTATCCTCAGAGAGGGCTTCCCTGGTCACTCTGTCTAATGGCACCCTTCTTCGTGGTGCCCACTCCAGGCCAAGCATTAGCACGCCATCCTGTTTATTCTCTTCACTTCCTAAAGCTATTTGATTTTTTTTAAGGTTTATTTTTGAGAGAGAGAGGGAGAAACCATGAGGAGGGGAAGGGACAGAGAGAGGGGTAGACACAATCGGAAGCAGGCTCCCAGCTCTGAGCTAGCTGTCAGCACAGAGCCCGATGCGGCCCTCTAATCCATGAACCGTGAGATCGTGACCTGTGCTGAAGTCAGACGCTAATCAACTGAGCCACCCAGGCGCCCCTCTCAAGTTATTTTAATGACTCATAGGTTTATGTAGCCTCTCTGTCCCCCTCCAGGGAATCTCAGCTCCCTGGGCGCAGGGCTGCAGCATCCCCAGAGCCTGCACCAGGGACCAGTGCCCAGTAAGGGAACTCTACCTACTTGCCTGGGAGCTTCTCTGGGGGGGGGGGGGAGATTCCAGATGCTTCGGATTTCTTCCTCGGTTCTGCAGTTAGGCCAGATCGGAAATCGGATCTTGGGTTTGCGCTAAGGGCCCTCCCCCTCTTAAGCATTATCTAGCTGCAAGCCAGGAGTCTGCATAACCCCCCTCCCCCATCTGCATGGAAGGGGGAGGGGGAGGTGCTGCCATGCTCCAGGCTTGCCCAGAAGGGCAGCCTGCGCTCACCTTTCCAGCCCAGAGGCCTTTTGGCTTCTGATGGTGATTACCTGAATGAGGCATTTTTAACTGCACAGTGGAGAGCTTATCGGCAGGGGACCCATTAACACTGGACTAAATGGGAGTCACCAAGAGGGAATGAAGCCCCAGGGACATTCTGAAAGCTTTAGCAGAGGGTAGGGCCTCCTCTGTCACCGCGGCTTCCCCAGGCAATTAAGCGGGCAGCAGACATGATTGCTGCTCACTTAGCATCTCCAGCCTCTGGTCTCAGTGGCCACCTGGAACTGTCTGCCCGCAGCCTGCAAATCCATCATCTGCCTCCCAGGCTCCCTCCCATGCTTCCTCCATCTCTTCTTCCTCCCTTCTCCCTCCCTTTCCTCTCTCCTTTCTTTTCTTCCTTCCTCCTTTCTCTCTTTTCTTCTCCCTTCTCCTCCTAACCTTCCTTCCCTCCCTGCCCGCCCCCTTCCCTGTCTAAGAACCTGACAAAGGTTCGCTGCATTCCCCACTCTCTACCTCTCATCCCTGACAACTCACCCTCTCTATCCCTTTCTCCTGCATCTGGCCCTCTTCTAAAATCTGAACGCTCAAAGTGACCTACTTTTGCTTTGCAGGTGTTGGCCATGGCGCTGTGGCTGGATGATTGAGAAACGGGCAGAGGGGTCCAGCAGACAGGAACAGTGGGCCCCAGAGGTTACCGGGCGGGACTGGCGGAGGCTGCTTGCAGATTTTCCAGAAGCTCCTTGGGCAGCATCCACGGACCTGGAGTTCTTCACCTGGAGTGCTTTAGGCATCTCTTTTGGCAACAAACTGAACCGAAGCTTGGATTTCTATAGTCACGGTGCTATGTTGGACCCAAAATTTACTGAGTGTTAACACGCCATGTGAAGCGATGTGATCCAAATAGGAATAATCATGATCACTTCAGCAAAGCTCTGTGCACACACCATTCCATTGAAATGCTCCCCAAAGCCCTGTGAGATGGGGATGATTTGTGCCCACGTTTCAGATGAGGAAACGGAGAGGTAGAGAGGTTAAGTTGTACTCGTTCTTAAAGGACAACTGTGTGGGGTGAGATTTATAATCTCCATTTTATTCATGAAAACCCTGAGGCCCAGGATCAAGATCACACAGCCAGTAACTAGGAAATCCAGGGCTTAGCAGCAGTCCCCAGGGTAGGCTCTGCCGGGCTGCAGCGCACAAATAAACAAACAGCATTTGCAAAATTTTTAAGTTCAGTTGTGAGGAGAAACATTTACTCATCCAGCAACACGGTTTCCTGCACAGCAGGTGGGGATTAGATTGAGCTGTGGTTTAGCAGACAGCAAACTGGACCTCACAGTGCTCTCTCTAGCCACGCCCCTTCCCAACGTGACTGCCCTGCCCCCATCAGGAGGCGGAGTCTAAGGCCCCACCTCTTGCATTTAGGAGAGAGGTATGCCCTCCCCATGCCTGCCACCTCAGCTGGCAGTTGGCCACCCCCAGAAACAGCAGTGTGGCTAAACAGCGGCTGACCGTGGGGGCCTGAGGGGAGCGCAGGTGAGAACAAAAGAACTACCAGCTGAACTCGGCCCCAAATGCCAACCACGTGATCGTGAGCACACGAACCGCCTCTCAAAGTGTAAGTTCTCCAGCCCAAGGGCATCAGCATCACCCAGGCACCCGTTCGAGATGCAGATTTTCAGACCCACCTTAGAACTATTGGATCATATCCATGAATTCAGCAAAGTTGCAGAGTACAAAATTAACATACAGAAATTGGTTGCATTTTTATACGCCAATAATGAAGCTACAGAAAGAGAAATCAAGAAACTGATCCCATTCAAAATTGCACCAAAACCCTAAAATACCCAGGAATAAACCTAACCAAGGATATAAAAGAACTGTGTAGTGAAAACTATAGAAAACTTATGAAGGAAATTGAAGAAGACACAAAGAAATGGAAAAAGATTCCATGCTCATGGATAAGAAGAATAAATATTGTTTAAATGTCATTATTACCCAAAGCAATCTACACATTCAAGGCAATCCCAATCAAAATTGCACAAGCATTCTTCTTAAAGCTAGAACAAACAATCTTAAAATTCATATGGAACCACAAAAGACCCCGAATAGCCAAAGTTATATTGAAGAAGAAAACCAAAACAAGGGGCATCACAATCCCAGACTTTAGCCTTGACTACAAACCTGTCATCATCAAGACAGTATGGTATTGGCACAAAAAAAGACACATAGACCAACGGAAGAGAATAGAAACCCCAGAATTAGACCCACAAATGTATGGCCAATTAATCTTTGACAAAGCCAGAAAGAGTGTCCAATGGAAAAAAAAGACAGTTTCTGTAACAGATGGTGCTGGGAGAACTAGACAGCAACATGAAGAAGATTGAATCTAGACCACTTTCTTACACCATACACAAAAATAAACTCAAAATGGATGAAGGACCTGAATGTGGGACAGGAAACCACCAAAACCCTCGAGGAGAAAGCAAGAAACAGCCTCCTTGACCTCAACCGCAGCAATTTCTTACTTGACTTATCTCCGAAGGTAAAGGAATCAAAAGCAAAAATGAACCATTGGGACCTCATCAAGATAAAAAAACTTCAGCACGGCAAAGGAAACAATCAACAAAACTAATAGGCAACCGACAGAATGGGAAAAGATAGTTGCAAATGCATATCAGATAAAGAAAGAGCTAGTATCCAAAATCCAGAAGGAACTCACCAAACTACACAGCTGAAAAACGAATAACCCAGTGAAGAAATGGGCAGAAGACTTAAACAGAGACTTCTCCAAAGAGGACATCCAGATGGCCAACAGGCACATAAAACGATATTCAATGTCACTCATCATCAGGGAAATACAAATCAAAACCACACTGAGATACCACCTCACATGTGTCAGAGTCGCTAAAATGAACAAATCAGGAGACTATAGATGCTGGCGAGGGTGTGGAGAGACGGGCACCCTCCTACACACTGTTGGTGGGAATGTAAACTGGAGCAGCCACTCTAGAAAACAGTGTGGAGGCTCCTCAAAAAATTAACATTAGAACTCCCCTATGACCCAGCAATAGCACTGCTAGGGATTTACTTAAGGGATACAGGAGTGCTGATGCATAGGGGCACATGTACCCCAAAGTTCATAGCAACACTTTCAAGAATAGCCAAATTATAGATAGAGCCTAAATGTCGATCAACTGATGAATGGATCAAGAAGATGTGGTTTATATACACAATGGAATACTCCATGGCAATGAGAAAGAATGAAATCTGGCCATTCATAGCAATGTGGATGGACCTCGAGGGTGTCATGCTAAGCGAAATAAGTCAGGTGGAGAAGGACAGATACCATATGTTTTCACTCAAATGTGGAATAGGAGACACTTAACAGAGGACCATAATGGAAGGGAAGGGGAAAAAATAGTTAAGGGGGGGGAGGGAGGTAAACCACAAGAGACTCTTAAATACTGAGAACAAACTGAGGGGTGATGGGGTTAGGGGAGAGGGGAATATGGGTGATGGGCATGGAGGAGGGCACTTGTTGGGATGAGCACTGGGTGTTTTATGAAAACCAACTTTACAATAAAATGAAAAAAAAAAAAAGAACTACTGGATCATATACCCTGGAAGTAGAGCTGAGTGACCTTTTTGTGGGGGTAAAAAGAAAGCCCTCCAGGTGACTGTGGAGCAAGCTAAAATTAAAGACACACTACACCGAGTATGAAGTGTTATTTTAAGTCACTAAGCTTTGGGGCCGTTTGTTACCCACCACATGCTAACTGATACAGATGTAGAAGATGAATTCACCCATGCCCTTGAGATGCTTAAATTTCATTAGGAGAGCTAAAACATTCTTTTTAAAAAAATGTTATCTATATTTGAGAGAGAGGGGGAGAGAGGGGGTGAGAGAGAGAGTAAGAGTGAGCACAGGGGAGGGGCAGAGAGAAAGGGAGACAGAATCTGAAGCAGGGTCCAGGCTCTGAACAGTCAGCACAGAGCCCAATGCAAGCTGAAATGCATGAACCGTGAGATCATGACTTGAGCTGAAGTTGGAGCTTAACTGACTGAGCCACACAGGCACCCCTCTTTTTTTTAAATGTTCAGTCATTTTTTTTTGAGAGACACAGAGCACACATGGGGGAGGGGCAGAGAGAGGGGGATGCACAGAATCTGAAGCAGGCTCTAGCCTCTGAGCTGCCCTCACAGAGCCTGACATGGGGCTCGAACCCATGAATTGTGAGATCATGACCTGAGCCAAAGTCAGATGCTCAACTGAATGAGCCATCCAGGCACCCCAACATATTCCTAAACGTAAAAAGTCTTCAACGTGTAAGGCAAGATGTCAAAATTACAAACCAATGTAAGATTGCATGATCATAATAAGAACCAACATTTATTTGTTTACTTTTAGGGTTTTCTTTTTTTTTTTTTAAGCAATCTCTACACCCAACATGGGCTCGAATTCACAACCCCAAGATCGGGAGTTGTATTCTCCACTGACTATGCCAGCCAGGTATCCCTGAGAACTAATATTTAAATGAATGCTTACTATATGATGCCTGGCTGTAAAGGGCTTTGCAGTTATGTTACGAAGTCCTTAGAAGAACTCTTTGAGGTCGGTGCTATGCATATGTTCACTTTATGGATGGAGAAACTGAGGCCTAAAGAAGATAAGGGCTTTGTCTGAGGTCACTTAACCAGCCAGTGGCAGAAAAGGAAGCTAACATAGGTGTGTACCAACTCTTTTTTTAAATGTTTATTTATTTATTTTTGAGAGAGAGAGAAAGGAAACATACACAAGTAGGGAAGGGGCAGAGAGAAAGAGGGAGACAGAGAATCCCAAGCAGATAGAATCTGTACTATCAGGGTGGAGCCCAAGAACCTCATGAACCTCAAGATCATGACCTGAGCTGAAGTCAGACATCAACCGACTGAGCCACCCAGGCACCCAGATGTGTATCAAATCCTTAGCTCCGTGCTCTTAGGAGTGTAGGTTCCAAACCCTAAGTGCGCTGCAGAAAGCATCCTGCAGACTTCCAGAAGGAGAGGCTTGTCATTTATTGCAGAGGCAATCAATCCCTGTGTTGACTTCAAAGGCCCAGCATGCGAAGAGGGAAGGGAAAAATTTCAGGCAGGGGACGAGCTGGGGCAAAAGTGGAGAACAGGCAAGCCTTAGGAAGAGGCAGTCCTTTCATTGACAGAAGAGAGTGTTCTGGAGAAGGACTGCGGCAGAATTTTAAATTGAGAGAATTACAAAGATCCAGCATTAATAATCTAGTTGGACACTGGGTGTGGAAAGGTTATTTGCAATATTAAATTATTAAGCTTAGCACTAACCGAATGTCTTCTGCATTCCGGGTAGTGTGGTCTCTGAATCGGTTTCCTTCCGCCATTGGACCATATATGGTTTGAAGGGATTGGATTTGAAAGGGTAGGGAAAATATTTTCTTGTTGTTTTAGTTTGAGCTCTCACCAAATTTTTTTAAAGGTGTTTTTTCCTTGAAACTTATTGAGAGTGAGACCATTCTCTTTCTGCTTTCCTGTCCTTACATATCGGCAGTCAAAAGAGGGAATATTTAAGTATCTTACGTGATCAGCATTCTGATGTTCGCCACAGTGAAGATCCTGTTCTTGTGCCCAAGGAATTTAGCAATCTAATTGGACACTAAATGGTTTGGCTCAAATTCTAAGGACCATTAACAAGACAGAAGAGGGGTGACTGCGTGGCTCCGTCCCTTAAGCATCTGACTTTGGCTCAGGTCATGATCTCATGGTTCATGAGTTCAAGCCCCTGCACTGGGCTCTGTGCTGACAGCTCAGAGCCTGGAGGCTGCTTCGCATTCTGTGTCTCCCTCTATATCTGTTCCTCTGCCATTTGCATTCTATCTCTCTCTCTAAAAAACAAATAAAGACTAAAAAACAGTTTTTTAAAATGACAGAAGGGAAGTATCTGTGCAGGCTGGAGGCACCAGAAAGACCTTCCCAGGGAAAGTCAGTATTGATGTAGAAGGAAAAATCAGTACCATATGCAGTATGTTAGGGCCATCCTTAGTATCATTTAGAAGACACTCAGATCCAATTTAGAAAAACAGGAGACAGCCCTTGGCCTAGAAATTTTTAGGCAAAGGGCTGTCTCCTGTTTTTCTAAATTTCTTGGCACTTTTCACTCTGAAGTAGCAAAAGTGTTTTACCTCTTGGATTTGTTGGAGTGCTTGCTACTTCATAAAGGATTTTGAGTCTCTGCCAGCCTCAGAGGAAACGAGTGCTGGAATCAATTGGTGATGTCTGCCCCAGGTGTGGAAGGAGCCAGGGTGAACTACATGTACGACTTCTTTCTCACACACTTTTCTCTGTGAATTACAATAAAATACCCGTTTTCCCAGAAAAAAAAGACATTAAAAAAAATACCTGTTTTCATAGAGCTAGGGAGTTGAAATCTTTAACTAACTGGATTCCATGCCTTGCTTTCGACTTTTAGGACAAAGGCACATAAGAAAAATTGAACATATAAATTTTTGAAGAGATTTTCCCCATACATTTCTGTTCACCTTGTAAGGTTTAATAGATGGAGGCAGAGATGGGAGGATAAAGAGACCACGTTATGGAGCCAAGAAGGCCTGTATTGAGATCTGCAATTCCCGGGCGAGGTTCCGTGACTCTGGAGCAGGGAGTCAGGGAAGTCGCGCCTGATATGGGCGAGCAAGGTCTTTTATGGGTGCAGAAGTTCCGGGTTTGAGCTCAGGTGGGCCAATAGCCACGTAGGGTCTTCTTTGGATGGTGGCAGGATTCAATTGGCTGTTTGCTTCGGTGGGGAGGGGGATGCTGGAATTCCATGGTGAGGCATTACAGTTTGAGACGGTCCAGATTGAGAGTGGGGGTCGTCAGTCCTGGTGGCGCCTGGATCTGTTATCTTGCCTACAATAAAATGGCCACTGGTGTTTTTCAAATGGCTTGGGTCATCCCAGGTTTGCAAGTAGGGGTTGTCAGTGTTCGCAGCTTTCCACATCAAAGTGGCCGCTCAGTTGCTTTCCTATGGCAACTCTTACACACCTAGTTAAGTTTTAAATCTCTCTTTTTTTTTTTTTTTTTTTTTTTAGTGTTTATTCATTCCTGAGAGAGACAGAGACAGAGAGTGAATGAGTGAGCACGAGCAGGGGAGGGCTGGAGAGACAGAGGGAGACACTGAATCCGAAGCAGGCTTCTGGCTCTGAGCTGTCAGCACAGAGCCCGACGCGGGGTTGGAACTCACAGACTGTGAGATCGTGACCTGAGCTGAAGTTGGATGCTTAACTGACGGAGCCACCCAGGCGCCCCATCTAGTTAAGTTTTAAACTGATGTCCTATACTTTACTTAGAGTATTATAAGCTGATTCCTTTATATTCTGAAAGATGAACATGAGGTACCAAAAAAAATCCTGTATTATTCAGGATAAAGTGTATATTTGTATAAATACCAAGCTGTGTTCTGTTGAAAACATGTATTCTTAGATGAATATCTATTTGCATTAAGAAACACTCATTTAGGGATGTAGTTACTGGCGACAGTGGTGTTAGGTGATTCTAAAAGTGTGTGATTCTAATTAATGTTAGATTGCAACTCTGTTTGGAGGATAGAAATCAGGAACAGAAGTGGGTGACCAGGAGACAATTTTTTCTTGGGTGGACACCACTAACAAGAGGAATGGGGTGGAGGTTAGTAGGCTTTCCATAGCGCAAAACTCTGGGAGATGCCATTTGAAACAAAATGTGTCCCACAAATGAAACGTTTCATGGATTCACTGGTCCCCTTGTGTAAATTATTTGCAACACAGTGAAGGGCTTCCTGTCCTTCCATCTAAGTCAAGTTCAAGTTCAAATGCAATTTCAGTTCAGCTCAACAAATATTTATTTAGCACGTACCAAGTGTCTTAGTCAAGGTTTTCCAGAAAAATAGAACCAATAGAATATATATGTGGGTTATATGTAGGATGGATGGATGGATTGATTGATTGATAAGAACTGACTTGATTGTTGGAGGTGGAGCGGGGAGAGACCCAAGAAAGCCATTGATATAGTTCCAGAACAAGTCTGAAGTCCGGAGAATCAGCAGTGCCTGTGATTTTAACTCCTAGTCCAAGGACAGGAGAAGATCAGGGTCTTGGCTCCAGGAGTCAGGCAAAGATAGCAAATTCTCTCTTCCTCCACCTTTTTGATCTATCCAGGCCTTCAGCGGATTGGGCAATGCCCACCCACCTTGGGAAGGGTGGTCTGCTTCAGTTGGATGCTCATCTCATCCAGAAACCCTTACAAACACATTCAGAAATAATGTTTAGCCAAATTATCGGAGCACGCCTGTGATTTGGTTAAGTTGATAAATAACACTAACCATCACACCATTGTGTTTGATCCTGAAAATACAGAGGTAGATAAAGGTCTCTCATCTTGCCGGGGAGGGAGCTCTCGGCACAGTGGGGGGAGGACGCCTGACAATTACAATACAGTGTGATGCCCATCCCATTAGTACCCAGAGATGTGCTTCAGGATATGGGGGTACAGGCAAAGGGCACCCAGCCTAGCCAAGGATAAGGGAGCAGCAAGGGATAGGATTTCCTGGAGATGATGTTTGGGCTGAGTCTTAAAGGATGGGTAGGAGCTTAGTGGAAAGCTGCCCCAGGCAGAAAGATCAGTGTGGCCGAAGGCAAGACATGCAAACAATCACTGGCGGTAGTGGGTACAATAAGCCGTTTGGTGTTCCTCCCAATAGGAGGTGTAGGGCTCTGTGTGGCTGGCCACCAGGGAGCTCAGAGAAGACTGATGCTGTACTAGGCATTTGGGACTTTATACCGAGGGGACCAGGGAGTCCATCAAAAGTTTCATTTGTGGGACACATTTTGTTTTTAGGTAAATCAATCTGGTAAACAGTGTGAACAAAGTGCGAGTAGAGACGTGAAACAAAAGACCACTTTCCTCCTTTGGGTGAAGAGATGGGGAAGAATGGAAGAAGTTCAGGAGAGAGTCCCTGGGGGCTTTGATCTCAACCGGCACAGAAAGCTAAAGCTTGGAGCTGGGAGGAGGTTCAGGCACCTTTGAGAGTCTTTAGGATTCTTGTTAACAAGAAAACCACAGGACCAAGATGGAGCCACTTAGGCTAAGTCACCAAACCTGGGCTTAATACCTAACTTCCTGGGGAAATGTCAGCAATTTTCTGGTCAGCACCAATGAAGTGATCTGTTACATGGACCCTCTCTATCTGCCCCCAGAGGAAGATGAGGTAATCCACCTAATTAGACCCTCTGCATTTCCTACCCCCCCCCGCCCCCCCGCACCCAGGAAAGGTGTTTTTTTTCTTTTTTTTTTTTTTTTTTTTGAGAGACAACAGAGAGAGACAGCACGAGCAGGGGAGGGTCAGAGAGAGAGGGAGACACAGAATGGGAATCAGGCTCTAGGCTCTGAGCTAGCGGTCAGCACAGAGCCCGACGCAGGGCTCGAACCCACAGACTTTGAGATCATGACCTGAGCCAAAGCCGAATGCTTAACCAACTGAGCAACCCAGACGTCCCAAGGTGCTTTTGAATGGAACAATTCTTGCTACCTCTCTTGCTCGCTCGCTCTCTCTCTCTGTTAATAATAACTTCGTTGCCCTTGCCTCCTTCCTATAAAAACCCTTTTATTTCATACAACTCCTTGGAGCTCCTCTCTCCTTGCTATATGGGATGCTGCCTGATTCATGAATTGCTTAATAAAGCCAATTAGATCTTCAAATTCACTCAGCTGAATTGTGTCCTTTTAACATTCGAGTAAGAGATTAAAAAGAGTTGCTTTTACTCAACCTCAGGAGTAGATATCGAGTTAGATTGTGCCGAGATTATTGATTTAAAGTTTAGTGAGAATGGATCCTAGAGAAATCTATGCACGTGAACTCAACCTTCATGTTCTAGGATGATGTTCATAAATATCTTATTCAAGAGAGCCCCAAAGTGAGGGGCGCCTGGGGGGCTCAGTCGGTTGGGCGTCCGACTTCTGCTCAGGTCATGATCTCACAGTTCATGAGGATGAGCCCTGCATTAGGCTCTCTGTTGTCAGCACAGAGCGTAGAATCTGTTTGGAATTCTCGCTCTCCTCTCTCTCTCTCTGTCCCTTCCCCACTTGTGGTCTCTCTCAAAAATAAATAAATAAACTTAAAAAAATATTTTTTAAAAAAGCGTCCCAAAGTGGAAACAGCCTAAATGTGCCCCATCAGTAGCCTGGACAAATTCATGGCATGTTCATGTAATAATATAGTATATACTATTTTACATGAAATTATTACATGAATATACTACTATACATGAATATTACATAAATATAGCAGTGAAAATAAACATAAGAGAGCTAATGAAATGATAATAATCATCTAAAGAACACAATACCAAGCAAAAGAAGCAAGATACAAATATGCACACATGATTCCATTTATATAAGGCTCAAAATTAGGCAACACGGAATTACACTTTTGAAGGAAGTATCTATACATCATAAAGCTACAAAGGGAGGCAAAAAACACTTACCTCAAAATCCTGGGGAAGTCTTGGTTTGCAAACTGGCCTCAGTACACCGAGGGCACGGAGAGCTGAAGAAAAAGGCAGACCACTCCAAATGGGTGAGGGGAAGGTTAATAAGCAAGGGAACTTAAAGATGGCCATGAGCAGGTGGATCTCGGCACCTGCCTACCAAAATCTTACCAGTTTATATAGAAGCTTTAATAAGGTTCATTCTCGTATGTTATCTAGAGGGTCTTCATAACCCCTTACTTTTTCAAGGCTCTGTCCTTGGACTGGCTGCTAGCTCGGGAGTGGTGATTGGAGGGAACATTGCAAGGACAGGGAAGGGGGCAGGGGACCTCTGATTGCCTGGGTCTAGCTTGCAGGTCAACCAGAGGTCATGTCCTCTCCATGACCTCTTCCAAAGGGATCTCAGCTATTTAAACTCTGCAGAGACATCTGGACATCACCTGGGTGCAGCTGCGTGGATTCCCAGGTGTGATGCCTAAGAACCTCTCAAAGTTTGGCTCTGAAAGTTTGAACTTGGAAAGTGAAGAACTTGTAAAGTGTTTGAACTTGTAAAGATCAGCTCAGGTCATAATCTCACTGTTTGGGGGTTCGAGCCCCACATTGCACTATCAGTGCAGAGCCTGCTTGGGATTCTCACTCCCCCTCTCTCTCTACCCCTTCCCTACTTGTGTGCACTTTCTGTCTCTCTCAAAATAAATTACTTAATTTAAAAAAGGAATATACTTCAAGCCACATACATAATTAAAATTTTTCTATATATAAAAACAAGTGAAATATATTTTACTTGACTCAATATCCAAAGTATTGTCATTTCGATATGTACCAATATAAACAAATTGATATATTTTCCATTCTTTTTTCAACATTAAGTCTTTGAAATCCCGTATTTTATACTCTTGGCACAACTCAGTTTAGACTAGCCACTTTCCAGGGCACCTGGATGGCTCAGTAGAGAGGATGACTCTTGATCTTGGGTCATGAGTTTGAGCCCCATATTGGGTGTAGAGCTTACTTTTTAAAAAAGATAAACTAGCCACTTTTAAAGCACTTAGTAGTTCATATGGTCTATGGCTGCTATAGTAGAGAGTTTATTTCTAGAACTTAAGTTCCAAGTGGGTAGGAACTCTCCGTTTGTTTTTTTTTACATTGCTCTATCTTCCATGCCTAATACCATGCACAGCACAGGGCAGACCCCTAACAAATGTGTTTAAATAAATGATGAAATGAATAACCATGTCTATTTGTAGGAAGAGAAGGGCATTCTTTTTTTCTTTTTACATCTCGGTTCTCTTGAGATGTAATTGACATACAACACTCCACAAGCTTGAGGTAGAATAACTTGATATGTATGTATAGTATATATATACTATATATACTATCTCATATCATATATATGTGTGTGTGTATTTATATACATATATATATATATATATGAAATGATTACCATAATAAGCTGAGTTAATCATGAAAGGACATTCTTTTTTTTAAGTTTTGGACATTAAAAATTTTTTTAAATGTTTTTTATTTATTTTTGAGAGACAGAGAGAGACAGTGTGAGCAGGGGAGGGTCAGAGAGAGAGAGGGAGACCCAGAATCCGAAGCAGGCTCCAGGCTCTGAGCTAACTGTCAGCACACAGCCCGATGCAGGGCTTGAACCCACGAACCGTGAGATCATGACCTGAGCCGAAGCCGGACGCTTAACCGACTGAGCCACCCAGGCACCCCAAGAAGGTCATTCTTATATGGAGCGGGACACTTTAAGAGTAGTAAGGGCAAACCAAAGCAAGTCAGAATAATAAACTCCCATCTGGTGAGAGTTTAAACCTTGCACAAGATGAAACTCATAAAACCACCAGTAAAGAGGCCTGGGGAGAGTGTGTGGGTGGAGTTCTCACATACAACACACACACATACACACACATGCACACATGTGCACGCTGATTTCTTGCTGTCTCCTGCACTTCCTGGTGGGATGCTGAGTTGCCCCCTTGGAAGCATCTGCCCAGTCCAGTGGTTTCAATACCCAAATCACTGTCATCTCTGCTACAACACTACTTTGCCAGTCCACATACTGTGTTAAGAACTACAGATTTCTTCTAGCTCTCTGGCCTCAGAAACATTGGCCTGCTGTACCTGCACTTGAGATTGAATTTTTTTTTAATTGGCGTACACCAGGATCTCTTGTGTATGCGTAGGCAGTTAAGTGTGTTATTAAAAAGGGATGGTGTTTTGCTCTTTACATATGACATGCTGACGCGAGCAAACTGGCCACAAAAGACACAACCAGGATCTTCTCTCAGCAACTTCTCGTCACCCCCCACCCTCCATCTCCTCCCAACGTCCTGATGTACTTTTCAAACTAGACTCCAAGTCCTTTTGGGTCTTGCCTCATTTTTGTCCCTCCAGCAATAGGAGCATCACGATTCTGCAGAAGCTAGTTGTGCAAGATGACACTGAGGTTATTTCACGGACATATCTTTCTCCCACCTTCCCTGGCATTGATATAAACAAGCACGTAGAGATGGACTAGGCTTTCTTTTTTCAGTTCAAGAAAAAGATTCTCTCCTGTTAATAGATATCAGGGGAGAAATCTAACAGGACTAACTGAAGTACACTACTTTCTCATCAAGAAAGCATCTATATTACAATTGGATTTTCTCTTTTCAACGAGTCTGCATTTGCTCCCTGTTCCTGTCAGCACATCTGCTGCGTAGACCTTCCACTCACCTGTTGTCTCCCTGGGGGATAAGCAGACACGTCTTTCTGAGAGCTCCTTCTAACGCCACCTCTTTGCTGTCTGTTAAGTGGTGACAGTTCAGGCTCTATATTCTCTGGCTGACACGGTTTATGGAAGATTAACCCCCAGTGAAGCCGAAAGACCAGGGTCCCATCCTAAGTCCCCCGTTTTTGAATCTCCCCAGCCAGGAGAGGCAAGCCTTAGACTCCCCAGGGAGGACATATCAGTGGCTCTGAGACTTCCCAAGTCATTTTAGGGTAAATGCATCCCTAGGGTTCAGCACCACAAAATATTGGAGAACAGTGGAACCATTTGGAAGAGTTTTAAAGAATGCAGATTCCGGTTTTAGGGAACATGAGATCAGTTCTCTGACCAGACTTCTAGCAGTAGGGGACTTATTTCTTGGGGGGAAGCCCATTTATATGTTGTAGGTGGACTTGACATTGATAGCTTTGTGTCAGAGTTGGACATAGGACTCAGGCCTTACCAACAGAGCACTGCATCCTTCTGGCTACTGATTGGTTCAAAGGGGGGCATGTGACCTAAGCTAGACCAATCAGATGTCTCCCAGGGACTTTTGCTGAAACTACCAGGAAGGAGAAACACTCCTGTCTTTGAGGATCACTAGCAGAAAGATGGTCAGCATAGAGCTGTTGGTGGCTATCATTCTGTCACCTGTGGAGTGCAGGAATGAAGCCAAATGGAGGAAAGAGAAACTTGAAGGCAGCAGTTGAGTCCCTGGATCTAGCAAGGCCTAAATCTAACTAAAGACCTGGACTTTTTAGTTTTGTGAACCAATAACTCTGCCCACTTTTTTCCTTAGCTTATGTTAGTTTCACTTGATTCTCTGTCATTTTCAGTTAAAACTATACCTAGTAACACACTCATATTCTCCTGATCTCTTTAGTTGGAAACCAGTGAGTCACAGATACTGATGCTGAAACTTCAGAATGCATAAAATTCAAACAAGGGCTTTTAAAAAAGGCTGATCTCTAGGTCTTCCCCAGAGATTCTAATTCAGAAGGACAGAGCCCGGGAATCTGCATTTGGTAAGCACTCCGGGTATTTCTGATGTAGGGCCACACTTTGGGAATCACAGAATTAGAATATTCTCATATTCGGAATGAAGGAAGGTGACTGACTGGGTGCCTGCCAGGATCCAAAGCCCTGAGTTAGGTTCTCTATTTCCCTCATTTCATCTCCAGAATAACCTAGCAAGGTCCCCAAAAAGAGAAATAAAAATCTCTCCCTTTAGATTCGCAAAATCATTTAGCATAGAAATACAACAAGTCCCCTCTTTTAACCCAGACAGGAAAGTGCAAAAAATCCAGAGTTTTCATTGATTTTCCAGATGCGAATAATTCCAAGGCTATATGTAATTAGCAGAAGATAATTAATTTCTGGAATAAAACCTCCTGGTCTTGTACACACACGAACTCCAGAAGATAGCGCATCTTTCAGTAGACGGAATCGTTAGCTCGTTACAGAGTCTGAGTAGTAAATAGTCGAGCTGAGGCTTTGAGAAACTCTCCTTAGCTATGCCATGATTTGAATCATCCTGTTTTTTATAATGTGTTTTTGTTTTGTTTTGTTTTGTTTTGTTTTGTTTTTTTTAGTAAGAGAGAGCATGAGTAGGAGAGGTCCAGAGAGAGAGGGAGATACAGAATCTCAAAGAGGCTCCAAGCTCCGAGCTGTCAACACAGCGCTCAACGCGGGGCTCGAACCCACGAACCATGAGATCATGGCCTGAGTCAAGTTGGATGCTTAACCGACTGAGCCACCCAGGCGCCCCTTGAATCATCCTGTTTTATGAAAGCTTGAAACTGGGCTCTTCTGAAGCCAGTCTTGGATCAATCATGTTTGTGCATTGTGTTCCTGGCTTTGAGCTTAAGCGTGCGAAAAAGAGAATCTGAGACTGACTTCCTCAGGAGACCCAGTGATAAGGATTCGTGTGTAATTCATTCATGAAGGAAGCCCTTGCAAGAGACACCCACAGGGAACAGACAAGAAACCAAGCAAAAGTGTGATTTAGGTAGAGATCCACAGCCGGTAATTTCAGCCTAATCTGGCGGGGGACTCTGGAGGGTAAGGCATGCTTTTGATTTTGTTCTGACCCAAGCAGGAATGCTGGAATTTCTTCTGCACTCAGATGTCATTGACTAAAGGCTTCTAGGGGGGACATCAACCTCGGAGCACCTCTGACTCAGAACATTCAGGCATCCAGAACATCCACTGGCCTGATATTCCTCCCTTTACAGACTTACTTGTGCATGTCCGTAGAAGCAAAAGTGCATCCAATCAGACAAGGGACACAAGAGATGGTCAAAGGAATCCAAGGGAATCTGGGTGGAGCACCAACGGTTCCTGGTCCGATAACACTGACTTTATTGCCAAAGTGACAAACGTAGTAATTATGCATTTTTTGAATTCGCCAGTGGACGGCTAGTGGATGGCAGACATTGGTTTCATAATGCAGCTGCGGTCTAATTTGAGAATGCAAGATGAGGAAGTATCTTTAGGTTGCCAGCTCTCAAATGTGCTCAGCTGATAACATTTTTTTGTGTGTGCATAAAATAGGCATAGGCTTTGGGTTTTTTTTTTTTTCATTAACCTTGTTTTATTCAATAAAGTGAGTAATCTTCTAGTTGAAGAATACACTCATTTTTCCATGGAACTCAATAAAGCCATGTTTGATTAAAGAAAACTTGGGGATTTGTTAAAATTACAAAAGTAAGGCATGCCATAAGAAAGCAAATGAGAAGTGAAAAAATGGCGTGCCTGCGTGGCTCAGTGGGTTCAGCATCCAACTCCTGATTTCAGCTCAGGTCATGATCTCGTGGTTGGTGAGTTTGAGCCCTGCGTCAGGCTCTGCACTGACGGTGTGGAGCCTGCTTGGGATTCTCTCTTTTCCTCTCTCTCTTCCCCTTCCATCATGTGTGTTCTCTTTCTCTCTCTCAAAATAAATAAATAAATAAACTTAAAAAAAGGGAAAAAAGAAAATGGAAAGTCTCCCTTTTAAATAGCATGGCCTAACCCTCCTACACTGTTGGTGGGAATGTAAACTGGTGCAGCCGCTCTCGAAAACAGTGGGGAGGTTCCTCAAAAAACTATCCACAGAACTCCCGTATGACCCAGCAATAGCACTGCTAGGGATTTACCCAAGGGATACAGAAGTGCTGATGCATAGGAGCACATGTACCCCAATGTTCTTAGCAGCACTGTCAACAATAGCCAAATCATGGAAAGAGCCTAAATGTCCATCACCCGATGAGTGGATCAAGAAGATGTGGTTTATATACACAGTGGAGTACTACATGTCAATGAGAAAGAAAGAAATCTGGCCATTTGTAGGAAAGTGGATGGACCTCGAGGGTGTCATGCTAAGTGAAATAAGTCAGGCGGAGAAGGACAGACACCATATGTTTGCACTCATAGGTCTAACAGGAGAACAGGAGAAACCTAATGGAGGACCAGAGGGAAGGGGAAGAGGGAAAGAGAGTTGAGGAGAGAGAGGGACGCAAAACTTGAGAGACTATTGAATACTGAAAACGAACTGAGGGTTGAAGGGGAAGGGGGAGGGGGGAAAAGAGGTGGTGGTGATGGTGGAGGGCACTTGTGGGGAAGAGCACTGGGTGTTATATGGAAACCAATTTGACAATAAACTATTAAAAAATAAATAAATAGCACGGCCTAGAGGTGACCACATTCTAGTGGTGGTTTCTCCTATTTATTTCCTCTTCTTTTTGTTTGGCTAGTTTTTCTGTTGCTGGACATTTAGGTTGTTTCCAATTTCTTACTAATACAATGTTGCAACACATTTTCTTTTTTTGTCTACAGTCTTGCTTAGGATGTGAATATCTTGTGCACAAGAATAGACCCCTCAAAGGAGAATTGCTGATGCCAAGGTTCATGCATTCAACATTTTATTTTTATTTATTGACTTCTTTGTTTTTAAATATATATAATATATAATCATATTTCTTGAATATATATATAGCTATAAAATGACACTCTCTATATAAAATGGCACTCACTCACCAAGCCTTATCCTCATGAGTACAATCTGTCTCAGAATACGATTTTGCTCAAGCTAAGGCTTGTGTCCCCTTGACTCCAGCCACTTACTTAAAAGTGAATAATTCATGGTTTTTAGTACATTCACAATGTTGTGCAACCATCCAGCTTTCTAGCTCTAGAATATTTCCAACATCTCAAAAAGATAATAATTTTTAATGACCTTTGTACTACGTGAGCATTCGCCACTTATGAGATGTTTGGGGAGGAACAATACACATTTGAAGTAGAGAAAATTCTCCCCACCGAGATTAGAGTTCTGGTCATCTTTCTTTGGTGTTGTAGAGTTTCTAGAACAGCGAGGGGTTCCTTTCAGTGCTTCGAGACTTGCCAAATGTGCTACTCTTTAAAAAAAAAACAAACAACTACCCTATTGGCCTGAAAAATTTAAAACACCGAGCTAGGATCTTGGCAAACAAACAAACGAATGAACAAAACCAACGTGGCTCACTCCCCTATTCTCACCTTGTTCTGCTAGCCTTGTCTTCTGCCTAATTCTACCATGTCGCTCATTGCTCCGCCACACTAAGTACCAGCGTTTCCAGGCTCTGTGCCTTTGTTCAAAGTGTTCTCTCTGCCCCAAATACCCTTTCCCTGGGACATCCTGCTCATTCTTCAAAACCCTTAGGGTCATCTCCTCCGTGAGGTCTTCCCCGATATTGACCTCTTTCTCCCACTTTTACCCAGAGTGCACTGTTTAAGTCTTCTCTTTCAGGGACGCCTGGGTGGCTCAGTTGGCTAAGCCTCCGACTTTGGCTCAGGTCACGATCTCATGTTTGTGGGTTCGAGCCCCGAGTCAGGCTCTGTGCTGATAAACTCAGAGCCTGAAGCCTGTTTCCGATTCTGTGTCTCCCTCTCTCTCTCTCTCTGCCCCTCCCCCTCTCATGCTTTGTCTCTCTCTGTATCAAAAATAAATAAAACATTAAAAAAATTAAACCTTCTCTTTCAGATAATCTGCTCTTTGAAGGACTTAAGTGTGTGTCTGCCCTTCTCCGTCTGAATGTAACGTCCGGGTGGCAGGGACTTGGCCCCACTCATCTTTCAGGTCGCATATAGTTTCTAGATCAATACACATTTGCCGCACGGAACTGAACCACGGAACGTGTTCCTACGAATTTTGATGGCATTAATTAAGAGACAGTAATCTCAGGAGAAAAAAAAATGATTCGCATTTTGAGAAACCAGAGAATACTTGTCTTAGGGTTCTTTTGGATGAAAGAGCTTAGGTGGAAGTGGGTTTTTAAAGAAAGATCAAAATCTCACAAAATCCCAAGGAAATCTGGAAATTTCTAGAAAAAATATAGAAATCCAGGTCTTTCAAAGGAAAGGGAACTGGGTGGTACCAGGGAACCAGGGAATCTACAGCTGTTAGAGTTTAAGGACTATTCATTCCTCTGGTGATTAGTTTTACTTCCAACTAGTATATATGTAATTTGAGAGAGCGCGGAAGTTTTACTTTCAATGATTGAAAATATATATATATACATATGTATATATATGTGTATATATACATATATATAAAATATGAGAGACAGTGGAAGAGAGGGGCAGAGGGAGAGAGGAGTGAATCCAAATAGGCTCCATGCTCAACATGGGACTCTATGCCACGACCCTGGGATTGTGGCAGGAGCTGAAATCAAAAGTCAGATGCTCAACTGACTGAGCCATCCTGGCACCCCTGAATGTATATTTATTGAACACCTAGTATGTGCCAGAGTGGAAGAAGCACTGGACATACAGCAAAAAGAAGGACGTACAATTCCTGCTCTCATGTGACTTTGGTTCCTAAGCATTAAGGGAATCAGACTCCTCGCCGCTCCCCCTCCCCGTCTGTGTTTTCTTAGCTCAAGTTCCTGAGGACAATTCTAATCGGCTTTAGGCAACATTGTAATTGACTGGATCCTCCTGGGTCAGGCATCTGTGTCCGTCTCTGGCCAGACTGTGGAGGACTTTCCTCTGCAGAGGGTGTGGGGTTGATAAGGCGCCCAAATGTGTCTCTTGTAAAAAATCATCTTATTCCACATGATTTCCAAATATGTTATTTATGATTCATTATACATCCTTTAAGGCACCAGATTCCAAAGATAACTCTAATAAAGAAAAAGCCATTTCATATTATGATGGTAACATCATATGCTGCTGTGGGAAGCCAGGACAATTACTGCTTTAATTTGAAAGTTCTGCCCGAGCAATTAGCTCTGTCAGCGAATACTGCAGACGGGTTTTTGCAGCCGGGACCTTAGAGAGCATTGAATTCTGCTGACCTATTTTCCAGATGAAAAACCGAGGCCCAAGTCAAGGTCAAGGATCCATCAAGGAGGTGCTCAGAGTAGAACTCAGGCGGTGGTTGCTGAGCTGTTTGATGCTCTTTTTGTTTCTTTTTCATCTACCCTTGTTCAGTGCAGTTTCTTGTTTTCTTTGCTTTTAAAACCATTTTAATAAATTACTTTGCTGGAATAGTTGAAACATATAGATGGTTTAAAAAAAAAACTGGGGTGCCTGGTGGCTTAGTCGGTGGAGCGTCCGGCTTCATTTCAGGTCATGATCTCACAGTTTGAGGGTTCGAGCCCTGCATCGGGCTCTGTGCTGGCAGCTCAGAGCCTGGAGCCTGCTTCGGATTCTGTGTCCCCTTCTCTCTCTGACCCTCCCCTGCTCGTGCTGTCTCTCTCTGTCTTTCAAAAATAAATAAAAAACATTAAAAAAAAGCAGTACACAGAAGCATACAGGGAAAAGCAATGTGTCTCCTCACCTTTCCTGTTCCCGCTTCTAGTACATCCTCCCAGAAATAGTCTGTGCTTTCTAAAAAGTAAGTGTGCTTGGGGCGCCTGGGGGGCTGAGGCGATTAAACATCTGACTTCTGCTCAGGTCATTTCATAGTTCGTGGGTTCAAGCCCCACGTCGGGCTCTGTGCTGACAGCTGAGCCTGGAGCCTGCTTCAGATTCTGTGTCTTCCTCTCTCTCCGACCCTCCCCACTTCATGCTGTCTCTCTCTGTCTCAAAAATAAATAAATATTAAAAAAAATTAAAAGTGAGTGTGCTTGTATTTCTGCCTTCTTTAAAAAAATTATATCTTGATCGAAGATCATTTGATATATATATGTACATACACAGTAAATATTTATATATGTGTATTATATATGTTATAAATAAATTTACATCTAAGTTTAATATTGTGTTATTCATATAAATACACTTATATAATAAACATATTTATACTATACATTTTATATATTTTAATAAGTAAAAACTGTATATTTATTGTATATTTCTGAAAGATACATTTAGAGGTATAATAATATGAATTGTGATTTATTATAATTTATAACATGTTTAGAATATAAGCATATTCATTTATTAAATATTTAAGTAAGCAGTAATGCTTAAACTGAGTTGTGAATTTTTTTAGTGATTTATTTGGAGGTAGAGGGGGGGGAGGGGCAGAGAGCGAGGAAAAGAGAATCGCAAGCAGTGTCCACGCTGTCAGTGCAAAGCCTTACGTGGGGATTGATCCCACAAATGGCGAGATCACGACCTGACCTGAAATCAAGGGTCGGATGCTCAGCCAAATGAGTCACCTAGGCACTCCTAGAACTTTGTTAAACCATTCATTCTTTTTAACTGCTGTATAGTATTCCGATATGGAAATACTATGAATTATTTAGCCACTACTTCATCGATAAAGAAATCTCTGGGGGAGACCGTCAGTTCTCTCCCTGGTGGAGGTTGTTTTTGCTATTACAAACAATGCCAAAAAGAACACTCTTCTATAGCTTTGTGTATGTATGTAATGACACCTCTCTCTCTCCTCCCCTCTTCTCCCCGCTCCTGCCATCCCCTGACCCCTCCACCTCCTCTCCATCTGGCCAGCTCAAGGCATCGGGGAGGATAGTCACAAAATGTAACACTTGGTGGTGACGAAGGCCTGAAGAGAGAAACTGAAGACAGAGTATCTCGGTCAGAATTATAACAGGAATCAACTTGAGTTAATTTAGGCAAAAACAGGAGGAAGGTAGGAGGACTGTATTGGAAGATCCAGGAGTATCACACAGAATCCCCAAATCTCAGGATCTAGACAGCGATCGACGAGGTAGTTAAGTTTCTTTTTGTCTTGTTTCTGCTTCTCTCTGGAATCAGATCCATTTTCTCCTATTGTTTCCCAGCAGTGTTTGATCCTGTCCTTGCATGGAGTCCAGTGGGATTCC
This sequence comes from Suricata suricatta, assembly GCF_006229205.1. Lineage (NCBI taxonomy): Eukaryota > Metazoa > Chordata > Mammalia > Carnivora > Herpestidae > Suricata > Suricata suricatta. Next base: position 9,951,587 of record NC_043707.1, read on the forward strand.
CCACAGGACTGGGTATAGACTCGGTATAGACTTTCTCAGCCCAGACTGGTTGGCTTTTTGTCAGTCCCAGATGGGTGATGAGGACCAGATTTGTGGCAGAGTAATCTGCCTAAGATGCAAATCTGAATGAACATGTCTCTCTTTGCTTTATATTGTTAGGAAGGTACCATCATCACTGGAAGCAGTCCTGAGCTCCTTAGCAAGGCACTGAAATACTTTAAGCGGACCCCCTACTTGACCTTTATTTCCAGTCTTTTCTCTTCAAAAGCTCCAAGTTCTGGCCAGGCCAAGAATCAAATCATTTTCTGTATACACCATGAAAACAGGGCTTGGCCAGGACAGTGCAGGTTGGATTTCAGTCCCAACTCACCCATCGGTAGGGGATATCTCTGTGGAGCCCACATTAGCATGTGTACAAGCAGAAGCAGGAAATCAGAGTCAGAATTGATTAGGAGAAATAGAAATCCCTTGATGGTGGCGTGGGTGGTGATGGAGGTTAATGCTGGGTTTCCCTTTCTATGGGGACATTGCTCCTACCATTCTACTCAAATTACAAAGGACACGATGGTCGTGGCAACTAAAGGATTTGCAAGAAGGCATCCAATGGATAGCACCTGGTCTTCACAGGCACCTTCCCGGTTCCTTGAGACTTCCCTCTTCTGTCTCTGTTCTGGACAGGTGGCTAAGCAGGTGACATCCTCTACAGGTACCACTGGCCGTCAGAGGTGGTGCAGCTAATGCTGGATCGGAATGGATGTCTCTTATCAGAGGTGTCTCTTGCCATCACCAAGTCCTGGGCCATCACAAGTCCTGTTGATTCCACTCCATGTTGCCAGGACCCCGAAAAATTGCCTTTCTACTTTTCTCCTGGAATAAAGCAAATGACCATCTTCTGCCTCTAGCACGGATTCCTCTGATCTGCTCTCCACAGAGCAGAAGGGGTCATCCTGCAAAAATGCAAATCTTGGTCAGGTCACTCCTGCTTCAGTGGCTTCCTGGTGCCCTCAGGTTTCAATTCACTGCCTCCCACTCCACTCCCTCTCCTGTTGGATCTGGACCGTGTTACCCTTCAGCCTCTACTTCCACGTCTGGCCCTGCCTTCCCGTCTTTTTGCCTAGCTCGCTATTGAGGGATCTTTATTGGGAACTCAACGTAGGCCTCACTGCTTGTATTAGTTTCCTTTTGCCATTGTCACAAATGACCGCAAATTCAGTATTTTAAAGCAAGAAAACTTTATTCTCTTCTACATGTGGAGGACAGAAGTCCAAACTGAGCCTAAAGAGGCTAAAATCAAGGTGTTGGCAGCCTGATTCCTTCCGGAGGCTCCAAGAGAGAATCTATTCCTTGCCTTTCTCAGCTTTTCAGTCTCTAGAGCTTGTGGACCCCTTCCTCCATCCTCAAAGCACATCACTCCAACCTCTGCTTCTGCCATCCCCTCTCCTTTTCCTTTCCCCTGGTCAAATCTCACTCCATCTACCTCTTAGAAAAACACTCACGATTATAGTCAGGGCCCCCTTGGATAATCCAAGGTAATTTCTTGGTCTCAAGATCCTTAACTTAATCGCATCTGCTCAGTCCTTTCTGCCAGGTACTAGGTTTGAGGTTCCAGGGATGAGGACTTGGATATCTTTGGGCACCATTATGTAGCCCACCCTTACCTTTGTGAATCCAAGGATATATTAAATATATTAGACCCTCCCCTGGTTCCCACAGGATGCCATACTTCCCAGTTACATGCATGACAATCATCCACTGAGGAAAGGACTGGTGCTACCCTCACCAGCTCTCTTTCTGCCTCTGAGCACATAGGAGCACTACATTTCCCAGACTCCTTTGTGCTTAAGTTGGGACCATGTGACTGAGTTCAGCCAATGGAATATGGTGGGAATAATGAATGCCACTTCCCAGGCATGGCCATAAACTCCCTCATTCCATCCTTCTGCTCTTTCCTCTATGGCTCCATATGGCCTCTGCGTGGCACCCACATGGCGAAAAGTAAATGGTTTTGTGATGGCGGAGCCACACACATGATGGGAAGGACTTTATGTGACTGTTGCTTCTTTGCCAGTAAATAAGTGTGTAGAAATTTCTCCTGGAATACTCTTGGCGGGGCAGTCTTGGTGACAGGGAAATTTTCATTCTACTGTGGTTGGTAATGGCATTTGAACTGTTTGGTAAGTTGATGCTATTCCCTAAATATTTGTGTCTTCTCAAAATTCCCATCTGGAAATCCTAATGACCATAAGGTGATATTAGAAGGTAGGGCCTGTGGGAGGTGGTTAGGTCGTGAGGGTGAGGTTTTTATGAATCAAGTCACTCTTCTTATAAAAGAGACCCCGCAGAGCTCCATCACCCCTTCCACCATGTGAAGACATGTGAGGACATGGTGGAAAGGTGCCAGCTATGAACCAGGAAGAGAGCTGTCACCAGAAAGTATCCATGCTTATGTCTTGATCTTGCCAGCTTCCACAACTGTGAGAAATAGATTTCTACTATTTACAAACCACCAGGTGCATGGAATTTTGTTACAGCAGCCCAAATGGACTAAGACAGTTGATATAAAAAAAAATAGCTATTTCACACATTCCTGCATGCATGTCCGTTTCCTTTCCTTTCCTCTCCTCTCCTCTCTTCTCCTCTTCCTTCCTTCCTTCCTTCCTTCCTTCCTTCCTTCCTTCCTTCCTTCCTTCCTTCCTTCCTTCGTTTATTTTGAGACTGAGAGAGTGTAAGTAGGCAAGGAGCAGAGAGAGGGAGAGACAGAATCCCAAGCAGGCTCCATACTGTCAGCACACAGCCCAACACAGGGCTTGAACTCACAAACTGTGAAGTCATGACCCAAGCTGAGATCAAGGGTCAGATGCTTAACCGACTGAGCCACCCAGGCACCACATGCGTGTCCCTTTTCAATGCAACGTTGCCACTCTTCCAATTAAGAGAAGTCTATTCCCTTCTCCTTGAATATGAACTTGCTTTGTAGCTTGTTTTGTGCCAACAGAACGTGGCACAAGTGATGATGTGCCAGTTCTGACCCTGGGTCTCAGTGAGTCATGTGAGCTTTATTTTCATGACTAAGAACCTTGCCCAGGCATCATGTGAAGAAGTCTGGGCTAGTCTGGTGGCTTATGAGAAATCTCATGGAACAGAGAGGAGCTGTCCCAAATGAAGGCTGTCCCTGACTAACAAGCAACCTACTGACCTGGCACTTAGCAGCAAATGCATGAGGGAGTCCAACCAAGAGCAGAGGAACCATTTGGTTGAGGCCAAGTTAAGTTGCCAATCCACAGAGTTGTTAGTTAAGTAAAGAGTTGCTATTTTAAGCCACTACATTTGGGGATGATTTGTTACATGGCAAAAACTAACTGATACAATCTGTATTTATAGGCATTTGTTGGAGCAGAGAGACACAGGTCTGGGGAGTTGTATGGTTCGCATCTAGCCATAGCTGATTCCTGGGGATACACCTCGCCATTTTAGCCAAAGTAGCTAGCTGCAAAATGCATGACCCTAAAACCTAGTTTGGTTTCATAGTACAGTTGGAGAGACTTAAATTATTCAGAGAATTTCTCCAAACTACCACTTTACTGGTGAACAAAAGCTACTGTGATGTTCTTAAATTAGTCATCCCAGACTCTGGGATTTCATCTATAGTACAATGACCAAAAATGGGGCACAAGTTTACCATTTTTTCCCTGGTAAACACACACACACACACACACACACACACACACACACACACAATGACACAATGATAAATATAAGACTAACATAATTTAGAAAGTGAATTGTTACATGAGTATACAACCTTTAAAAGGGGTGCTTATAGAACATCGATTTCATCAACTGTATTTTTTTCTCAATTTTCTATGGACCAGTGGAAACTTAATTATGGAAAACTTTGGTATTGTTCTTGGACTGACATTTGAGAACTACCTGTTTCTTTTTGAAGTTTATTGATTTATTTTGAGGGGGGAGGGGCAGGAAGCTAGGGAGAGAGTGAATCCCAAGTAGGCTCCACATTGTTAGTGCAGACCCCATGTGGGGCTCGATCTCAGGAACTGTGAGATCATAACCTGAGCCAAGATGAAGAGTTGGATACTTAACCGACTGAATCACCCAGGCCCCCTGAGCGCTACTTTTTAAAGATAATCTACTAAAATTCTTCTTGCTATGGGGGTGTCTGGGTGGTCCCATTGGTTAAACTTGATCTCAGCTCAGGTCTTGATCTCGGGGTTGTGAGTTCAAGACCAGCATTGGACTCCACACTAGGCATAAAGCCTACTTAGCAACCAAATTCTTCTTGCTACTTGCTGAGAATGCTTACATGCATGTAACCTAGGACTGCTGGCATGTTAACACCTTTGAGAAGCCTTTGTCTGTGTAGGCGGATTGAAGCATCCTGCTCCATGTTCCTATACACTTGACCTCTCATTCTGCCAGAGCTGCATCCCCTGCATAGGGGACTGGCTGCAGATTTGGGGTGGCCGCATGTTCAGAAATCATTTAGGAGTTTCACGGCAACAGTGGAGCAGCAGACGAAGCAGGGGCCCTCCTGAGCATGGGCCACTGTAAGGCTGCACAGTCTGCACGCCCAGGAACCTTGCCCTGCCTCTATGTTCTATCTTTCCCTGGAGATCCGAGATCCTGGAGGGCAAGGATTTGTCTCAGCCTTCTGTCTCCCCAGCGCGCAGGGCAGTGCCTGACACCTGCTAGGCTCCTTCAGATTTTCTTTCAGAAGAGTGACTCTTTCCTGAGCACTGCCAAAGTGCTCTACGCAAGGTATGGAGTGTTGCTAATATTCCTGGGGAAAGCACCATTCTTTTCTTTTTTCAGTTTTCAGATATGTATTTCTTTATTTTGAGTGAGCGAGCAAGTGAGCATGGGGGACAGGCAAAGAGAGACAGAATTCCAAGTAGGCTCGGCACTGTCACCATGGGGTGCAACACGGGGCTTGAACTTGCAAACCGTGAGATCACGATCTGAGCCAATATCAAGAGTCAGAGAGGCTTAACCGACTGAGACCCCCAGGGGCCCTGGCAAAGCACCATTCACACTCACATCTTATAGATGGGGAAACTGAGGCTTAGAGAGGTTAAGTGACTCATTTGAGGTCATAAACCTCATATGAGAAAGAACTAGGATTTAAACACAGGTGAGAATTGGCAGTTCTCAATTGATTTCACAAGGTCTACTCATCAACAGTGTTTGGTTGTGGGAGGTGCTCCTGGCATCTGAACCTTCCACGATGCCCAGGACAGCCCCCACGTCAGACCCCCCACATCACAGGATGATCCACTCTAACACGTCAATAGTGCTGTCTAGGACCAGCTCTGAACTGGCTCAGCCAGTTAAGTAACAGATGAAGGCTCAGGTCATGATCTCACAATCCATGAGTTCGAGCCCCACAGTGGGCTCTGTGCTGACCGCTCAGAGCCTGGAGCTCTGTGTCTCCCTCTCCACCCCTCCCCCACTTACGCTCTCTCAAAAATACACAAACATTAAAAAATGTTTAAAAAAGGGGTGCCTGGGTGGCGGTTGGTTAAGCCTCCAACTCTTGATCTTGGCTGAGGTCATGATCTCATAGTTTGTGGGTTCAAGTTAGGCTCTGTGCTGACAGCTCAGAGCTTGGAGCCTGCTTCGGATGCTGCGTCTCCCTCTCTCTGCCCCTCTTCTGCTCTGTCTCTCTCTCAAAACTAAATAAATTAACATAAAAAAATAAGTTGTCAATAGCCTCAAAGCTGAGAAACTCTGTCCTCATACCAAAACCCACATGTCCTAAACACCAGATGGTTCATCTTATTTTCTTTATTAATATTTTGTTAACACAGGTGAGAATCGGCAGTGTTAATACTATAAATAAATAAATAAATAAATACTATTTATTCTTCTTCTTAGATGGACTTTAAATTGATGTGCACCTTAAATGTTTCTGCCCATTTAGCCAAGTGTTCGACGTGTCGTTATGTTTTTCCGACACACATGAAAAATAAATATAAAATGATTAAAAAAACATGTTCGGGTAACCACCAAAAATCATCTCACTTACTACTTGTAGTCTGGGGGAATCGAACCTCAGACCCACTTCATTTCTCCCGTGGTTTCCTTTATCTTTTCAGAACAAGAGAATAAAATATATCAAAGCAGCCTGTTGCTTCAGCAAGGCAAGGTCCTGGCCACATTTTGGCTTCTGTTGGAGAAAGTCATCAAAGGGACATGATCTCCAGTTGACCTCCGAGGGTGGAGTGCAATTGGGGACTGGCCACCTGCTCCCCTGTCCTTGCAATGTATCTTCCACCCACTGTTCTGGCGCTCAAGTCTGCTTCAAGGATGCAGCCTGGAGAGAGCAAAGTGCGTTGGAAACCATCCGGATGATAGACGGCTGACCCCCACTGCGGGCTCTGTGTAATATAAACGCGTCAGATTCTGACAGGCAGGTGCAGAGATCCACTTGTCTTGCAGGGCCCAGGCCGGGCCTTGTAAGTTCCCTTGCTTATTACCCCCGCCACCCACCCATCTGGAAACATCTGCCTCCTTCTTCGGTCTCTCCTTGCCCTCTGTACATGGGGGTCCAGTTTTGATCCCCCTTCCCCGCCCCCCAACCCCCGGGTAGCTCTTAAGGTTTTGAACCAACAGCTTGTGTCCTCTCTGTTCTTTTTCCTCAAGGCTAACAGTTGCTAAGAAACCTTTCTGAAACCCTAAAAGCCACCTGATGAGGACTATTAACAATCAACGCCTTCCAGTGAGGGCCACACCACCAATAGTCTAATTTGTGGCCTTGCTTATAGACGGACACGGGCTCCAAACCCTGGTGAGCAAACCTCCTTTGTAACATCGCTCCTTCCCCCTAATTGTTGGGGAGTTTGGTTGCAGGTTCCTTGCAAACTGTGCTGCAGACTGACATAATCAAGCCTAGAACAAACGAGATTCTTCTTTAGATATTAAAAGAGCCCGTGTTGTAAATAATAATGTCATCATCTCTTTCATAGAAAGCACTTTCATTAAGAGCTGCATTTTAATTTCAATACATTTGCATGAATTCATTTGGGTAGTGGCGGGGGGTGGTCTTTGAGGATGATTTTTCATCTTCCATGAACTTGACAGGTGTTTCAATTAGGACATTAATAACCGCCCCCCCCCCACACCCACCCCTCCCCGCCAGGAACCCTGAAAGAAATGCTTTCTCAACCATGTGCTCTACATGGGGACATGTTCTCAAGAATCGCACATCTATTAGGAGGCAGGACTCTGCTTACTGAGTTGACATACTCAGAGGAAAGCGGCTTTCTTCCTTTAAAGAGTAATATGAACCTGATTCCCTCCTTCTTGTACATCTTGTTCAAAGGCTTGGGAAACAGGTGTGGGCGATATTCCAGAGGGGCAGGTGGGAACAGCAAGGGAATTTGGTTAGGGTGAAGCTCACAGGGAGAGCAGGTTTAAAGTTTGGGACCTGGCATAAGCCCCGAAGGGCGGGTCTCTCGGGTGAACTTCTTTCAGACGCAGGCTCCCTGCACTCTCTTTGTGACAAACAGGGGGCAGTCTCTGTTAATTAAAGCCGAGAACAGCAGCCAGAGAGAGTCTCCTCTGAGGACTGGACTCCGATGTCCTGGTGACAGGCAATATTTTACAGAGATTGGAGACAGATCCTAAAATGGACTTTTCTGTCTAGATTTCTTCTCTTTTCTCGAAGGTGTCTTTTTTCCTCCCTCTTTTTTTGAAATCAAATTTAGAAGTGTCAGAACACCCCTGACTCTTGCGGGAAGGTGTCTGTAACTTATTCCTCTAAGAGGCTCCCGGTGGCCCGCCCCCCCCATGCTTGGCTGGGTGGGGTGGGGTGGGGGTGGGCAGGCTGGAAAGCACAGGTTAGGGGTCTGGGATTCTGCATCCAGCTCTGGCTTTCCCATTTGCTGACCATGTGACCTTGGGAGAAAGCCCTCAACCTCCCTGAGCCTCAGCTTCCTGGACCTTGGCAAGTCTGTTGCAACAGTCCTTTCCCATTCTGATTTAGTGCCTAGAAATATCCCAATCCCTCTGCGTGGTCTCGACAGCAGAAACTCCATTGTCTGTCCCTGTCCTACGCGTTCCATTCCTCCCCGGGTTTAACACCAACGGTCTTGCGTAAGAGAGCTTAGTAAGTTAATCAAACAGCCTGTAAATATTTTCTGTGTTTCTCATGCTTCTTGCTGCTGTAGGTGCTGGGAGACGCTGCAGGCGTCAAGCCCCCTTTCTGCTCTAGAGTTTACCATTTCAATGTGTGCAGACCGGCAAAACCCAAATCTGTAATACAGTGTCAGATGGACAGGGAGTCTGGCGGCCTATTTTAGGAAGGCACTACCTGCCATGGTTAGAAGTAGACCCAGGAGTCACATTCCTTGGGTCAAATGCCAACTGTGTAGTGTTCCTGGCTGCGCTACTGTGAGCAACTGGTTTAATTGCTTTGGGCCTCAGTCTCCCTCTGTGGTGTGGGGCTGGTAATATCATCTAGAGATAGAGTTAAATGAGATCAGTCACTCAAGTGGTTTAGCAACTATTCCCAGATTGTCTGCGAGATGCGAGGCACTGCTTTGAGCATCTGTGAGGAGGTGATTTTAGAAAAGACAAGCTCAGTGGCTATGTTGTAAGCATCGAGTAAATGTCAGCTATCATTAGTTCTCACACACCAATGCCTGTGTTTGTAGAGGCTCACACACTGGTGGTGGGTGTGGGTCGACAGACATGCCACACGACCCTATTTCGGGAACCTCATTCCAATGGATCTGATGAATTCAGACTAAACAACCTCACACCTTGTCCAGGTGGGTTTGGAACCCAATACAGCCGGTAATTCCACAAGTCTCCTAGGGCTGCCATACTCCTGGGTATGCTGGGTCAGTGTCCGCCTGGTTCCTTTTTTTGCTGGAAGTAGGTCATTCTATCCTAGTCTTTGGGAAGACAGTAGGTGACATTCTTCCAAGAGAAGGCATAACTAGCCAAGTGCCCTGTCATTCTGAGAAAACTTGCAATAGAGTCCAATAGCTACCTGCCCACCGTGCTTTTTCCGTGAAAGAGAACACACTATGTCATTGGACATGTGGCCCAACTTTTTGGTGCTTTGAAAATACCCCGAGGAGCCCCTGACTGAAGCCCAATGGAGGGTGGGGGTGGTGGAGCCATCATTTCCCTGCAAATCGCCCAGCCGCCTGCGAAGTGTATACTTAGTTAATGTAATTAAAAAAACAAAACGCAGGGGCGTGTGGAGATCTAAATTCGGTGTAGCAGCTTTGGTGCAAATCCTGTTTTGGGGGCTACTGGAGTCAAATTCCAGCAGAGGAAAGAAGTGGGTGAAATGAGAGAGGGCCGACGGACGGCTGGAATCGGCTGAGTGGAGGGCAGATTTGGAAATCCTGACGGGCGACGGGAGGCACGGAGCCGAGGAACAAGGCCGGACTGCGCCACACCGGGTGAGGATGTCTGGGGGGCTCCGTTCGCAAAGGGGCCAGCAGTCTGCGGAGACCCACGCGCGGGCTCCGGGCGCGGGAGGGCGGCTGAGGTTAGGTGTCCAGGCCTTGCGCTGGACCAGATCTGGGCGCGCAGAGGCGGCGCCGCGGTGTGCCCTCCTGTGGAACGCAGGGAACGCCGCGAGGTCGTAGAGGGACAAAGTGGCAGGTCCTGGGGCCTAGGAGAGTCCCAAGGAAAGACCTTCCGGGACGTGTCCCAGCCTCGGCCTGGTCTGCTGCCTCTCCCCACCCCCTGCGCTTCTTTGACTTCAATTCATCCTACGACCCTCTCCCGGGGGTTACCCCGGGGCAAGTGGCTTGCCACCCCGCCTTCCCAGCTCAGCCCTGGTCCTCGGCAAGTCCCAGGGAGTAGAACCAACCCGGACGCGCGCCCGGCTGGAGGGCGCAGCCCGGGGAAGGGAAGGGCGAGGCGGCCTCATGCACCATGCAGGGGCGATCCGGATCAGACCGTGCCTCAGTCTGCCCTGGAGTGGAAGCCACAGAGTCTGTCCCTATCCCTTCCGAGTCCCCCCTTCCCTGGAGGGCAGATTCGAGCCGCAGCTCCTGCGCACGCACGCACGCCTGAAAAAGCCACGGGCGGAGCCGCCTCTGCGCCCGGAACAGGTCTGAGCCGCGCCTCCCGCCCGGAGAGGGCGCGGGAGGTCCCGCAGCCGTCCTCCACCTGCTGGGAAACCCGAGCGGTGCCTTCAGCCCCGGTGGCTGCCGAAGCTCCCTCCTCCCCGCCCGCCAGCCTAGCTCGGCTCCGCACGCCCCCCAACTCGCTCCCGCCCGCCCGAGTCACCTCTTCCGCGCCCCCGCCCCTCTCGAGCTCGCGCCCGTTCCACCCCCCCTCCCTCCTCTGCCCGCCCTCCTCCCCCTCCCCCTTTCCTCCTGCCCTCCCTTCATTCCACAAGTGTTGCTTCGCTCTCTCCAGCGCACTTGGCGAGCTGGAGAGGTGAGAGGGATCCTGCGAGCGGGCGCAGGGCGGCGAGTCCCGAGCCGCCGGCCGAGGCGAGGCGCGCACAGACCGACTCTCCCCTGC